>NC_140191.1:27647180-28247180 GCF_965226575.1 Pagrus pagrus | reverse complement strand
TAGTGTAAGTTTAGAGGCATTTGTTTTGGCCTAAAATGAGCTTTGAGGTTTGGAATTTTTCTAACTCTGATCTAAACATAGAGGTTTACTTTAGGTAGGAGCTTCATTCTGGTCATCTCTGGTTAATTAGGCTATTTCTCTGTGTAGCTATGTTTCCCAGCAGACTGGGAACACTTAGTGTACGCCTAGTGATGCTTGCTGCAAGGCTATAGGATGGAAATGGTTAGTTCATCGGTTTGTTAGTCAGTAGTTTGGCCTAAAAAGGATTTTTGTGTATAAATGTCTGTACTGTAAGATAAGAAATTAGTGGTTACAGCCTCATGTGACCTTGCTCATAGAGGAGTGAGCCCATGACCTTTCATCAACACCATCATTCAGGTCAAAATGTTAACTGGTCCAATTCTTAGAGACCAACTGCCTGAACTGAATGACATTAACATCAGCCTCGACTGTGCTTTGTGTTTATTGCTGTGTGTTCAGCAACAATAGTCACATGCTAGCATTGGCATTATGTATACATATGTTAAGGCACCAGTATGCTTCAGCAGAACTGCTCGAAGATGAGCTTTGAAAACAGCTCGCTGATGTCAAATTTGCGCGAGGCAATGTCCAGCAATTTCTGTAGCTTTCCAACAAACAACTTTTTCTATCACTGACTATCACAAACATCATACAAAATAGTATAGCATAATCTAGCCCCTAGCAAGAGTTTGTTTGAATACCGTTATTAGTATCAGAAATGCCTGCGCTACAGCCTCAAATGTTGGATCAGGTATGGAGTGTGGGAGTATGCAGATCTATTCACCGATCTGTTACCACTTAATTTTTTTAACCCCCGAAATGGGACCCAGCTACTTCCCAACAGTGCACCGTAACCGATTTTTTACTGCCCAAATATTTAATATCCATGGACGGCAAGTGACTTGTGTAACTGCAAGCAAATCTCAGCAAACAATAGCAATGATAGCCATCATGTCACATCCATACAAGGTTAATGGGGGTATTTTTGTTTGCTTTGGTTTGTGTTTTAAACGCACTGGTGTCAGATCGCTTATTTATCGGCCAACACGCAAGTTCAGGTATCAGAATTGACATTGGGAAAGAGAAATCTCTACCATTTGCATACTGATGTTAGCAATTAGCTCAAAGCACTTCTGTGCCAATTTACCACCTTACAGAGCAGTTAGCATGGCTAAGTCCTGTTTAACTCTTTGAAATATATTCTTTTTACAGATCCAAGTCTGTGTGAGGTCTAAAAGGCAGAAGTTGTCCTGTGAGCCCAGAAGAAGACACGGAAGGTTGGTACAAAAATAATTAAATCCATGTTTTCATCTATCTACCTTGAACCTCTACACTTACAACATAAACTGACTGTTTACTTGTTGTATCGGTACTAACTTCTCCCTGCTTAACAATATTACAAATTTACCAGTGGATATTATTTTTATAGTATAGAAAGATTTTATAAAAGGTTAAAGAATATGACACACAGTTTACGCCATTAGCGTATCTTATTTTTCCACCCAGATCCCAGATCTTCCTCTGCATCTACTAAGTTTATGGCCATTCTATTTATATTTGTCCGTCTGTATAATCATAAATAATTCTTATATTAAGAACTTTTTAATCTTAAATGCTTCATCATGCATTCATCCTCCCTCCTTTTATCTGTGGCAGAGGTTGGTGTATAATGTCTAGTCTAAACAGTTTAATGCTGGGTGGTCAGGCTGCAGCGTGCACAATTCCTGTTGTTTTTGGTCAGTGTTGTTTCCCATGACTCTGAGATGAGCCAGAGGAAGCCCAATGTGATTTCCACACAGTTCCCAGGCCCCCAGATCCCTCCGAACACAGGCTATTACACACAGTCACACATACACACTCACTGATAAATCAGGGACGTGTGTGTGTGTGTGTGTGTGTGTGTGTGTGTGTGTGTGTGTGTGTGTGTGTGTGTGTGTGTGTGTGTGTGTGTGTGTGTGTGTGTGTGTGTGTGTGTGTGTGTGTGTGTGTGTGTGTGTGTGTGTGTGTGTGTGTGTGTGTGTGTGTGTGAGACTAACATTAAAAGAGATAAATTGTCTGAACATCCTTTGCTCTTTGATGCACACAAGTTCTGTGTAAGTTGTCAACCATAAACACACACACATACAGGCCTGAGGGCCTCTCAGAAGGGGACAGCTGCAGCTTGTCCAGTTAAGAGGCCCACTGCATAAAACAAGAGTCGTCTGCAACTCTGCCTCACACACTCACTCTTCAGGTCACTTACTGACATTGAAACCGCTGAACTTGCTTAACATGATGTCCACTTAGTGAGAGCATTCTTGAAATCAGGGAATTCACTCATTCTGAAACTGTAAAAAAGGCCATAATTAAATTAATTCTTTGTCTCTTATGAGCATGATATCGGTGCAGAGGATATGCAATGGTTATGGACAGAATATGCATATAAAACTTTCAGGTTTCAATTGTGATGAATATGAAGTTCATACTGATCAAGTGTATTGAGGTATAGATTTACAAGTTCACAGGAGCAGATTTGGTAGATCTGAACAACTGTAACCAAAGGAGTAGCTTGACATTCTCTAAAATAGCATTTTAGCTTCCCCGCCAAAGGTTTGATGCCACTCTCATGCTAAGTGCTAAATAAAAAAGCTAGAGCCAACAAGTGGTTAGCTTAACTTAACATGAAGACTGGAAACAGGTGAGAAACAGTCAGCGTTGTTCTCTATAAAAGATCCTGTCAGAGTTGTTGATGGGACAGATGTTTGTGAACCGGCGGGCCGAGGAACAGGCAGTCAAGGTCCTGGCACACCTGGCTCATAAAGGGAATGGGAGATGACACTCAGATTGGTTTAATTTCTGTTCCACCCAAAACACCCCCACGACTAATTCAGAATTAAAATACAGCCCCTTACTCTGCGCCCAGAATATCCGCTGATTCACTCGCAAAATGGACTTGGACTTGCCTTAAACGCACTTTAGACCATGTGCTATAGGACGTCTAAATAAAGCCCCTGGTGTCACTGTGACTGTAGGGTCAAGAATTTGTTTCAGCATGTGACTCGCTGTAAACCAACATTTGTTGTTTGTACATTTAGTTTTTTGTACAGCTTAAGCAGGCTGTATAAAAGTAGTAGCAGTCTTAACGCTAACCTAAGCTTATCACTAAGTGGCTCCCACTTTATATTTTTACTAAATAGACGTAACAGTGGTATCAATTTTCTCATGTAACTCTCAACAACAAGAGATCCCAAAATATCAAACAGTTCCTTGAAGAAATGGTATTGTCCCATTAAATGAACTAATAGCTGCTGAAAGTTTTGAATAGCTTTAAAGTTTGTTAGTTTTGTCTAATGTTCATTAATCAACCAGTGATATCAGTGTGGTAGAGTGGCTGCAGCTGTAAAGCTGATCTTTTTCGATAATTTTGCCTCAGCTTTTTGAACACTGCTGAGGTCAAGCTTGCCTTAACAAAAGTTATGTTTGGTAGGATTACCTCACCCTCTCTGACAGCCTTTCACTTTTAGCAGTGGTTCACAGCACTTAAAGCAGCTGGTTTTATTTTTGGTTTTAACGAGTTGCTCTGGTCAAGACACTGAACAAAATGTTTGGCACGTTCCCACTATTTTTCTTTGACAAATGACCATACACAATTAAGGGATCATCAAAATAGGTGCAAATAATTTTTCTGTCAATCAACTACTTATCACTGCTCACTCTTACAGCCTAATCATTGGTACAATCATACAGTTGCAGCATCTTATCAGTTTTGAATGGAAAAACACAATCAACCAGTTAAAATGACATTTTTTTATTAATGTAACAAGTGAAAGGGTTTGTCCAAAGTTGGAAAAACTGTGACTCACAGGAAAAGATTTGCCAATAAATGCCATGGCTGCTGCTGTGTGCTTACTCCGTGAATATAGTTGTGTCTGACATTTGATAGGCAAGCTGTATCTGTCGGTCCCCTCCATGCCAGTAGATAGTCATCAATATGCAGAGACAACAGCTCTATTTCTGCATGAATGTTATTGATGCACATGTGGGAGTGTGTGAGTGCATGCTGGGTCTGTATATATGTGCTTATTGTGTGTGTGTGTGTGTTGTGTGTGTGTGTGTGTATGTGTGTGTGTTCAGTAATAGTGAGCAGGGGACCAGAGCGTGACTCATAGGGGAGGTGGTGATGTGTCTTTTTCCTGCTCCTGATTCCCAACCTACTGCTCTCCGATAAGAGAAAACTGAAACTGTGGGCTCTGGTTAATCCTCTCTCTGCAGCGAGCCTGCCGTCTGCCATAAAGAACAATAGATGAGACAGGCTGGTCATCCATCTTTTCTTCTGGCTTCTGTTTATAGCTCCTGAATCACCCAGGATGGAGTGGGTTGCAATGCTGTTGAGTAATTCTGTAGACACTTTGCATTGTATAACAAACCTTTTCCCTCCCAATTTCCTGTCCACCTCCCCAGCTGTAAATGGGATTAAATAATAATACCTCTCACCACTCTGGATTATGGGGAAATATAGACACATCAAAGGTTGAGTAGTACACAGTGATATAATTACTATGACTACCAAGAGAGATGAGAGAACCGTAATGCTGCTCAGACACACCTGAGGAGAAAGTGTTTATTTGTTCAAGTGTCCATTAAGATTAGGGTAACATGTTTGAACAGAATGACTAATGTGGGGGACCGTAAATAAACATACAGTCATGTCCCCCTCCGAATGAGTTGTAATAACTTCGGTGTTCTTAAAGAGTGAAAAGCCAGCAGTGGTCAGTTGTCACTGTAAGCATTTTACTGATGTTGGGGCTAAGCGAATGAGTGTGTTAGAAGAGAAACGGAAGAAGAAAAGGAAAAAAAGCCCCCTTGAACCTGCAGCTGTAGCATCCATGATTTCAACAGTTTAGTGCAGTTTCTCCTTATTTCTTGCCTCCACCTTTTCACCAGTGCTGTTCACATCTTTGTATCATGTTTTTAGGTTAGAATTGGCTATCCATTAGTCACCAACTTTAGTCCTACTGTATGTTGTGAATGTTTTTATCTTCTTTGCTGATAAAGTGTATTTTTACAGTGAGGGGTTACAGTTGCAGCTTTACTAATATGCTGTATTAGATAGAGGATAGTTGACGCAGTGAGTCATGGGCCTGAGTGCTGTGTTGACACATTTTGAATGAATTGAATTTCTGCACCTGTTCAAGCACAGATTAGATCCGTAATTTCCTCCATTACACAATCATATTTTTAATACTAAAATACTTTTTATAATGGTATGTTTGCCTTTTTCCCTGGCATCAACTGCCAGAATGCCTCAGCTAATCACTTGACAGCCCAGAAAACGTTCCTACAGAATGTTGCAGTAATCACTTTGAGCATAAAAACTGCCCAGAGCGCTGTCAACTTGGACTTATTCCTTGTATGTAACAGATTGTCTAGGCAGGAAAATAAAACATGGGTGACGGAAAACAAGTATGAAGCGAGAGATGGAGGAGGATAGTGGGCAAAGTAACTACAGTTTGTCTCTCTGTGAACTCAAACTTATTTTTTTATTGGTTGGCATCACTGTAATTAAGTTCAATATTGCCAAAGCAAGTTGTGTAAGCTTTCACAATGTAACCGTGCCATTTCAGAATGAACAAAAACAAAAAGTGGTAGGCAGAAAGAGAAAAAGAAACGAGTGAAACAAATTGGATGATATTTGAGTTTGGGGGCATGAATGCTTCACCTCCTTTCTCTTGGGGAGTGATTTTCTTCATCTCTTCCCTAACAAACGATTTCATTTGTAAGATTTTTGAGTGCGAGTGCATGTCTCATTTGTATTACTTGGAAATTGACTACATTTCCACACTGTTATTACAGTAGTACCATCTTAAATGAAAGTTGTGTGATTTAACTACAAATTATGTCATTAAAATGTTAACAGTCAATTATCTTTCTTCCTATTATAAATGATTGCTCAATCAATTGACACATGGTTATTTTTTATTTAATTTGCAATTTTAATCTTACATTATAACCTCTTTTATAACACAACCACACAGACCTCTAAGATGCTTTCATCATTTGTTTTGGCAAGCAGTGTGGTTTATTGGATTAGCCCGTTCAGCGAGGTGCATCAGCTCGCCCACCTCATGTACGGAAGTTGCATAACACACAAGGAAATTTGTTTTAAAACAATCTTGTCTACTCGTGTCAGTGACTTGTGAATTATACTACTACACTGATATACATGTATAGTTATGAGAACACCTGCTGTTTGTAAGAGCCACTCTGACTGCAGCTGTTGAAGGAAAAATTTTTGTTTGTTGTCACAAGTAGTCTCTCTGAGTGGACTGCTATTCAGTGCAGCTTCTTCTGACCAGGTTTCCTACAATATGTGATTTCACGCATGATTGCAAATTTACACGTCTGTTGGTGGTGGGGGGTGAATGCGGATGTCCTTTTCCCTCTCCGTCTCTCCTCTCAGGACAGTGCATTGTTACAGTATATTCATAACCATATGGTGTGTGGGAGATGAATTCAATTCCCTGTCTGCCAGCCAGGTTTCTGCTGATTCCTGTATGTGTTGTAACTGGCAGTTACATAGAAAAGCGACGCTGGTAACCGTGCAGCACCACAGTCTCAACGTCACTGCAGCCACCATGTGTTGTGTCCTGGCTTGACAGAAATGCTGTTCCTCTTGAGGGTGGAGCAACAGTGCATCAGACACCTACATCTGCACTTGTTGACCATCACCTCAGAATAAAGGACAGACAGTGAAGTTGGTGTGGACTGGGAAAATAAATGCTAAGTCTCCTAACTGTCTGGGTGTTGGGGGGGTTCAGTCAGCTTAACGGCAAATCTGCAATGGGTCTTGTTTTGGCTGTTTAGTTGAAAGTAATCGATCAATCATTTTTGCAGCTTTAAATACAATTAACCTGATGATGATGATGCACTGGCAATAGAAACTTGTTTCCAGTGAAAGCACAACAAATAAACAATAGATCATACTTATCAGGGACGAGATGTGATATCCCGAAATCTTAAAACTGTTTTAAGAATAAGGTAACCCTAGCCTGCATAAAACCCTAGACAAAGACGGAATAAGAACAGACCTGGTGCCTCATTTATAAAATTGTTCTTAGATTTATACTTGAACTAAGTCTGAAGATAATTTCCAACGGTGTGCCCAAGTTCCATTTATAGAACATGCTGGGCGTGAGGGGTGGGAAACACAGGGTACCTCACGATATGATACAATACGCGATACATGGCCCACGATGCCAATTATATCACGATACAGCGATTCTGCGATAATCGATATATTGCAAGACAGTCGTATAACAATACATCACGATATCTGTCAAACTCAAGAATACAAAATGCCTGTAAAAAGCTAAAGTGCATTTATTCACTGCAATTTGGAGTCCATTTGACAGAATTTGACACAAACTGAAATGAAACACTGAACAAAAAGTGCATAAAGTCTTAGCATAGTGCCTCTTTTACAATCACACTGACTGTTATTTTGTCAGTGTCCACATGTACCATCACACAAACTGGCAAGTCCATACTGTTGGAAAACAGCATAGTTCTGCAGCCAAAAAAGTTTTCAGTCTATAGCGCACTATAGCACAACTGAGTACGGAGTTGGCCACATGGTTGAAAAGAGATGTGGATATCCGTGCTCTTGAATTCACAATCCGTTAACCAGATTTTGCACTCTTGTCATTGATCAGCTGGAGGCACTATGAATACAAGCAACCCAGCAAAGCTGCTGACATTCCTATCCTTCTATCTTTCTACATGGAGTTTGCCTTTGACAGTGATCAATAATAAATAATGATGATGACAGCAACTGTTTGACTGTATATGAGCAAAATGCTCTTTTTAACTGGAGGAGGAGCGCTGCAGTGCGTCTCTGTGTGTGTAATGTGGTGCGCGGTCCTCTGATCGGACAGGACATACAGACTATCATTCTGGTTAATAGGGGATGGGGTGTGGGTGGGTGAAATAATTCATCTTTGATGAGTAAAGTTTACCTTCATTGATTATTCAAATCTCCCGACTCCAGAGCTCCATCACTGCTGTTTCCTCTGAAGAGTACCCTCTGTTCCATCGTGTTTATAACTACAGATTTTAGTTTTGCTGCTTACATGAGCCATGATGTTTGCTACAGTGACATTACTACATGCACTGAAAGGAAACCTTTAAATGACTGAAAGCAGCCTCTCAAATCATTAAAGCACAGTGTACGTGCGTTATGAAACTGCCTATGAAGGTGCATCTTACTATATGAATACTGAGCCCTCTGTATAGCAGGTAAAAAACTGCGACATTGACTTTAGATCAAGGGCCCATCTTATTACTGCAAATGCTTTCTGCTGCTCAAAGATGCGTCAGCAAAGCTCCTGATCACACCTCAGTTTGAGACTGATTGTGATGGTAGAGGAGATTGAAACGACAAACAAAGCCACACACACTTCTTGGGAGTGCGTCACTGCTGCACATTGTTCATAAAACTAATTTAAAATCAACACACCTGATTCTAATGAATAGATTGTTATCAGGCTTCAGCACAGCTTGATGACCAGCTTATCATTTGACTCAGGTGTGTTGGAGCAGAGAAGCATCTAAAAGATGCAAGGCAGGGGGCCCCAGGAACAGGATTTAAACACACTTGATAGTTACCTGACAAAGCATTTACTTATACCAATGATAAAAATTCGGGTTAAGACTGAATGAGCTTGGATAGAATTGACACCACACGAACAGCACATAATTGGACTAAATGATTTGATGGCCAGTACAGCAGACAGAGGACAGTATAGCAGAAAATATGCCTGTTTTGAAGAGTAAATATGCTCAGCCTGATTCTAGCAGTTCTGATGTAGGTTTTACCCCCAGATGTCAGAAAGCATGTGCTGTGTTCCCAGGGGATCATAAACTATATGGGCAGATAAAAGCCAAATCATCCTCACCACTGGAATAACTTCCTTTTATTTTGCACAGCATGAACATAAATACACAAAGGACACTTAAGGAGGTAACAATATTGTAAGTGTGGACATCGCTCCTTTCTGTCATTGTTGTCACTTGTTCAGAGTTTGCTGTTGACCTTATTTGACATCAGTATATACTGTTTTAAATGTTCATGGATTTACCTGCATCTTGCTCTGTAAAAGTTATTCAGGGTACATTTAAATACGTAGTTAAAAGCTTGTATATATGATGCGTAAGCCACAGAGGTTGGAGAGTGTGCTACCTTAAAGAAAATGTGTATGTCAACACAAAAACACTCTTATCATGTCTGTATCACAGCCTGTAATCACAGTTGCTCACTGTACAGGTTGGTGCAGGTATAGTATCCCAGCTGTATGGAAATTCAGCATTTTAAGTTGCATGTTATGAAAATTGTTCAAAACAGTTTCATCCTACAGCAATTACTTTATTTGTTCTGTTATTTGGGATGCAAAAATACACATTTATACCTTTCACTGGGATGCATGATGAAACGGCAACACAGCCTGAGATTAGAGGGGAGACATTGTGTGTGGGTGTGCACATGCTGTCTGCTTTCATTGATTTGTTTGACAAGACGCTTAAACCTTGTTAAGAGTTTTGTGCCTTCCCTCCCTGGAAGCTGATTATCCAATCTATAATCTGTTGTTATCTAATACCTCTAGTTTATACGCTGAGATCTAACATGACAGCTCTCTGACACAGGTCCAACCTTCAGGTTTAAGGTCTCTGCTCAATAACCTCTTTTCTAACTCACTTTTTACTTTATCTCTCAGTGTTGCTTGCTTTGGGTTAATTTGCAATTTTAGGAATTAGTAGGAGTCTATTGTTTCATAGCTTACTTTTTTTCTTCCCTCAACTTTTCTAGAAACTTGCTGCAGACAATGATGGAGTTATTTAGGGCGGAGTTTTTAACAGTGACATAGTGTGAGTAGTGTTTCCTTTCCCAAAGGAACAACTTCTAAAGGGCTTGCCTTGGAAAGAGAAGTTGTTTTTTTCTTCCTCCCATGCTGTTGCTTCCTGAATCTTTAGGAGGAAGGAATTCCCTCTAGTGCTGGTTACCCACCCTACATCCTAACACACACACACACGCATACACACACACACACAGGGCCCTATTTAGACGGTCTATAGAGCTTGGTCTAAAGCGCAAGGCGCTAGTGTGTTTAGGGCATGTCCAAGTCCATTTTGCTTGTTAAATCGCGGATAATCTGGGCGTAAAGTGAGCCGCACAGTGCAAAGGGGAGATTAAACCAATCCGAGTGTTGACTCCCATTCCCTTTAAGAGCCAGGTGCGCCAGGGCCTGGCACTTATTCAACAGTGGCACTCGTGTTCGCTGAGGGACAGGGATGTGGTCCTCGGCTGCTGGACCAGCCCTGTGTGTGTGCAGATCTCAGTCCTTGGATCAGGCGGGACGGGTCATTAAAAGTATCACCCTGATTAATTAGGGGGCTGGATGAGAGGGGTGAAATACATCCTTAATGAGGAAAATATTAATAACATTACCTGCAGCGATCCTCCAGCAGCAGAAACAATATGGGGATCTTTACATTAACATGTAATTTGCGCACGAGGAACAGCTGATAAACTTCACTGATTATTTAAAACTCCAGACCCGCCGACGGGATCAGTTAGTATTTCATGTTAATTAATGTTCTGTGTTCTTGTACATGTAGAAAGGTCACTCACACAGTTCAGATTCATACAGTACATGGAAATGTTTAAAATAGTGGAACCCACTTAAAATAGTATATACAACTTAGCATGGTGGACAGTGCATCACCCAAGCTTATTTGCATTCGCCTTAAAGGGCTAGTTCTGGTCTTTTGATGTGGGGTTGTTAAGGTATTTATCTCTAGTCAGTGTATTACCTGCAGGAGATGACTGTTAGCTCTCCCCCTGTGTGGAGAAGCAGTGCATAGCACCAGCAGGGAAGCAGAGCATTGTCATGCTGTAAAAAGTACCGGCAGCAAGACATATTTTAGCCACCTCAGAGAATACACACATAAAAAATACATATCCATTTACGTCACATTGCCTCAGACAGCTGCTGAAAGTCCCACCTAAACAGCCGATCTGCGGCGTAATACAACGCTCTGCTTCCCTGCCGGTGCTACACACTGCTTCTCCACACGGGGAGAGCTGACAGTCATCTACTGCATACACTGACTAGAGTAAGTTACCTCATACAGCCCCACATCAAAAGACCCGAACTATCACTTTAAGGCTTCACCAGTCAGCCCACTAATCCAGGAATCTAAATAATTAATCCCTGACCAGTTAACTCACCTGACAGTCAGACTCTCATTTCAGTTTCTTTTATCATTTGATTTCTTTGTGCTTTGCTATTCTCTATCCTGATTACTTCCACTCTCTTCTTTACTCCGCAGCAGGATCTTAACTGTCAAATTTACCTTAGCCGCAGGCTTTATTAAATTACTTTTCTCTGCACTATGTTGATTCCGCCCCATGTGGCATTTCATCTCGTGTCTTTGTCCATGTCAGCCATACATACCCTTAGTCACACTAGTCCAGTGGGGGCTGGTTTTCACTTGGCTGACCTCGCCCCACTCTCCACACTACCCCACCCTAATCTGGGCCCCACTGCGCTCCATTCAACAGGCGAGCAGATGCTATTCAGATGAATGCAATAAGCCCAAAGCTGTTCATACTCACAGCTTGAGTGAGTGGAGGATGGGGTAAGGAGTTGGTTGGCCCAGAAATACTTTTTCTTCCCACACTGCAGACCCTCAGTCTTTGTCTGGCACTCAAGCTCTGCCCCAGATAAACTTGACACAATGCACATCACATGTCAGAACTGGAGGCTTGGTGGACTTTTCTCATTCATATAATTCATACTTTCAGAAATATTAGGAGTTTTACGAGCATTTCTCCCCATTCGAGTAAATGGACGATATGTTCAAGAAACCCACATTTTTCAAGCATTTTCGAAACTTAACTACTAATTCATGCATTCAGCTAGAAACTGCATTCAAACTTTGAAATGTTCCACATCTTGTCATATTAGGTTCAAATCCCATCAAAACTTTCAAAGTATTCTTTATCCCTTTTCCACTGGTGAAAAATCCCACTTAAACCCGCTGAGGTCGGACTTTTGTGTGCAATGGGAATGTGTAAACTCTGCATTTACACCCGGGTCAATGACTCTGCAGTAGACCCGGGTTTTTATCACCTTGTTACAGCTCAGCTTTGATCTAAACGTAAGACCCGGGTGAACACACTACATTCCGCAGTGCGAAGTGATGACGCGTTATCAACATCCGTTGGTGGCGCGTAAAAAAGGAAGCTGCTCAGTGGTGTTTTGAAGCCAAAAAATCTCGACTTCCCGGCTATGAAAATACCTGGATCGCCGACCGACCTAACTTCCGGTTTAGCACGGGGATAAAATAATTCAATCATGCGGCTCTACTAGACTTTCCAAATGTTATTGGACCGAAAATATCAGCTTGTAGGAAACTTTGTGCTGGTCGCACACATGTGGTTCTGGAAGCAATCGGACTAATACTTCTGGCTCGGTGGGATTCTAACTGACAGGAGCACCAACCAGCTGACCACCGGCTCCCATTTAACTGAGAAGAAAAATATCTGGAGGCAAGCAAACACATCCTCTTTTCTTAACTGCTGCACTAGACACATTTTTGAATCTTTATAAATCAGCTGTTTCAAAGTGACCACTCCTGACTTAGTTACCATCACATGGCAACCTTTGACACACAGAGACACAAAGCCCACGCACATACACAAAGACACACACTTTCCCACTCCCAAACATTTAAACTATATTAAACTAGTATCTGCTCATTCATTCTTAAAGCCTGAAACTCCATTTAAATATTAATGTTCCCCATCTTTGATACATAATGAAATGTATTCAACTTTTTCAGTTTCATTCATAATAATTGACTATTTCCCAGTCTTACTCCTTCAGCGACTTCTCAGCCTGTAGTATATTTTGGATCCTTAATTCTCACCCCACTGTTATGACTTTTCATACTCTTCAGTCATATACAAATACAAATCATATACAAAACATGCTGTAGGTTGTCTCCTTGTTGTAGTTATGTAAAGAAAAATGAATGACACAGTTTTCTAAAATAGACTTTAACCATCATTGTTGAAGTAATTATTTTGGGAAATATGCGACCACCAGAAACCCATCAGCCTGATATGGCACAAAGGTAACAAAATCTGTCAGTGCCTCTAAAGCTCACTAATTAACATGTTACATCATGTTTGTTTAATCCGTACTGAAACTGCAGAGTAAAAATAACATTGTGCGGCATTTGTGGTATTTCTGTATACGACAAATGACTGGACAAGACTTGTTGTCACCATGAGGTTACCTGGTTCCTCCTTTAACATATGAATTAGTCAGCTTTAGAGGTGCTGATGGGTGGATTTTGGAAAGAGCCAGGCTAACTCCCCCTGTTTAATGTCTAAGAAGCTGCTGGCTGTAGCTTCATATTGCGCTTACAAACATGAGAATGGTGTCAGTCTTTCTTAAGCAAGAAAGCGAATAAGTGTAGTTCCCACAATGTCAAACCATAACTTTGGTTTCCTTTTGAATAATCTACAAGTTTCTAGCATCTTTCTGTCAAACACTGTGACCTGAAAGAGTCCATGCTGATGTGCATCATTAACTGTGACAGTGGCAACAATACGTCTCTTTAACCTCTTCTCTGCTAATGAGACATTTAGTTGTATCGCACCCATATCTCAACAGTTGATTGACACCATTGTTGGTTTCCCTGTTATTGTGGTTGATTGACTGTTAATCATAGTGTTATACTTGAAATCTGATATTTTTGTAGAGGTGCTCTTCTTCTTCAGCCTGTCTCACAGAATTATTATATAAATGAAATAAAAACACAATTGAAACTGAAGAAACTGTATTCCCCACTTCCCTAAAGTAATGAAAGTTCTTTTTCTTTTCTTCTCGCTATTTCTTTGCACAGATATAGTTCTTTTATTAGTCATGTGTTGAATTAGTCACTGGAGGCCAAAAGAAATGAGGATTCTTGGCCAGTGACAACACAGACGGAAGGTCTATTTCTAATAACTAAAGTCTTTAGTTGTACCTCTTCCATCTTTAGAACAAAATAATGGCAAATACATGGATTTCTGTTACAAAAACCCTGAATCCTCCGATTAAATTGAACTGAGAAAGGTCTTAAAGATACAATGGAAACCACCCCCTTCTATCAGTGCCCCCCAAAAAGGTCATACATCGTAGGAAAAACAAACTTGGTGTAAAGAGCAGAACATGCTACTTATTTAGGTTCAAGGAGTTGAAGCGCAAGTTCAAAATAGCAGTTTATCTGGTGCACGCTCCTTTTTGCCTGCGATCTGTTTTTTGAGAACTGAGGGGGAAAAAACGTAGGAAACTTGATCCACTCTGTACCAGTTTCTAACTCTGTTTCTCCTTTTCTGTCTTTAGCTCCTTCACTCCGTTAACCTTTTCTAGATCAGGCTGTCTGTGAGGCACTGAGCTCGTCCTTAACGAGCCTCTCTGTATGTCAGAATCTGCGTGTGCATGTGTGTGTCAGATGACCTATTGAAATCATTGCGGTGCAGTGTGCCTGTTACCACAGCAACGCAGGCTTCTCCGTCTCGCTCGCTCCCTCCCTCTCTCTCTCTCTCTCTCTCTCTCTCTCTCTCTTTCTCTCCCTCTCCCTCTTGTCTCCCCTCCCCTTTCATTTCCCCTCCACACCAGAGCGAGGTCACGTGACCACAATGACGTCAAGCCGGAGAGGCAGGCAGGCAGGCAGAGGAATGAATTAGTTTGTGGGCTTTTAACAAACCTCCTGCTCAGACGACGAGTCTCTGGGAGTCTGTCAGTCACCGTTAGCCGTCTCAGTCACTCAGCCAGCCAGTCCGTCTTCTCCTTCCCTACCCTCTGCTGTTCTCCCCCCCCGCCCCTCTCTCTCGCTCCCATCTTTGCTTCTATCTGGTGCTCTTTCTTTATTCTCGCCTGTTGCTTCCTCTTCTGCTGCTGCTGTTGCTTCCACAAACTTAGCCTAGAAAGAAAGTGCCGGGTGATGGGCTGCTGAACGGCTTGTACATTGCTACAAAGTGAGGTAAGCTTCCTGTGTTTTCTCTTTGTGTGTGTATTGTGTCATTTAGTAGCTAGTGGTTGCTTCCAGAGGGCTGTGCAACAAGTTACAGCTGGATACAGGAAAGCTCTCAGTTCAGGAGTTTGAGTCGCATACTTGTGCAGGAGGGAAGTTGTCTTTTAGATGAAATCCCATACAGAGCGTGAACCTTTCAACCTTTAATCCTTTAGCTAAATTCAGAGCTAATTTAGAGTCTAAGAAATGCAGTGTGATGTTTGAGGGAGATCCCTGATCAGGGTGTGAGACTAGTTGCTTTCTCTCTCAGCCAGATCTGTTTCACCCCCTGCAGGAAGTGAGTGCATGAGAAAAATGAAAAAGAGAGCGTAGTAGTTACAGGTTGTCTTCATGTGTTGTGTAGCTGGAAGTGATGGGCAGCTCCACATGGCTTTTTTCTCCCAAAGCGTTGCTAATGTTAGAGGCAGTAGTGTGGGCTGGAACTGCTGGCTCTGTCTGCTAGAGAGCCAGAGGCAGGGAGGGGGCAGAGCAGCTGCCACCTGCCCCCCTCTGTGGGGATGGGAAAGCCTCAGAGGTATGCGCTGCAGAAATGTAGCTCTCTTCATCTCAAGGTCAGCTGTAATATTGTGTTCAATAATGGGGTGAGATAAGGGCTTTTTTTTATTTTTTGCAAAGAAGTTTCAGTTTTGCAGATATTGTCTTTACAAGTGTCTAGCTTGAGAACCCCCCGCCTCCCTATTGCCCTGCACACACACACACACACACACACACACACACACACACACACACACACACACACACACCCGCCTCCCTGTGTGCCTCAAACAAAAGCATGCCAGCCCACATTTAGCCCAAATAGGGTGGAAAGAAAGGGAAATGTGCATAACAAGTGGTTTGATTCTCCCTACAATACTCCACACTTTCTCAGTCTCTCCTCCTCTTTCTCACTCTGTCTCTGCTGTGAGACTTTATCTCTTCCTCTCATTCCCTCCCCAGCTGTGCCTCCCTCCTCTAACTTAATGAAGTGGAGACGAGCCAAGAGCATGTAACAGGTCTTTGTCACTGTCTAAAGTGTCCTAGTCGCAGATATCTACTGACTTCATCCAATTAAATGTTCAGCAGTGTGCAGAAGATTAAGACACAATTAGCTTTTGCTTCCTTTATTAGATTGGATTTACGGTTTGGTTTTTGGTTGTGGTGACATAGCAGTACCTCACATGGCCTATTTGAATACAAGTATTTCTTTTTTTTATCAATGAATAGCATGAGGTTAGGTAACCATCAGGAACATTTTGATTACACTTTAAGGAGCAGGATGTTCAGTGATCTTATAATCAATAAAATGACACTCATAGTTTGTACAAGCTACAGGTTAAATCATAAATTAGTCTTCCTCTAGTGTAAAGCAGTGTGAAGCAGTTCCATATGTCCTGTAAGCCTTACGGTACATTCACAAGTGTCTTCCTGTTGTGAAATGAGCTGCATGAAAACCACAAGAGGCCATTTTGAGTTAAGAGACAGAAAAGTAATGTGATGCCTGTCTACATGTCTGTCATACAAAATAATACTTTAGTGCACAAGCATATGTGTTGCAAGCTGGCATTTACCCTGAAGAAAGAGCCACTGGCTCACATACCTCTAGCATACAGCCAGTAGCTTTATCTGACATCCTGCAGCAGTGGTTCATTCTTTGACGCGCGTGTGTGCAGGAGGTTGCCAAATACAGTATAATACAATGAAATGAGCACAAATGTTTCATAATATAGTAATCTTGCTTGGTAGAAACATAACATTGAAGTGAACAAGGTGTCAGCTACAGATGATCACGTATGGCTTCTTAGCGATTATTTGGAGCTGTATGGACATGATGGCATGTTTATTTACTGTCAAAAGGTCAATAAGCAACGTATGAAGGTGCTGTTATTTAGAAGAATTTTCATGTGTTATGTTAGGGCTTGGCGATATGGCCTTTTACTAATATCCCGATATTTTTAGGCCATGTCACGATACAGGATATATATCTCGATATTTTGCCTTAGCCTTGAATTAACACTTTGATGCATACAATCATGCCAGTATGATGATTCTACGTGTCTACATTAAAACATTCTTGTTCATACTACATTAATATATGCTGATTTTAAACATTCATGCCAAAAGGGTGAAATCACAACCAAACAAATTTATCAAAACTGTATTTATTAAATAGTTATTAAGCAGTGGCACAAACATCATGTCATTTCAAAACAATTAAAGTGCTTTTAATGCATGATGTAACTAATATGATGGTAAACAGTAAATAAACAGTAAAATAAAAATAAGCTGCATAATAGGAAATCAAATGGTGAAAATGAAAAGTTCACAGCTTTAGTTTTGGTTTCTTCTGTATGAAATGTATTGGCCAGCTCTTCTCTCACTTTAATGTGCAACTCAGGTAGAGCTTTCTCTGCAAAATATTCGCAACTAGGTATTTTATATCTTGGGTCAAGGGTGTTGATGAGCTTTCTAAATCCGGGCTTTTCAACCACACTCACTGGGGCCATGTCTTTCGCTATGTGGTAGGTTACTGCGGACGTGATCTACTTCTGTTTTTGACTATTTTTTCCGTATGGTGTTGTTTTGGAAAAAGAAGACGCCAGACTCAGCTGCGTCAGTGCGGGCTGCTTCGGCACTTTCTTCGATATGGCACCGTCCGGAGGAGTTTCTAGCACTCGTTGTTTTCTAGCAGGTGGGTTCTCAAATGGTGATATAAGTTTGTTGTACTACCACCTTTTGTGGCGACGCTTTTGCGGCATACTTTACATATTATGGTTATTTGTTCAACGTCCTCCCTCTTGAACCCAAACCACCGCCATTTGTCATAGCACCTGCTGCTGCCGCTACCTGAGATCTCTGCTGTTACATGCTGCCGGGCGTATGACGTTGCACGCACAACAGAATGTGATGTACGTAACTAGGTGCGCTTGTTTTAACTCTCTGTGCAGAGAGATGAGAGAGTGAGAGAAACCTGTAGTTCAATGCCCGCGACTAAAAGCAACTGCGTGACAATTGAATGTATACTCGAATATTCACGATATAGTCATTTTCTACATCCCACAGAGAACAAGCCGCGATACATCGAGTACAGCCCTATGTTATGTCAAACCAGTGCGCAAAGTTAACCTGGGTTGAAAACCTCGAGGCAGAGTTGTACACTCACACAAGCAGTCATGTTGAATCTAAGCATTGAACAGGTTACTGGCATTTGTTGTATACATTTTTATTTTATACTTCAGACTCACCTTTTCATTTCCGGCTAACTGCTCAACACACACACACACACAGAGGGTGACTGGGATGGTTACCATGGTACTAGGTCATGGTAACCACACACTAGGTCATTTTGGGCTCTTTTCCAACTTTTCCACTGGCAATGGCCTTATCTCTGGGTCAGATGCTCCGTCTAAAGGTGACATACTGCTTTTTTGATACTGTATGTGCATATTTTTCAACATTAAAATAATGTCACATTGCTGTATTACATAGGACCAGGGTTGAATGCTACAGAGTTAAGTTTATTATAGCAAATAGGCAACATAACGGAAGAGAACTCACAAGTTTTCTCATCCGCCTTGCTAGTAACAACTTTTTGGAGCTGCAGATTTTGTTAAAGCAAGACACTGACACACCATTAAAAGCACTATAGCCATAAGCTAGACTTCCACCCAAAGGTAATGCCAATTTTAACCAAAGTTTCAGAAAATCTGCGAAAGAAAAATGCTAATTTATGCAGGTTTCCATCCACTACTGTTCATTGAGATAAAAAGTTGGTGGCACTAATGCACCAGTACACCATTGTGGGAGAAGAGGGCACAACAAGATACTGTAGTTAAGAGACCCCCATCAACAATCAAATGGTGGGAAAAAATGTAGAAAACATGGATTTGTTTGAGGAACTGGATAATTTCCTCATCACTCCATCACATGCTTCTTGTATTTCATGATTAATTCACTGAATCTGTTTCCATTGCACTTTGTTACAGTTTCCATTTTATTCAAGTAGATGAACCAAAAGGAAATTTGGCAAAAATTATAAAATAAAGACAAACCCACCATTATTTAGCTCTCAAATGAAATATATTCTGGATTATTTAGCTGAATTGTAGTTATTGTTCAATTTGAAGGGTGGTTTTGAAAAAACAAATTGGAGAAACAGCTGGTAAATTGCTCTCCTCAATGCCACCAGACTCCATTGACAAAAACAGTAATTTTACCTAACAGATCATTGTAAAACACATTTCATTCAAACCCGACAGAGACAAAATATAACTTGCCGAAACCATTTTGGTTGTTCTTTCCACTGTTCCAACAATCACCATCACAGCCATCTTAGTTGTTTCTTATCAAACTCGCCCTATATTACATAAACGACTATGATTGGCCTGACACGGACCAGGATGGAGGGGAAGAATGAGAGCAGATAGTACATGAGGTCACTGATTCGGCTGCCTCTCAGGCTAGCTTAATGTTTCAGATGCAAAATACATAACCACAACATGACTGGCTCTATTCTTCCCCAGGATCGTTGTTGCATGTCATTCCCTTCTCTCCTCTCCTCCTTTCCAGTCTGTTTGTCTGCTTTCACTATCACATAAAGGTACAATTCCCCACCAGCACCACCAAAAAAAAAAAAAGTCTTTAAAATATTGTGGTTTACTGCTGAATTGCCTGGGGTGCACTGTAGATCAGTACCCAAGAAATCATCACCAAATGACAGACAATGACCCACTTTAGGAATAAAAGCAAACAAAATGTAGGTAAGACATTTTCTGCTTTGCCACTGCAAAAAAATATGCAATAGACAATACAATATTACAGATTACATAACCATTAATCTTCATTTGTCATTTGTTAAAGGATATTAGTTGCAAGGCTACCAATGTCCTTAGTCTGCTCTAAGGTTATTACCATCAGAACACTGCACATCATCAGCACCACCTGGGTTTACAGTACTTGTATGTTTTGTGTGTGTGCAGTATGAGTTACTTTCATGCATAACACTAAGAATGCAGGCGTTTTCTGCCCATCCAGGTGAGTGTAAATGTCTACATTGATTTAAGACAGTTATGTCATGGAGACATGACTCCTTCCTAGTGTGTTCCTGCAACATAGCCCACACAAACACAGAGACAGTTGCAAATGTATCTGCAGTTTTTATGCCCACATCCGTTTAAAAAACCTGGAGAAAACTGTTTAATTCTGCTACACACAAACTTGGCTGAACTGTTTGAACCAGGCTTCTATAACATCCTGTTTTATACTTAAGGGAGTCTCATGTAACACTGGTGGAAACTAACTTGAAGGCAGTTTATGTAACTGTTGATTTATGACCACAGCCAGAGATGGAGACAGAAACCGAGAGAAATAGAATGAAGGAGATGAAGTGAGAAAGGCACTCAGATAAGAGAAGAGACAGACACTTAGGGAGGCAGTTAGATGTTTTTCCTCTCTGGATTCCTCTCAGTCTTTTATCAGGTGTTAAATAATGTCTGCTCTAAGTAGTGGGAGATTTTTTAAACCAGCAGACTGTATCAAAGAGTGCAGAACTGTCTTTGTTGTATTTAACTGCTATTAATTCTAAAAAAAGAGAACAATTGGTTCTGTTTGTTTAAGATATCCACCAGGACATTAATTTAGTACACTACTACCTGTGAGAATTGTTCAGAGCTTTTGCTTTAGAAAGCAACAAACTACTCCACTAGGGTGTAGATGGAGTGTCAGTAAGTGGTTGTGGTTGTAAGACTGTAGTAAACAACTTATTGTGTGTGTTAGGGCTGGGCAATAAATCAATATTGTATTGTTCAATTGTTTGAGACTGTACATCATTTTAGATTTTGGATGTCATTATTTGGTGTCTTTTCCTGGTTTTAAAGGCTGCATTGCAGTAAGGTGATGTAATTCAATGAACTCGGATTGTTCTTGTACTTTCTTGTTCTTGTATATTTTCATTTGCCCACTTAGTCATTATATCCACATTACTGATAATTATTTAAGTCTTATTGTGCTAATATTTTGCCAAACTACCACTAGTCATCCCCTACAATAATTGTAGAAATATTGACTTCAAGGTATTTGGTGAAAAATATTGTGATATTTGATTTTGTGGCCCAGTCCTAGCATTTATGAAGTGCTTATGAGGAGATTTCATAATACCAAGATATACATTGTGATTGAGCAAAAATACCACAATTTTATTTGCAGGCCATATTGGCCAACCCTAGCGTGTGTGATGGCCTCAGCAATTCAGTTCAAACCTTTATTTTACCTTTCGAAAAATCATTGAAGTTTCCCTCATTTGTTGTGATGTCGAGATGTCAAAGTTTGGCAAAAGATGCTTGACAGACTGCCAGTCACTGCAGTTTTGCATTAATGTTCATTCAGCAATGTAATTCACTCTTCTGTATGTTACTCAAATCTTAACATGTGTTGTAGGTTCCTAATTTTACTGAAGAAGGAGGTGTTGAAGCACATATGAGTGAAGTGTTTCACTACTCTGTCTGCACCCACCTTAAAGGTCAAGACAAAATAGAAACAGGCAACTGATACTTGAAGCACAATTGCATCTCTCTGGAGAGGCGTTGTTGTGGTTAGAGTTTACAGTAACTCACTGACGGTCATAGCACCACTACACTGTGTCATGCAGTCATTTGACACTTTTATTTTCATTACATACAGTATTAAATGCTAATTAGTCTTCCATTTCTGTCGCTTTCTGCTACTTTATACCTCCTCTCCACTACATTTATTTGATGGATTTGGTTACCAGTTAGTTTGCAGATTTTATAGGCTGTTAATTGTGACATGTTACCAATCAGATATTGTTGCGGGTGGGACATTTTGTGAGAGGATGTTGCATCAGAGTCAAGTAGCACATTTTTAAATTAGCTTATTTTATCGGCAATTTGACACAGATACAAGTGATCAGGAAAAGGCTGAATATCAGCCTCGGTAATCGGGTCTACCCCTACTCTGTTATGTAAGTTTTCAGCTCGGATCTTGGAAGGAGTAGTTTTTACAGTCAGGTTTATACAGTAGATGTTCAGACATGTACAAAATGGTTTAGAAAATATTGTTTGGGCCTTTTATTTTGAGCTGTATTCAGTGTTATGTATTCATTTATTAAACTAGTAGTTGAACTATATTTTGCGATGGCTTGCTGGTAGTTCAACTACTTTCATATGTGGGTAGTGATTTAAGTAGTTAAAACCCTTTTGTTTGTTTGGTTGTTTGTTTGTTTGTCTGTTTTTTTCATTTTTTGTGTGGTTAATATAGTCAAACTACAACTTTGGGCCATGAAAATTTGAGGTCTCAATTAGTCATAAGTATTGATTATTGCAATTTATTTTAATTAACACATTATTAGAGAGATTATTGCATGCTATTTAAGACGTTACCTGGCTAACCTGCTTGGAAAATACCTATTATGATAAAATTAAGGGAGTGGCAACTAGTTTTGAAAATAGTTTTAGTCAACCAAACTAGATTCATCTCTAGACTCACTTTGCTGTAGATCAGCTTCTTCCAGTGTGAAGTAATTGGTAACTTACAAAGCTATTCTTTCAAAGCATCTTCCCCAAAACTGGTTGTATATGACCTACAGATTAGTATATCAGTTGTTTTGGCAAAAGAGAGTAGAAATATCAATAAATTACCATATAAGTATATTCACTCTCCCTCTCCATGGAAAGCATTCATCTCTGTGACGTACAAGTTAAATGGGAGCTTGCAGAGAGACACATGTCCATTTTGTTATCGAGGGACAGCTGGTCAACCATAGCTTTCTCATTCTCTAAAAGGCTTCTTTATAAAGGGGTCATAGGTCACTCAACCAAAATCCAGCCCCATTGGGGTGCAGAATGCTCTGAGAGATTGCCCCCAGCTAAAGGGTCCCACACAGGCACAAACATAGATCATTTCTAAAGGATAACCTTGGTCTATAGGCTCCCATGCATCGGTTTAGGGGAACTATGGGAAACAGATGTTCTATTTTTTGCCAGAGAGAGGAATTCACACACATTGTCAAGTCATGCTGGACACAAGAGACAAAAGAAGGACTTCTTCTTCTGTGTGCTTTCTGTGAGTATACTTGTTGCTGCTGCTTTGCACTGCAACAAATGAACTCCCCCTGCTGCCATTACTGATTTTTTTTTCTCTTCACATCGTCAGTTTCACTACACCAAACGTTACTACTCTCACTTTGTGAATTAAGATAATTATTGGTGTAAAACAATGTACCCGAAAGAGTGAGCTTTATTACCAGCTGGCTTGTGATGTTTTCACTCTGCTACTCTGTGTGCGTGTTTGTCATCACGGCAAAATCTTGTCCTGGGAACTACCACTGAAGCAAGTTTGAGTATTTTGGCAGATGTTCATATGTCTGTTTGTGGAGGGATTTAATCAGTGTTATAGCACCACAAATATGCATTTTTGTTTGACTTTTTTTGACCAGTCTGGGTTCAGTTAAATGTGCTTGATATTACTGCCATGGATGTATTTGTCTGCTAAGTTAGTCCTCATTGAGATTCTTACACTCTGAAGCATAAAGACAGAATTGGAATAGCCTCTGCATCACCAGCAAAACTGACACCTGATAATTGTGGTTCACTCACATGTGATAATGTTGTTGGACATTATAAAATTAGATAAGCAGGGTGGTCAGTATTCCTAAATAAAGAAGCTGGATGTTTATTCTTATACAACTGCGAGGTAGCGGGAAGATGACATCTGATTTCAGTGTCAGCTGAATTGAGCTATTTAGATTAGATTATTCCAAATCTGACTATAAATTTGGAATTAAAAATCGAATTGGCGAAAACATCATCATGCTTAGTAATGTTTAGCGATATAATCGTTGTACTGGTCTGTTCAAATTTAATAGCATGTATAAAGGCTTTATAGGGTTTATTAAGTCACTGCACAATAATTCAAAGTACTATGAGGAAGGATTTTATAAGTTTGGGAAGCTACCATATAATTTGCTTTTTTGCAGGAGTAGCCTGCATGTTTTTGGCTCTTAACGTACTTTAGTCAAAATTATTGTTTTGTTTTCAAGAAGCCTTTTGCAAAACTGTCTCTTAAAGGCTAAATATACTATATGTACTCACTGGGCCTGGATGTGTTTCATGCTTGTGCAGACTGGGATGTCGACTATAAAGACTTTATGAAGGAACACTTAGTGCTGGGTCACTGTACACACATCATAGACTAGGGCGTTAATAATTCAATAATTGTTTCCTCCTAACTTAATTCAATATTAAAATGGATCTTTCCCTGACAATATGTACTAACAGATTAGTAGCTGAACAAATAGAGTGCACTGGCATTAAATAAAATGTTTTTGGATCAGTAAAGAGAAGACATAGGGATGAATAATGAGCTGTGTTTTATAAGAATCCTGATTTGACGCTGATACAAAAAAATGATCTCTTTTTACTGTTGACATTAACTTGCACCTGGCTGTTTTTCCACCTTTCACATGAAGCACAGAAGAAGCTCTCAGCCAATATGGAAGATATTGAATTATTCACAATATAGCATGTGAATTATTTCCCAAAGGGAATGTTGCAAATGACAGTGTGGCAGCTAGGAGGTGATGGATCTCAGATACACAACTACTTAAAATTCCTCAGTGCTTGCAGAGATCTCTGGCAAGCAGGAATCATTCCTCACATACCCCCAGTGAGGAAAAGGGGAGACAATGATATCACTGAATCGTCACTTAAAAACCACTTGAATGTAATATCTGCTTTAAAATTGCTTTCTGAGGCTGTGCATTTATTGTGAGGTGTCAGAAATGAAGATGCTTCCATGGAGGGGAGATATTGAAGCAGAGTTGTTCCTTGTTTAGCTTGTGTGTTGTTGTGGCAGCTGTTCATGAAGCAGATAGATATTGTAAGCCCACACAGCTGACTGTTTTATTGATGTTGGTTTTTAATATATTTTACACAGATAAGAAACAGAAATAACAAATGCTGCGTTAGGATTTTCCTCCACTGTTGATCAGATGCTCTTATAGCCTTTGAATAATTATCTACACAGTGAGTGAGGCGTCCTGTTGGGTCTGTTGTCATTATACATAACTCTAACATTGTATAGCAGGAGAGACATTCCTGAAAACAGCATTGGTATAAGGATCCAAGCCTGCTTTGGCCTGTTCTGTTCCCAAACCTGCATGTGTGCATGTAGTAAGTGTGAATTAATTTAATTAATTTTAAATATAACTCAGGAACCATTCATGGAGTAATAGGATGGGAATATGTTTTTAGTTGATCTGAAATTCTTTCTTTCTTTGATTCTTTGATTGCATAATTTGAAAGAATATGCACATACATAAATTAATAAAATAGAAAATTAGAATTTTGTATGTTTGTCGTCTGGTCATAAGTGAAAACATAGACCCCGAGCCTGTTTCTAAGAAGCAGATGTACTGTGGCTTGGATTGTACCTAATTTATATGTTGCTATGGACAAAAACATCTGCCAGATAAATAAATGTAAGCAGGTTTACTGAGTAAAACTAAGTACCCTCTTAATTCTTACACATGGACTTAGGTAGCCAAAGTTTGCAAAACTACAGATATATTAAGTTATTTTCTCCTTACAAAGTTTGAAGTCAAACATGTTAGCCAACAGTCGCTTATTTACACATTCAGCAGTCACAGAGCTCTGGAGTCTGGAGTCCTTTGTCCACCTGCTGAATGTCCAATGTCCACTCTTCTTTTAGATCCTCTTCAGTCTCAAACTGCCACTGAATGCTCAACCATGTGTACTAGCTAGTCCCTATTTTTGTTAGTTTAGCATTTAGTGCCTGACACATATTCTACGCAAAACCGCTGCCTGCTGCTGTTTGAAAGCTGATGAGAGCTGTGAGAGTGAACCACAACAGTAAAGTTGCAGACCATGAGAGCAAAACAGTGAGCTTCAGAGTTAGGTGATAATTGTCTTAGAGTTCATCACTCCAAGTGACCACTTGTACTCACTCATTTCTCTTGATCTATTATTACTTTGTGTGTGTGTGTGTGTGTGTGTGTGTGTGTGTGTGTGCGTGCGTGCGTGCGCAAGATGGTGTATTTATAGACCAAAGAGCTTAAGCGCTAATACTTTATGTACCTGGCACTAAAATGGTGATGTTGAAATCTCATTATCTGTTTAGGGCCTACAATGTAACTCCATAAAGATGCTGTCAGTAGAATACTTTCATTAGTATATCAGTGTGAAAATATATGGGATGCCACATACCAGTGATATCATAAGAAAAAAATGCAACAGGCAGTGAACTCACTGACCTTAATTAAATGTAGTCTCTCCCTGTGAATCCAGTTAAAATCAAACAAACAGCAAACAACATAACGGGTCCATATTTTGACAAACACTTTTGTGATTAAAGGTCGTAGCTTTGGTGGTCACCAGTACTTTGACACCTTCACCTTAAACACAATGTAGTCTGCAACAAGGGGCTTTGACACAAATTACTGTGTACTATTGACTATTGAGCTGATTTTAAATACGATCTGAGCATGACACCTGATCACACCAAGTTGGGCCAGACCTGTTCCAGTCTGGGCTGGTTGGTGTTGATAATCAGCAGTTAAAATATATAGTGATATGAAAATATTTAAATCAAAAGTCTTCATACAACCTATTTATTCTGTTATGAAACAAGCAGCTGGTGTTGTGGCTGTTCCCATAAACATAAAACAGCACTCTGCGAAGGATTTTCACAGGTAAGCAATACATACTTCAAAAGCTGTACACAAGTGTACAGATTGTACATTGATTGTTTTATGAAATTAAGCTCTGGTGAGAGCAGCAATACAGTTTCTGCCCACCAGTCAAAATATTCAGTAATTTTAATGCTCCCAAACATTCTCACTGTTCAACACATCCCAGTTCCCTGGGTTCATTTTGACCCCTGACCTCCACTGCGATGTAACTTCCGTTCTGTTTGTTTCCGTGATGTTACATCCTGTTTCTAAATTTTTCTTTGACCACAGGAAGCAGAGTGAGCTTTGTAGAATCCCCAGAGTATTCTTCAATCAGAACCATCTCCAGGCTCGAGCTATGCCCAAGTCGCATTTTCTCTTTCCCTCCACTCTCTCTCTCATATTGCATAGGCTGTTAGACATAGACCATGAAACACCATGCCCTTATTCTGTAATGACAATACATTGGCAAGCTGGTCTTAGAGTTGCTCTGCAAACATCTTTTAACAGTTATTGTTCTGCTTTGACACACTTTACAGCATTCATTCTGCCTGGAGGATAAGATTGATATTTACTTCAGATTTTCCCATACCCAGATGGCAGTCATTATATCAATCAATTGAAACAATGTAACTGAGCACATACAGTGTACTGTAAGTGTTAATGCAATTGACTGGTTGCTAAACCTATCCCACAAGTGCTGTAGGAATGATGTATTTTTTTAGGCTAACCCGGAAGTTAGCATCTCCCTGTTGCCCTCGACACCAAAGTCTGTGGGATTTTTCCATTGGATTTTGAAATATTGCAGAAAATAGGCTCTGTGGTAAAAGGCTGGCTTATGACTTATTACACGTTTTCTTCAGCAAAGATAATCTTCACAGATGAACACCACTATTGTGATTTTTGAAGAGTAAATTAAATTGGTTGGAGTAAAAAGCTAATGTTAGGCTATAAACAAACTACATTGTAATCTCGTGACTTTAACATCACCACCACTAAGGTGGTGCACAGAAGATGCACAGGAGAATAATAGCAATCAGTGCAGTGTGTGACAACCACTACCATTCTGACCTAGTAACCTGGGTCAAACCGTATGCTATATGCTATCTTTGGACTGATGCACATAGACTTCTTTAGTGGAAGTTGCACTACTTGTCTCTCTATCTTAACCTTGGTTTCCACCAAGGGGCTTGTTTGCTTTAGTCTTATCAAAGACAGCTGCAATCGGCTGACAGACAAAGAATAGAAGGTCACTAACTGTGAAGGAAAATTCCTTCACATAAGGAATGGATTTAACATTGAGTTTGTCTGCTCAAAGTAAGCTAAGCTACAAATATTAGCATTTCAGGCTAACTAGCTAACTACCTTTAGTAATAACCAAGCAGTACTGCTAAAGGCAGGATAATGCTACTTATCATGCGTGATAACATGACCATGAGAGACAAAACCAAAAAAAAAAGTTTTCACAACTATCATATCCACTGCATAACAATCACTAATCACTGTAGGCTAATGTTAGCTACTATTTGTGAACGTTTACAGTCCAAAAACCCCATGAAGCTAAACTTAGCCTAATTATCTAGCTAGCTACAATTAATAAAATCCGCTGGCAACAGTTGTCAATTCAACTGACAAAATCGTCTCTCACATGCCAGAAATGAGAAGCCTGTTTTTGCCTACCTCTGAAATAAATGGACTTCCAAGAATTCCAAGTGGTTATATATTATTACATTTATCATTGAAAACTGCACTGTACTGTGCAAGAATGGCATTGCTACAGTGACTTAAGGGGGATGGGCTTAGCTAGTGGTCTATTTTATGCAAAAGCCTTTGAAGACTAGATCACAGAAGTATAATGACTAAAATAACAGACAGACATACATTCTGTTTCCCCCTGCTGGGACCCAGGAGTTAGTCATCCAACCAATTTACCAGGTCCAATGATCCAGTGCCAGGCAGATAGAGAACTCCCACCGAGGCACCATGGACAGGGAGCCAAGCAAATTAGACACAACCTCAGAGAACAAGGCAGGGGTCCTTTTCTGCTGGACAAAGAGGAAGTGAAGAAGAAGAGAGATTCCACACAGGCATGCAACCAGAGCTGATTCTCATAACGGTCCACTGTCCAAAATAGCTGTCAAATCTGACTCAGCTGAGAAGTTGCTTAACCCACTGTTATCTAACCCACCTTTGCACCTTTATAAATCTGATGCTTGCAAGTCAGTATAAACATTAAAGATGTGAAATAATCCTAATTTTATGCCTCTAATGTGGTTAATAGCAGAGTTGTACCGGCACAGTGGCCACAGATATCTGCACTGTGGCTACATAGATGAAATTACATAACCCTTAAGTTGATTATGAAATTGACTCGAGGAAGTGTGTCATCTTGTGCTTCTCACTGGTTCACTGTTTTTCTCCCGAATCAATGGGCACAATGTGTGGTTGCCTCCTCCTCCTCCTCCTACTCCTCCTATCAGGTCTGTTACCATAGCAACTTAATGAAGGCTAAGGAGGCCATTTACAAGTGTAAGGGCTGAAAATATCGACTGTGGGCAGCTTCAGGCTAACCAGCTAGCAACCCCAATCAATCCACCTTCAGACTTCAAACGCTGTTTGTCTGCTGTCTCAGGTCTGGTGTTGATTTGATGGGAAAGAGCGCAAATATGGTCAGCTTTATTAATAAATATAAAGGAGGGATCAAGTAGTCAGGTTCTAGAAAAGTTGGCTTTCGTCCAAGTAGTACAAACTCATCTGCGCTTCTTGGGTCACCCTCTACCCAGCTACAGCCTGGCCGCCTGCCAGTGCCTGTCTCTGTGTTTTCCCACCTTGTTCCCCAGTGCTAGAGCATTGTCAGGAAGTTTTAGGATTGAGATTTCTCCTTTTGGAGGCCTCTTTAGCATAGGATTTAGATGAGTAAAATCCCTCTTTCTTTCTTTCTTTCTTTCTTTCTTTCTTTCTTTCTTTCTTGCTTGCTTTCCTTCCTTCCTTCCTTCCTTTTCTTCAATTTATTTAAAGGGGTCAGTGCACAGCTCAAACATAAATGTCAACATTTGATGCACCATGCCACATTATAGTCTCCAGATTATTCACATCTGTTGTCCCTTGTGCAGTAACAAACAGTACAGAGTTAAAGCAATCTACAAAAGTAATGCATAAAAAGAACATATAGGACATGCACGCGACATGCACGCAACTAAACACAAAAGCACATCACAAATGTATGCTTGTCAAATAAAAACAAGTAATGAAGACCATGGCTCAGTAAGACGCTTTTGGAATTCTGTACTCTCACCAATGGAAAAAAAACAACATAAAACAAACATATTAGTGGTTATTTTGGACCAGGTAAACAAACAGTGTGGCTTGAGTGATGATTTTAGTATTGAATGGCTTGAATTGTCATAGGGTTTTCCTGTAGGGACAGGAAAAGAGAGAACAGAGGTGTGGCTCCTCGGGCCCAGAAGGATGTAGGCAGACACAGTCATCATCCATTCATCAGCACTTTCTTTTTTGAGTGTGTCTTTGTGTCCTTCTCTGTCTCACCTCCCCACTCCCATCTCTGTTGTTCCTGCTGTTCATTGTTCTGGAGACTCAAGCTGCTGCCCTGCATTAAGAAAAGTTTTTTCCTGGGAAACTTTCTGTCCTTTCTTTAAGATTAACTCTCCGCAAGCAGTGGTATTATTTGGGGGTTTCATCGCAAATAGCTTTGGTTTTCCATTGCAGATTTAGCATCATCACTTGGACTTTCATTTAGAACTAATTGCAGTGAGTAGAGCAATAAATCAAATCAAATAAAGGTCAATTACCGTTTAATAATTGCCATATGTGCCCATATGTTGACATTCAACTTTTTGACGCTGAGGCCAAAGTGCACCAAATTATAAATTAGATGTTATACAGAGTATTTCAGGAAGTAAACTGGAGGTTTCCAAAGTGAAGTGCTCTACTTACACTCAATTTTAAACCTTGTTGTAAATAACTTCTGTGCCACAGTTTGAGCAGACCTGAGCGACGGCTCTTTGAATCCAGCTAAGAGTTATTTCCTATAAGCTTTATCAGCATTGTGGGATACATGGAGTCAAGTCTTTGACAGGGGCCAGTGTATACAGACACCATAGAGGGGCCACTTCTACATACTTGCTTCTTTGCTGTGCTCCAGTATTATCCTACTGAGAGAGGAATTGTTAGACACATCCTTCAGTATTATTGAAGGTTACAACACGCGAGTAGAAAGACTATTATTACTACCACTGGACCAGTGTGTATTTTTAGTTGTTACACCTTTAAAAAATATGTAAATGATTGATAAGTGGGCTCTGAAAACAGCTTTGTCCCAGTACAGGGGCTGGATCATCCAGAGGATTAACCACACAAAGGTGGATCCTTCAGAGGATAGCCTTGGTGAACTCATAAACCCAGAGTTGTTTAAGTTTATTGCCTGGGAGTTGCTCTTAAATGGTCATAATGTAAAAGTGAGTACAAGTCTATCTCACATGAGACTAATGGTGGATGTGGTCTAAAAGTCCTCAGGATTCAGCCCCGGAATTGGGAGACAGCCATTGTTTGTTCTGTAGTTGTCATAAAACTGGCAGTGTTGGAGATGGCAGTTTCCATTTCTTAGTTTTCTCAGCTCACTGGATTGTTTAAACCTCAACCCAACAACTCAGACATCCACACAATCCCTACACTAGTCTTCTTCATCTGAGATTCCTTCTCCACAGGAATCTGCTGCAGCTGGACCTTAAGCCCCTTTTTACCCTCTGCAACAGCTGGTGCTGTGTGTTTGGGAACAGAGGGTAGTCGAGGCCAAAGGGAGCATTTAATAGTAGCAGTAGTTTGCTCATTAGTTTTGATCCGTGTTTTTTATAGTGGTTCCTTTGGTTGAACAAATGTTAATATAATGGTATATGACTCAGCAACCGGATGGAATTTTCATAGTAGCTGGTGATTTCAATCAAATATACCTCAGAACTGTTTTCCCAAATTCCACCAGCATGTTCAGATCTCCAACAGAGGAAGACATATCCTGGACCATGTGTATACAGATATTCCTAGCAGCTACAAAACCCTCCCATGTCCTCACTTTGGTCTGTCAGATCGTATTTCTCTGCTTCTTCTGCCTACTTACTCTCAGTTGACACAGAGGTCAACCCAGTCAATGTGAAAGGACTTAAAAGTCTGATATACGAAATATCAACATACTGACGATAAAATTTCATTAAAATTGATCGAGTTAAAAGAATGGTCTGGAGTAGCTACTTCAAATGAGCAATGCATGCAGAGTAGACTCCTATAATGTTGATCACAGTTGGCTTCTTGTTACTCACCTCACATACCTGCACCTCACCCACCTACCTATACACCCCCACACACAGACACACACATCCCTCTTTCCCTGATTCTCTGTATTTGACTCTGAGTAGTGTGTGTACCCATGCGTATGTGTATGCAGCGCACTCAGCCAGGCAGCTCATCAATGGCCGTGGGATTTTGCTGAATGTTACTATGGTAACTGCAGTGAAATTGCTTCATAAGAGAGAGGATTGTTCATGAGGAGGATGAAATAAAACAGGGGATGGAGAATATGGAAATAAGGTACAGGAAAGGTGGAAGAGATGGGGGGGGGGGGTTTATGAATGAGATTTGATTTGAAAGTGGGATTAATGAAGAGTGCGGATATGAGAAAAGAGGAAATGCATTGGAGAGAATATAAAACAAGGTGCATCTAGATGTTGAAAGGGTTAAAATATAGAGATATGTTTTTCATCCCACCCCGATTCTTCGCTATCGCTGTTACTGTTTCAGTCGCCTTACCTCTCTCTATCAGTGTATGCGAGCCATCTCATTAATGTATTCATACAGCACTGACACAATCACGTTCTTCACAGCCCTTCGTCGTCGAGAGGTTTCGTGTTTTACATAGAAATTGTTTTGTCCACAGAGGAAGTGGCTGCAAAATATTAACTGGTGAGTCTGTGTGTGAAGTGGTTAGGTTGTTATCGTCTGCATGTGAATCCGAGCCCATGAAACCAGCTCTCCCCAGGTTGTATATCGTCCACTACTGTCCACACGCTCGATTTAAATGAAAATTCCATTTGGTTGGAGTGATTTGAAGCACAGTCCAAATGAGTGTGCAGCTGGAAGTAAGAGAAGAATTGTGAGGAAAGACAGGAGTGGTGGAAGCTTCTGTCTGCTTCAAACAAACTACTTTCGCTCAGCTAATCAAATTGCACCGCCAAGGTGTTCCTTTTTTGAATAACTGCCGAAATTTGAGGTGGTGCAAGAAACTGTGAGTAAAAAAAAGAGTTTAAATAACCTCATTTAGTTAAATGAGTAGCAGACAGTGATATCACTTATAACATAGCTGTTCTTAATATGTATTTGTCAGATAGGAGCCTCTGTTGCTCAAGTGCTACTGACTTTTCTTACCATATATCCAATAGATTGAAACCTTTAGGTGTCTTGATTTTCTCCTTTGCAGCACTTCAGGTAGCATGTTGCCCAGGAGATGACTCCAACTGACTTCAGTGTTCCCTGACATTTCTTCCAGAGCCACAATGAGGCTGGTATTTTCAGTTTTGAGCGTCTCGACAGCTGTTGAATGAATTGCCATGACATTCCCATCAACCTCTTAAGCTGTAATTAGTAGGTGAACATGGCAAACAGCTGATTGATGTTAGCATCGTGCATGTTAGCATGCTGATGTTAGCATTTAGTTAAAAGCACAGTTTTGCCTTATTACAGTCAGATTGTCTGTTTTTGGAAAATGATGAAAATGTTTAGGTGTACCACCCCCAGCCTAACTGAAAGAAAGCAGCTTTCCAGCACTGACACTCTGAACAGTACAGACGTAGCAGCCTGCTGCAGAAACACTTTCTGTCACATACCAGTGCCTACACCTTTTAATGTCAGCTGCTGTCAATCTTAAATGTACAGTACGGTACATACACAAGCTCTTGTTCTCTTTTCAACTCTTGCACACACACACGCGCGCACACACACACACACACACACACACACACACACATCTGACTTTGTTTGACTTAATTTATCTCCTTGCCATTCATCTCACCTTGACATAAATCAAACCAAATTGTCTTTAAATCTGAAATTTGAACCAAAAACAAATAATATACTGTTCCAAAGGTCTACAGTAGTTCTGACGAGTATAGAAACACACGCATGCAGACGAGCAGCTAAAGGAGAGTCTGAAAAAGTTGTCTGAGTGTTTCATCAGGAGCATCACAATGATTTCATCTCTGTGGTTGTGTGTGTGCATTCTTATATGTACAGACAGGATGTACAGTGTATCATAACAGGTGCAAAGGCACAGTGGGTCAGTAATCAAGACGTGTGTGTGTGTGTGTGTGTGTGTGTGTGTGTGTGTGTGTGTGTGTGTGTGTGTGTGTGTGTGTGTGTGTGTGTGTGTGTGTGTGTGTGTGTGCCTGTGTGTTGTGCCTGTGTGTTGTGCCTGTGTGTGTGTGTGCCTGTGTGTTGTGCCTGTGTGTTGTGCCTGTGTTACAGCATTGGACAGGGTCATGGCTTTGGATTCCATTAGTGAAGTGCCTGGTGACAGACTCAAGTGTAATCACTCTGAGGGTCAGTTGCTGTAGCTGCATCTTATGCGGTGCAGTAATTGGAGCAAAGTCAGATTTTTTCTCAACCAAACCCTTGGCTGTTTCACCTGCCACTGTAGGACAGAGGATAATAAAAACATTGTGACATCTGTGATGTTTTGGTGTTCTTGTTGCTTTTCAACTCCAGTTTTAAAAGCCGGATAGACTATTTTACATTCAATGCTGAAGGCCTTGCATTTCTTTGCTTTCCTCCTTCTTTTATTCGTGCATTGCAATTCAAAAGTACAGGATACACTCTAGAGAACACAGACAAAACCTACTGAAAGTAAGGACTAATTAGATGTTGAATGAATAGCATCCGAACATTGAGGCAAAGGACTTGGCGTGTAGAGGATAGAACTCATTTCTCATTCTGAACAAGTTTTTCATTCCCATTTAGGTTTGCATTTTGTTTATTTTCTTTCTAGCCACATGACTCTATGGATGACAGTGAGTCCACTACTTAAGAAAAAGATCTCAACAACTATTGGATGGATTGCCATAAAATTTGAAGTTATACTTCATCTACATTCTAGAGTCTGTTTCCCTTTTGCTACTCTTGATTCCATATATATACTTATGGTGTTCTTATCATTACTGGTTGTGTAGCTTGTGCAATATGGGTTGAAGTGCAATATGTGTAATTTGTGTACACTGTCCTTGTGCAGTTTGCTGCTTTGTTTATGTTTTTGTGCTAATCACCACTATTAAGGCAGCTATATGTACACAGCATTTGAGTCGCAAATTTCCCTACGAGGACAGTGAAATATATCGTATTGTATCGCATTGTATCATATACAGTGTATGTGTGTGTCTAGCCTGTTGCATTTTTACGTCTACTTCTGTGTTCTCTCCCCATCCCAGTTTTAATATGCTGCTGTTTAAATGTTGTGTTTTGCTGCACACAGTGCGGCTGTGCAAACAAAAGCCTGGGATAGAAGTAAACAAAACAGTGTCAGAAATAATTCCCCACAAAAATCATTCTTCCATTCATTCATCTGCCACTCACATGATTGTTATTACGGTGTTCTACCCAGACATCAGAGCCGTTTTCATCACAAAGTTAAACACAGAAAAAGAGAAGCTGCTCTGTGGCATATTTTACTTGTACTTTGTATTTTACTGTGTTTTTAGGACTTGAGGTTTTTTTATCATGCTGTGAGAGGACATAATTCAACTCTCTGTTAAATTATAACTTCTCAAATGTCTTTGCTTACATTGTGGAATTTCTACTCAGTGGTAGTCTTGGTTGAACCTTGCGTGCAGGAGGTCTGTTGTCGTAGCATCTGCCATGATTTGACTCAATGTTGGCAGAAAGTCTGAGATCTCACTCTTTGTTCTCGGTCATCTCAATATGTGATTGTAGTCAGCCAGACACAGTAGATGACCTGCTCCCAAGGATGTGAAAGAAAAAAGCAGTTGATTGTCGTTTCATATGGTTTTCTATAGCACAGCTGCATTCAAGGACCTTGCTAGCTGGTTTTGAGTACACAAGTGACTCATTTCCTCAGAATTTTCAAAGTGAAGGCCAAGGCAAGGCTTACGGACAAATACATACAGCCTAAACACATACAAGATGAAGTATGTGGGGGAAATGACTGCATATGCGATGGTCATTTCAAGCATGTTTGGTTCTTATCATTTTATCTGTCTATATAAAAGCCTATAATAACTCACATCCTAAAATATGAGCATGCATATTCTTACATACACAAAGAGAACATGGTTACTGTACTGAGAGCACAATCTCTATGAGACCAGGAGCAGGCACTTCCTGTTTGTGTCACCAAAAGGCCAGATAAAAAAACAGACTCAGAACTGTTCCACTGTGGCCGTCACTTTTTACCTCACTGTCATCATTTCTCTGTCTAACACTGCCTCCATTTTTCTGTCTGTGTATCTGCTACCTCTTTTGTCTCTAGAATATGATATCTGTGGAGACCTATCGTGGTCAAATGGATCAATTAAAAAAGGCATTATGAGATAAATAATCGAACAAATAAAGACAGACAATATACAGACATAAATATGATTTCATCCTCGTTTATTTACAGTCAACATAGATAGAGATAGAGAGAGATTTTTGAAATTATTAACTTTTTTTTATTTCACACTACCATTTTCCCAAATGACAAGCTATTTGCTGATTCAGTCTAAAGCAATAGCCAATCACACAACTGGTTCTGCCAATTGCGTAACATAATTATAAAAATATTTGTTATTATATTGCTGTTCATACGTGTGAAATTGAAGACTTTGGGTCCCCATAAATACCAGGCTTCACTGGTTACTTAATTAGAAAAGAAGATATGATTAGAGTTTTGAATGACTCACAGTATTTGTCATTAACCAACAAGATCAATGGATCTATGAAACTTTTAATAGTTTCTAGAGTGAACTTAGTTAATACACAATTTAATGGAAGTGCATTGAGGTGTTTTATGACTTTAATGTGCAGGTCAAACTATAATTTCCCAGCTCTAAGTCACCAATCATCCAGCAGTGCAGCTAGCAATAAATCACCTTCATGAGCAGCATGACTTTTATAGCCAGAAAGTGATATAATGTGCTCTTATTCTGGCTCGACTGCATATAGTGATGACTCATAATTGTTACTTTTTTGAGTACATTTTTATATTTCTTAAATTACATGAGCATTTACATTGACAAACACTGCAAACAGGGATAATAAAGCTTTATCTTGTTCACAAAGATCTACAACACAAATCCACTGATATGCCAATTCCAGGAGGAGAATTCAAAACTAGATTTTTCTCATGTTTGTTGAGCGGCTCAATAAAATATAATGTGACTTAGCTGAGCTGAGTTTAGTGTGTGTGTGTGTGTGTGTGTGTGTGTGTGTGTGTGTGTGTGTGTGTGTGTGTGTGTGTGTGTGTGTGTGTGTGTGTGTGTGTGTGTGTGTGTGTGTGTGTGTGTGTGTGGAGATTTTATAGACTAATTAAGCCCATGTTGGGCATATGGTGAGTACACAGTGCTGTTTTCCATGGAAAGTTCCAACAGTTTGTAAAAGTGACGGATAAGTAAGTCCTGATAAACGTAAAGTCTTCAAAGAAGGGTTGCTTACATTTTTGGTTCATACCTCAGTAAATCCACTTGAGAACACAGCAGCTGTGAGCTTGGCTTCATCTGTTGGTTATTTAGCTGATTCATACACAGAATTTAGGATGGAAAACCAACACCCTACAGTCTAGCCAATTGCTGAAGAGGCATATGACAGCTCAAAACATGTTTTTCAAAAGAACCCATGGTAATTAGTTCAAACCACAGAAAAAGAGGACACCTTTATTTAGCAATGCACACCATTATACCAGCAATATAAGCAGGAAATACATGTGCGACAGGGGTGTAAACAGGCCACATGATGTCAGAACAGCTTATATATGGACATTTTCAGGGTTTATTTGAAACCACAGCATCCCTCTCACACAAGTAACGTAAGCATTAAAAAAAGTTACTTTTGCATTAATGAAATTCCTGCTGTTTGCTTACTACACAAGTTTACAGCGCAGATATTCCATGGTTCTTGATATTAGTTATGCCAGAAGGGAATTATGAATAGAGACTCAGCATGTTGTGCACATGATTTATTTTCTCTGAAATATTGTATTAACATGATGCATTTTCCAAAAGCAATCAGCTGTCACCAATCACACACTGAAACGCACAGTGCACTGATCATGCTGCGTGACAAACTTAGGCATAAACAGGCATTACAGGTGTGAGCTATCTTACATTAAAAGGGCAAAGTCATTTAACCCCTTCTGTAAAATCCAGGGCTATGACCAGATTGCTACAGTACATGCTACTAACTAATCATGCAGTCGGATCTGAAAAGGAGATTACATCTTTCTTCTTTTGCAAATCCTGCAGTTTATGGCACAAAAACAGCCCCACGTGTGCAAGCATGTCAGGATGACATCACTCTGAAACATGTCTAGAGATTAAATGATCTTTGGATACTGGTATTGAAGGTATATACATTTTAAACACGTGTGTGTGATGAACAGTTTTTTTCTTTTCATCGAACTCCATCAGCTAGGACCCAAGACATCAATATGATTGCACTTTAAATTGCCTTTTTGTTCAATCCCAAAGCTAACTCTTCTCTTCCTTCTCTTCCCCAGCTGTGAGCTGAGTGATTGACAGGGCCGACAGATATGGGGAAGCAGAACAGCAAGCTCCGTCCTGAGGTGATGCAGGACCTCCTGGAGAGCACCGACTTCACCGAGCATGAGATCCAGGAGTGGTACAAAGGCTTCCTGAGGGACTGCCCCAGCGGGAACCTTTCCATGGAGGAGTTCAAGAAGATCTACGGTAACTTCTTCCCCTACGGAGACGCTTCAAAGTTTGCGGAACATGTCTTTCGCACATTTGATGCTAACGGCGACGGGACAATAGACTTCCGGGAGTTTATCATCGCACTAAGTGTGACATCACGTGGCAAGCTGGAGCAGAAGCTGAAATGGGCCTTCAGTATGTACGACCTGGACGGAAATGGGTACATCAGTAAAGCTGAGATGCTGGAGATTGTTCAGGTGAGTGTGCACAGAGCTGGATGGACACGTCACATAAATATACATATACCAAATATTGAACAGAATATGGGTTACAAAGGGGGCTAAAGTCTGAAACAGACAGACAGAAAATGATTGTAACAAGAAGTTTGACACACTTGGCCTCAAGTGTTACACACACACACACACACACACACACACACACACACACACATTAACTGTAACATTAGCCAGGGCAGTGATTGTACAAACAGTCCTGCCACTGTATCCATAACATACTCTTTATGAGGCTGAGAAAAACAGTGCTGGCATGTTAAGATCAGGGGGACATACAGCTCTGCTCCATGGAGGGAGGGAGCTCTCACAGACATGGAGCTGGATTGTTATTACTACATTTTAAAACAAGACAAATGAGTGATATGGCCTTCAGGACCTCATTTACTGCCTGCATTGAAATGTCAGTACTTAAAAGATGCATTTAGGTATTAACATTAATTGGAAACAGTCCTCGTCCTGCCACTGAAAGCAGTTTTGTAAACAGTGAGGAATTAATTAGCTTTACTCCTTCTTAAATGTGACTTTTATTGTTGTCTAGAAGGGAAAATGATCAATTTTCCATCTACTCTGCACCTTTTAAGCTTCACAAATGGAACTAAAGCTAGCCTAATACATCTCTGCTCCTCCATTCTTGTAGTCTGTAAGACTGAATTAAGTATTAATTATTACAGACAACATTGTCGTGTTTATGTGTGCGTGATTTATCTAGTAAAAGCATTAGCATATTTTGTAAAGCCTACTTGGTTTCTTTTATAGCTGCCAGCAGCCTAATGCTCGAAAGATGAGGAAGAGCGTTTATATAAAATCCCTGACAGTGTTGAAAGCCCTGCATGCTAACCTGTTGTTATTCATTAAGGTAATGAAGGTAAATGTCAGTGCCCAGCAGGCTGTGTGGGCTTTCAAATGTTCTTACCAGCATATTATTCTTCTGTCGGAAAAGAATCTGACACGAGCAATTTGAAGGAAAAAAAACCTGCTCATTCTGATTCTACAGGTTTAGTTTATCGACATATATTTGTGTGTGTGGTTTGTTCAGCATTAAGTTTACATTGTCTTGGCCGTGCAGCAGGGCACAGCTCACCTTGACAGAAGAAAACGACAAGGAAAAGGGGAACAGGGTGGCATTTCCTGCAAGCGTTTCTCATGTAAACACACTACTAGAGCTGCACACACACAAACACTATATGTTGGTGCATGTGGGTGTGTGTAAGCGTTCCCTCCACACTTTTTTTTTTTTCTTACTTCCTCCACATTTGTGTAACAGCAGCTTTGTTTCTCCCACTTCAGTTTCACCTTGTTTCATCTCTCCTTGCGCAGTCTTCTTAATTTTAGAGACACTACTTCTCTGTGATCTATATACAGTACAGAGTCTAGAGCCCCTTAAAAACGCCCTTGGAATCCCCGCTGATTGTGCGTGGTGGTTGTAATTGTTAAGTGTAATGCACTAAACTGCAGAATTTTGAAAAGATTGATAAAAATGGAAGTGATGAAAATGCATGTGAATTGAAAAAGAGGGGCATAATGCAAAATAGAGTGATTAATAATCAATTTTCATGATTTGTTCAATTTAAATCTAATTCAGTTAAAACGGTCATATCTGATTGACATTCTGGGTGGAAGCACCAAAAACTGCTTCCTGCAAACGATAAATGTCAGTTTTGTATTGTGACTGATGAGTGGTAGACGGCAGACAGTAATACAACCCAGTTGATTACCGGAGCAACACTTAAAAATATAATGTCAACGTTTATCAGATCAGTTGACAATTCATCATGGTATTTTTCCGCTCACACACACTTCATCACTTCATCATTCATTTGTTAACATATCTTATCACTTACATTTTGTCAATTATCTCTTGTTGCTTCCACCCTTGAGGCGACTTTCCTTCAGTGGGGTGATGGGGCTAATGATGAAACATGGGTCTGTTTTTATCACATCAAGACCGTTGTAATTTAATTGGCTTTGAAATAATCAAATCATATGATAGTTTATCACTGTTTTCATTTCATGTCCATTTCTAGCCCTCTGTTTTTAATTCAAATGCATTTTCCTTACCTCCATTTTTATCATTTAAGTTTTGTTACTTATGTTTATTTATGTTTATAATATTTAAAGAAGGGACGGTGCACATTAATTAACACAAGCACCAGAGTTTATCATTTAAATGTGCCAGATTTAGCCATACAGGCTAATTTTCAACTGAAGAAGGATATACCTGTAAGCATAACAGCACATAAGCACATGAAAACACATGAAATCGCACACTTTAGGATCCTCCTTACCCCGGGAATATGCACAAACATGAATGATTTGTAAGAGCGGCATTTAACATTGTAACGGGACGAGCAACAGAAGTAATCCTGGCCAGTTCAGCCACAGAACAGCACATCGTCCACTGTAAATAGAACAGATTCCAACAATGTAATCCACTAAATCACACGTTTCCAGATCTTGTGTCTTGATATCAGACAGACAGCTACTGCTAGCTTTTCAACTCAAATTAAAGGCCGTGTCCTGCAAATCTCTAAAGTTACTCTATTTTACTAACGTTGATCGAGAGGGTGGGAGAGAGAGAGGGCCCTAATGTTCATAGATGACTATGTTGTACCTGTCCGGCTCTCACCAACAAAAAATAATTACCTTAATTATATATATAAATATATGTTTTTAATTATAAATATATGCCGATTAATCCGCTATCTGCTTTTTCCTCCTTCCAGCTATCATTATGATATCAGCCTTTAAAAATCCACTTACAGTCGACCTCTAACACCTGGCATCATCTGATCTAATTAAGTCTCAGATAAGTGATGACTAACCTATTAGCATTTGTAATGAAACAGATTATATAGGAAATACATCATATCTAATAATAATCAAGCTGTCATCACCAAATTTAAATGCGTGCACACAGCTCATGGTGAGCGTATCTGCCTGTATCTTTTGATGCAAATCTCGACATGTGAGCGTGCTTCCATGCATCATGGCTCACGGACTGCTTTGTTTTATTCTCCGCTGCATGTTAATGTGTGTGGATTTGGATTAGTGACATCCGCTCCTCATGTTTAAATCTGCTCTGTGTCTTTCCCTTCATAACAGACGTTTGGTTTGTATTTTGATATTTAGAATTTTGCTTTCTCCAAGCGTCTGAATAACTGATTGTGCAGGTACAATAGCTATAGAGTTGCGCTAATCAAGGCAACTTCTCTGATTTATTTTCAACGCAGACACAGCCAGTCCTCAGAAATACGAATCTATAATGTCTCACATGTGCCTACGTATCATTGCTTGGAGGTTAAATTAGCCTCCCTACCTCAAGGCCGCAGTGATTCAGACCTGTCACTTCCTTTAGATCTTGATGACACAAACCCTCTGCCCACTTTCCATTAAAAGGTGGTGCTGTTCCCAAGGACAAAAGAATAGAAAGCAATGAGTCAGACGCTCATGTCTGGCTCTCGGCAGGACTCATCAATTGAAGTGAAGATGAGGACAAGAGTGTTGAAATGTTCTGCCGTAATGAGGGTATGGGTGTGAGTGTGTCTGTGATTCTTTAGCAAATGTGTTTGTGCATGTGGCATTTGTTAATTAGCTGCAGTTTATTAAAACGCTCAGAGATGTTGTCCATTTGCGCCATGCAGAGAAAAAACAGTATTGTAGCTCAAACTCTAATATGATTAAAGGTTTTCAGATGCAGAAGCAGGAGCTCTGTGTCTTGCTCATTAGATTAGACGTTGCCATTCCTCTTTGCTGAAGTGCAGGTTCATAAAAGCCCGGGGCCATTTCTCCCTCTCTGTCTCAGACACACAGGAGCATTTATACATAAAGTATTCATCTATCTTCATGTAGACCCTCTCCCTCTCTGCATTCAGCTGTTAGAATCTCCTGGTTCAAAGCCATCTGCCTCTGCAGAGAGAAAGAAGGCTTAAGGGAAAAGTTTTCAGGTTGTGCTGACTTCTGCAAGTAACTGCTGAAGTTAAAATGATGCCTGAGCTCAAAGTCTTTGAGTGAAGTCTGCAGCTTAGTGTGATCACAGTATCTGCTTTCAGTGGTATCAGAGGGCAGATTGGCAGGTGGATCTCATAAAGCTAAATCCATCCATTTTCTGCTCCGTGTCTGAGTAGGAGTCGTGATTGTAGCAGGCTAAGCAAAGTAGCTCCAGCATCCTTCTACCTACCTCATCACCCTAAAAGGCAACATGATATTCACAAACATCAGTATTTTTACTGGAGCATCGGTTTAAACTGACAAGTGAGAACCAAGCGGTGAATGAGCTTTCCTGTTCCACATCTTTGAATGTTTTCTAATTTAGCACAGTATGAGCGCTGCTGTGCATTGTGTCATTGCTCAGAAGGAATTGTGATTACTTTGGTTACCCCCTCACATCATTGAGCACCATAGTCTATGGCATTGATTTTGGGAATTTTGTGATTGCAAACCATCGAAGAGTAACAAGTTTGACAAGGTCTACAATCTGAAATGCAAAGAAATATGATTTGCATCCACAATAACAACTTTTATGTGACTGTACTACCTGCATTTTGGGTTGCATTTCTTTCTCTTTTTTGTTTTGGTTGGGATGCACGATGTATATCTATAAATTAGATGATATATAGACTATAAATTATTGAGAGATCTGTATCATCAGCTATAAATCATATCGGTGAAATAATAGCCGATAAATGGAATTGTTAGCAGTATGCACCTTTTAAAGAACAACAAGCACAGCCCGCTGTTTTGGTGCTCAGGTCATCAAACTGCTGCACCTGGTCTTGTTAGAGCGACACAGTCTAGACTATAGTGAGCCAAACATGTCGTCACTGATGTCAACATCTTTTACATTATAATACAGAACACGATTGTAATTTACGATAGAGGAGGTAACCTTATTAGAGCTATGGAACAATACATCATCAGTCTTTGCTCACTACATCTTAGCCTTTGTTACCCTCAGGCGAGCATAAACTACAGGTGAGAAACTTATTTTTAAAGTACAAATATGTGAAATTATCGGTTATCTTTTTGGTTCTGGCCATGAGAAGCAGACAATTTTTGGTTAACGATAATCGGCTCCAAAAAATCTGTGTTGTGCACCCTATTTTCTGGGTTTTCAATTTTTAGTTTTGCTTTGCATTACGCTGAGCTTGGGCTTAAAGGTAAATTAATACATTTCTGGGTGATGGGATTCTGTGTGGTACAGCTCTGCTGAAGTCTGATGCTTATAGCATTCTGGCAGCAGCACACCAGAATATCCCGTTAAATCTAGAGACACAGTTTAACGATACATGTTTTCATGTCTTTGTGGTAAAGATCTCTAATCAAAATGAAACTCCTTATTAGTGGAAAAAAACATGATGTCGATGACAGCCAACATGCGTTAATCCTATTTAAATAAAAGCACCGCTAATATAGTCTTTAGCATTTATAGTCAGAGCCTTTAGCATAGCTGTGGTCTCTAAGGGACTGTACATGGTTGCCTTATCCGCTTGGACACAAGGGTCCATGTGACTTATCTGACGATCTGCCCATGCAGACGCCAGCCAAAATCTGTGACTGCGTGGTCTGTGGGCACTGCAAGCACGCTGATTGTACATGCACTCCAAAAACACACTGGATGCTTGTTTCATATCCTGTCATATGCGCTGTATTCCCCATCCTATCCGTCCTATTTTCTTTCCTTGACTTCTTTCTCTGTTGTTGCGGCCAGCACTTAAAAAAGCTTCACCCAAAGAACCCTGTCATTCCCTCCACAGTGGTCTCCATGTTTTCCGTTCACACTTGCCTCCATTTGCCGCAGTGATTGCGAGCTGCAGCTCACTGCAGCTAGCTAATGGTCTCTCCTGCAGAGAGTGTGTAAATGCTGGTGATGCTCATAATTAGCCTTGCTGTGGGAGTAATTGAATGAAAAGGATCACAGCCAGCCTGGCTCATCTTCTTCGGATAATGACAAAATGGGAACACAATGAGAAAGACAAAACCGTCTCGTCCACTCATCAATAGTTGATGTCTAACCTCTGTCCAGCTTTTATCCGAAACACGGCGCTATCGGCAGATCAGACGGGAACAGAGACAACACATTGTCTTGATTGTCAAAGAAGAAGGGAGAGAGTGTTCATACTGGTAATTTGGTGAGATTGAACAGAACAGTTGGTAAAATGAATAGATAACTGTTCAGGCATGTTTAAAGTCGCCCTGGGAAACGTATTCATCTTTGGTGTGAGGCTGAAGCAAGACGCTGTGTGTGTGTATGTGCTTATCACTGCAGGACGACTCAAACAGCTGGCTGATGGCTGAAATACACCTCGAAAAGTGGATCCCTCACTCTGTGCCCTCACACTCTGCCTCTGTGTCTGTCACCCTGTATGGTCTTTGTGGTTTATGTGTAGAGGGAAGGTAATAACATATATGTGATACTTTCCTCTTACTCTTATACATAATTGGCCAGGTAATAGTCCACAGCTGTGGCTGAGTAGCTGTGTAGTTTTCTCTTCTGCTCTCTGTCCTCACTTAACTGTGGCTCAGGCTGTTTCCGGCTCCACAGGAGACGATGTTGTGTTCTTGTCTGGAGGCTCCCTGCTGAAAGGGTATGAAAGAACGGTCTTTTTTTCTCCTCGTGGCATTCAGGTTAAAGAACGGATGCTGCTTAGACCTCTGAGGCTCAGTGGACTCTGTCCAAAATGTAAAAATACTTTTGTGTTAAAGACAAATACAGAGGAGATGCTAGCGAAGAAGAAAGAACAATATCCAGGTAGTTTTCATTTTTGAAACTATGAGAGAAATAAAGAAAATCCATAGTAGATGGCAGACAATCAGTCAGAGAGGATGCACCAGCTGGCAGTGTCATGTTGGAAGAAAAAAAGATAGACACAACCAATTAAGACAAAGGTTGTGTGGTCTGTAGATACAAGAAGAAGAAAGGATCAAACGTAAATAACACTGGCTTTGCTTCTAGTGCAGGACACTCTGCCTGCCTCAGGTATGCTAGCTAAAGACTGGTTGTGTTACAGGATAAGGCTGATGTTCTATATTTCTATCAACAAATCCCATGATAAGACCAAAAATGTGGTAGTCTTTCTCTTGGTATTTTTTGGTTTCACTACTTTGTCTTACTACTTAATGCATCTTTAACAAAAAAGAGCATACAGATATATAGTAATTTTTTCTAAACACTCAATAATGTGCTAAAACAGCTGGGCACTGCAGTTTTTAACAAAGGTAACTCAAACAGGTTGAGGTAGTGCATTTGTGTGGGACTGTTGCCAGAGTGCTTTTGTCTTTCTTTGTGTATTTACTCTTTTTAAGTAAATAAATAAATAATTGTACCATTTTTTTCAAGAATGTGTTTTGATGTAACATTTTTAACTAATAGATGTCACCATAATAGATACAACCATGAAACCTCCCCAGTTGATGACTTCCATTAAGCTTTGTTTTTGTATTACAAGTGTTCTGAAATTGTATGATTAAGTCTGCAAATGAGGCATTACCTTGTTAAAATGCACTGATTTGCATACATTTTCAGAACAGAAATCCAGACATTGGATAAAGCCAGTGAAAAATACTTGATGACTCCTCTGTAAAAAATCGTCAGAATATAGATAAAAATAAAACTGGAACTGATACTGAAACATTTCTGGCTCAGAGTACGAGACAAATCTTTGAAAATCAAATGTAATTTAATTCTGTTCAACCAATTTTTTATAACGTGTTTAAAGCATGTTAACACTCATCCAGTACAATTGTACAAGTGACCTTAAGATGCTGATTCTTACTTCGAAGAAAGTACAAAACCGATGTGGACCTACGGGCACAGGATGAAGCCACGTCAGGTGGAACATCCTCAGCTACACTGTAATTACTGCAGAAAGATGGATCAGGACCTGCTGCTCCTTCTGCGTCTGGCTGACATTCAGCATCAATTCTGCCATTGTCGGCATCCGCAATTGAGTCATTTTAAATTGTCCCCACTATCTACATGCAATAGTTGCATGACATATTGCTATCGTAGTAAACACATTTGAATAACAGTAACAGAAACTTAGGTTGACGCAATAATATGTAACCATCACTGTAATTGTGGGGCTATATATTTATATATTTTGCTATTTATATATATATATATATATATATATATATATATATACTGCCTGTTAGTTTGTGAACTTCACTAGGGATCAGTAAAGTCTTTATCTATTATAATATATTACAATTCTTTGACTATATGTTTTATTATTAATCTGCAAAGTAACTAGTAACTAAAGTTATCAAATAAATGTAGGGGAGTGGAATAAAAACTACAGTATTTCCCTCTGAGATGTAGTGAAGTAGAAGTATAAAGTAGCAAGTGCTTATACTCAAGTCAAATACCTCAAATTTTAGACTGAAGTACAGTACTTGAGTAAATGCACTTAGTTACTTTCCACCACTGCCTCAGTGTACCTGAGTGTTGTGAATTAGTGTCCACTGTAGTGGCTGTTTTGTAGTCTTAACATGCAAATACATTAAATGGCTTTTGAGTAGTGGCCCACTGTACACCAGCATGTATAGTGGTGCTCTAGTGACTACTTGTAACAGCAGGTGTGTGTGGGATTGGTTCAAAATAAACTACAGTGTGTGTCTATGATAATGAAGGAGCATGTCACCCAGTGCAACAGTGTGGCTCACTGATGTGTTTTTAATAGTTTTTGGACAAGAATGGACGTCTGTGGCAGAGTGGAAGAGGAAAACTCTTCTGTCCCTCTTTTGTTTCTCTCTAACTGCGTTCATAGCACTGTGTGTAGTCGGGAATATTGAGAGCACTATAAGCCCCAGATCATTTCACTTCTTATTGGTTGCTTGTAATATTGGGATTTAGACATTTAAGCTTATTCCGCTGCGTTGCTCTGGATTAGCTCGACGGCTAAATCCCCAACATGTAACATTGGCTAAATGTCCTAAACAGTCACAGCAGTTTGAAGGATTTTGATTAATAACAGACCCAGCTCTGAACTGAAATGAAGACTGATATTAACCGTGCTTGCAGCGCGCCCCTCAGCTCCACTGTTACCCAGGAGCTGAACCGCCCTGCTCCCTTGTAACAGGAGGCATGAGCAGCACCCATTTAAATCTCCCGCTGCACTGTAATCACTATCAGCCCTGCTCTTTTTACGTGTCAGCTCCCATTCCCCTCAAATCCGCCTCCTTATTAGAGACAGAGAGAGTGGGCTGTGATTCCACTGTTTACTGCCAAACAGCCTGCGATGCAACAGAGAGCACAGGAGACACAACACAGATAAATAGTCTGTGAGGGGTTGTATATGTGTGTATGATCGCATCCGCCCTCCTTACGTAAAGCACGAAGATGAAGCGACAGAGCGGTGAAGCAGCGCAACAAGTTGGAATTAAATTCTCATCTGAATGGATGCAACCGCTGAATATGGATTGACTCACCTGTGTCTTAGTGACACAGCAGAATAAATGTCTCTTATACCAGCAAATTGAATATCACAGGGACGTGTGTCATAACATTCTGTGTCGCCTCCCTGCATCTCAAGTTATTTGACTCTCACTGTCACAGGCTGCATTAAATACACAGATAAGGGTGTTTTCTGTTAACTCTATCAAGGCACACAAGGTTAGAAATTTAACACTTGTCACATTTCTCAAGTAGCCCTGATAAATCGTCTGTTCAGTACATTGAAGAGAAGCAGCAGCGACTACACAAAATGTGAGAAGAGAAGCACTGCAGAAAAAGAAAGTGTGGAAGTATTTGTGTGTGTGTCTCATCATCTGTAGGGATCATCACTCCCTTCTACATGTACTTGCAGTTATTGGACTAAATGTGTGTTTGCATCCCAAAAAGTCGGGACGCTGTGTAAAACATGAACAAGAACAGAATGTAATCATTTGCAAACAAACTGTGTTTACTGAGAACGGTTTTACGAAGTGGTCCCCAGCCCTTGATATTAACATCCTATATGCGATCGTGTTTCCCAAAATGGTGAACCTCACCCCATCCTTGCTTGTGAACGACTGAGCCTTTCGAGGATGCCCCTTTGATACTCAACCATGATACTATCACCTGTTACCTGTGGAATTGTCCGAACAGGTGTTTTTGGAGCATTCCACAACTTCCCCCGTCCTTTTTCTGCAGTGCTTCTCTTTTCATTTTTGTACAAGCTTGTTTGAAACATGTTACTGGCATCAAATTCCCAAACATAAAAAATATTGTCTTTGTACTGTTTTTAATTGACTGCATGTCAAAAAGGTTTAGCAAATCATCACATTCTGTTTTATTTATGTTTTACATAGTGTCCCACCTTTTTTGGATTGGGCTTGTATCAAACAACCCAGCAGAGAACATAACGTTTAAGATAAGCACTATATAATGATGTCTTTGCACTGTTTTATTATGTAATCATAAAAGGTTTGTAAGGTGGCTGAGCGTTGATGAGAGTTCTCTGTAGTGGACCAGGAATGCAACTATCCGATACAACGGGCTGATACTGGCCTTGTGAAGCCGATCATGTCTCAGCCGGGATGTGATTCCATATTAAAGGAAAAATTGCCTTTAAAAGTAATCCGTATAGATGATCATGTGTGTTAGCTGTTAGAAACCGCTTTCTACAGGCGTGGATGGTATATGTGAATCTCCATATACCTCCGTATATCTCCATATTTTTAGAGGTCCAGCTGGTTAACATACATTAAAATAATAAGTTTGAGAGTTTGAGACATCCACAGAGTTGTGACATTTCTAGAGGCAACAGTTAGTGCCACAATACTATAAATTCAAACACTGATTATATCACCTCACTTGTGTCCCTCTGTAGGCGATATATAAGATGGTGTCCTCTGTGATGAAGATGCCTGAGGACGAGTCGACACCTGAGAAGAGGACAGAGAAGATCTTCAGGCAGATGGACACCAACAGAGACGGTAGGATAACTTCATCTACTGCTTTGTGGGGATATTATTTTAGCAACTTTCAGTTTCAACAGCAGTTTGATTGTAAAGACAAAATGACTTCAGGACACTTTGTTGGTCATTTTGATGTCTGTTGAGTGAAAAACAGTTGCTGTGTGTGTGTGTGTGTGTGTGCACCTGCTCCAACTACTGTACAAAATGTGATAGAATTAGTGTATTTAGTTGTTGATTTCACTGAAATGGGACAAAACCGCCATTTCAAATGCAAATGTATTGAACAGCTTGTCACTGCCACCTGGTTTGCTTTACCGGCAGCTGTTGTCATTGTACAAACTCGCCCGGTTTTCCACTACACAGGCACTTGCAGAGCCCTCCAGCCTGAAGCAGCAGTTCATTGACAACAGAATTCACACTGACCTGCGCTTCTATGTGATACACAAAAGTACTGTGGACACTCAGAGAGCACATTCATACACTGAGCATAGGAGACACGGAAACAAGATCGATGCAACAGAGAGATGGACAGAGAGGAACCAGTGACGAGTGTGGGTAGAAGGAGGAGAAGAAGCAGCAAAAGAGGAGTGGGTTTGAAGAGAGAGGAGGAGGGAGGAGGATCTGAGAGAAAAGTGACAGCAGAATAAAGCCAGCAACACAAAGTGAGAGGGAGTGTGTTGACCTGGACATAAAAAAAAGAAGTGCCCTCTTTCTTTTGCCTCTTATAATGAAAATCACGAGTAGTGGGCAACTCATAGACAGACAAATCGAGTCTGTTTATTATGAGAGGTGGACAGGAGGGGGAGAGCTGTCTCAACACTGCCACCTATTGGTGAGAACTGGAACATTATGAGGATGCTCTGATTAAGTTTGTGACGCTCCAAAGTGAGAACATTCACAAAGAATTGTAAGATATTGACCTTGTGTGAAATGTGTGTTTTGTAATATCACAAAAAAATCTTTAATAACCCTTCAGCAGGTACAAGGTTAGTTCAGGCATTCTACCTCTTCGTTCAACATTGATTTTCTTTAACCCTGTCACAGCATGAGGCAGCCAATTAAGCGGGCACATTTTTACAGCAAATGAGCTAATTAGACAAGAGATCCAACAGGAACACGTTTAGTGAAGACCTAAAATGCAACATAGTTCTGTCAGTGTCAGTAATTAATGTCATTTTACTGTTTTAAGAAAAAAGTGTCTCCCAGTACCGTGTTAAGATTGGGCGGCAGAGTCACTTCTGCCTCTCGTTAAAACTGGATGTAATTGTGTGCACTATACAGTATGGACACAAGGTCCTACACTGCAGTAGAGGTTCTCTTTTTTACTCTTGAGAGATATATTGATCTCATCTAATACCTGTCTGTGCCCTGAGCCACTATACTGTCCATTGGGTTTCTGCTGTGTACTGAAATATACAGCACTGTTTGTATTTTGACCCTTTTTTGTAATCTCAAATGTGATTAGAACTTAATCTAAGTCCAAAAAATACACCACGGGACCTGGTAAAACAAATAACACAAAAAACATTACACCGTTCGCAATTTGACCCTTTGCTTTTAATACCTGGTGTGACCCCCCTTGAGCAGCAATAACTTAAACCACAAGTTTCTATAACTCCCACACATCAGCTTGGAGGAACTTTGGCCAATTCCTCTGTACAAAACTTTGACTCAGCCATTTCAGATGTTAAATTTTATCTTTAGTGTAGTGTAGACATCTTTGGAGTTATTGTCATTGTCTTTTGTTGAGCTTTAGTTTATGAACAAGTACCCTGACCCTGTCCCGTAGAACGTCTGAGTTCTGTCACTGATTGCAAATGCCCTGGTCCCGAGGCAGCAGAGCTTCCCCAAAATCATGACACTGCAACCGTGGTTGTTTGGCTAGAATTCAGTGTTTGGTTTCCACCAAACGCAGCCTTCTCCTTTAAACACAAAAGTTCCCATCTGTTCAGAGAATAATGTTTCGAGAGCCTTCTGGTTCATTCATGTGGCCTCAAGTAAACTTTAGAAGAGCAGCATGTTCTTCTTGAAGATTAGTGGCTTTCTCCATTCAATCATGGCGATACACAGTATTCTTCTCCAGTGTTTGTCTGACAGTGGACTCATGGACATTTAAATAGGCCAAACAAGAGAGCCGGTAGATCCTCAGTTGTTACCCTGGGGTTCTTAGTGACCTCCTGCAGCAGTAATCATAAAGCTACTAAGAGTTGCTCCTTAAAAAAATCTTAAAATTAAGACTAGATGCTAGTAAAGAAAAAGTTATTCACAAAGCATCTTAGCCCTTAGTGGAAATATGTTAGGAATAGGGAGGAGGCTTTCTAAGCAGAGAAGAAAATGGTAGAAAGCCAAAGAAGTCATGGGGGAAGCAGGGCTAATGTTTGTGGTCGATCTCATAAGAGCACAATAACGCTCTTACAGCAGAAATTAAAGTGATCACAACACTGAGGTATTAGGCAGCTTTTTTTTAAAAACAAAGCAGCTATAATCATCATAATCCTCCTTCAACACTTAGATCTTACAAACCAACACTGCTTTTTTAAAGTCCTCACTGCTGCGCCCCTTTTGAAACGGTGTTAATCTCGTCAACACAGATGTTCATTACATAAAATAATATTATTACGCCATGTCTTAATAGAAATTTAATTTTATGAGTAGGGCTGTTAGTTTCACTGGATATTTCCTGCCCCTCATCACTGTGAGTGCCTTTTTTAATTTCTTTTTTAATCAACCAATCACAGCTTTTAAAAGAATGTGTCATACCTAGCAACGGGGTCAACCAAGACAAAAGTTTCTGTCCCTTCATTGCTCAGATTCTTCTTAAGCTAGGACTCCTCACTACACGTGTTTGGCTGAGTTTGTGAATATGGCCCCTGAAGTATTACATGCCTTGCTCTTGGAGCCATTTTTGTTGAGCAACCACTCCTGTGAAGAGTAACAATGGTGTCTGTCTGACAGTGGATTGGGGAATGCCAAACTCTTGAGAAATGGTTTAATAACCTTTTCCAGCCTGGCAACAATCAGTAAGTCTTTGATTGAGGTATGGCACATTTCACAATCCTGTGTGGTGAAGACCAGACTTTAATAATAAGGATGCAAGTTTATTTTTTCAACAGTGCAGGGACAGCTTAACTCACACTGGATTGTCATCCAATGGTCAATATAACAGCAACATTTAATGATAATTTTGCTTAATAAAAAATAAATGAATATGTAAATTGATTAATAAATGAAGTATATTTTTTGTGGGGGTTTTTAACTGGGTCTTTAAGACTTCAGTAAAGAGCTGATCACAGTTTAGGTCACATTTATGCGGAAATACAGAAAGTTCTAAAGGGTTCTGCCGGTGTAAATGACAAAAACATCATGTCTCTTCTAATATTGTGCTGGTGATCTGTGTGTTTTAGGTAAGCTGTCTCTGGAGGAGTTCATCAAAGGAGCAAAGAGCGACCCCTCCATTGTCCGCCTGTTGCAGTGTGACCCCAGCAGCGCTGGACAGTTCTAAACCAGAGGCATCAACCCAACCTGTAAGGCTCACATGCAGCATCTCTACCTGCAGTATGACTCATAGCTAACGCTTAAGTTAACGTAACAGCAAAGTGTAGCTGAGCGAGGTGAGAGTCAGTGAAGGTGCACTGCTGTAGTTACAGTTTTACAGCCAATAATTGGAAGGCTGAGGTTCAGCCTCAGGAATGAAGGTGTTGCTTGCAGTCATGCCTCCCAGGCAGTGGAGATGCCTGCTGGAGGGAAGCTGTTGAGAGGCTGTGTGCACTGTGCAGGATGTGGGATGGGTCATCCACGGTGTCACTGGCTTTGTGACTATTTGTAACACATGGACTGATATCAGAGACTTTGTAGGAGGTGGCCTGTTATTTTGGAGCTGTTTTCGAAGGTGTTGGTGCCCTGAAGAAATTTCAGATTTTTAAAGCCCCCATGTGTAGGATTTGTCCATTTCTGAAGTACTGTTTTCTGTGGGCACCTTTTGTGGAAGAAAAACCCTCAGTATTCTCTTAAAACATGGCTCTTTACTAGATAATAAAGCCAGGATTTGATTTATGTTTATGACTCTTTTAAAAGGCTTACTGTCTTGTGTTGTCAAAAATATACATGTTTCATACATATTGATTCTGAATATTAAACATTTGAATTATTGTTTTATTACGAATGCAAATCTCTTTCTCTCTTCACTCCAACAGTGACTTTACACACATGGTGCAGTCCCTACATCTTCTCAACACTTCATCTCATTAATTAAGATACTGTTGTGCTATGAACTGAACTTATTTTCTAAAACTAGTTAGTTAGATAATTTTTTTTTCAAGCCTAAACTAAAGAGAAAAAACCTAACCTTAATGTTTTACAGCAGGGGTCTCAATCTGCTGGCCCCTGGGCCATGTCAGGTTCTCTCTTATCACTGAGTTTTGCCTCATAGACACTTTTGCTTTTCGCTTTGACAACAAATCCTCCGCCATCATCTTGTCAGTCAGCTCTCCAAACTCTCTCCACGGTTAAAGTGAAATGTGTCTCATGTTACTCGGTGCTGCGACTCTGCTGCTGACCCCGCATCTGCACAGAGTAGACGCCTCTGACAGTTTGTAATTGTTATTTTTTTCAATTAAAACGACGGTGAAGTTGGGCAAGTAATTTAATTGGCCGACAACTGTTTAACACTGGGAACACAGACTGCTTCGACAAGCTAAGTGCAAGGTTTAAATAAGTTACTGCTATGTCTGAGAATCTCGCTCATGCAGTGAATGTGCTGTTCATGACTTTGATTAAACTACCAGTTAATGACTTCATTTTTTTCAGTGTGTATTAAGTATTTGAGTTAATTGCATATCAGAGGCCATAGAGAGAGAGAGACAACAACAGATATATTAATAGAAATATCACTATGAACTGAAATTTAAAATGTAAATTTAATCACTAACAAACACATTTCAGCTTTACAAATCTAACCTTCAGAGAACCTTTAGGGAACGTTCCCTGAGGGTTACGTGTTTGCTGGGTTGTTAGTTCAGCGCAAGGTTTCAATAAGTTATTTAAGAGTGTAGGGACAAAAATATTTGCATTAACTGATGATGAATCATATAAAAACGTATACAAACTACTGTTTCCATTTCCTTTAGAATTATGTTAATAATGGAAATAAAAACCCAATTTATCTTTCCATAAAAATGTCCAATTTGATGCCCTTAATATAGTGCCATTTTTTCCACTTTGAATTGAATATTGATATTTGTCAAGGTATGTACGGAAGATAGATTCCAGTTTTGTGAACACTATTGTCTTGTGAATGTATGAATGAAGACATGAGTTGTCAGCACTAGGCTGTGAGTAAAAGTCTGAGCTGACAGTCAGGAGACGGTGGAGTGTGTTGTCAGAAGTTAGTGAATCATAAAATCAGTTGGTAGTTAAAGATGGAAATACGACAGCAGAAAGCAGAAGTGAAGTCAGCCAACAGCCGACTGGCAGATGTCTCTGATGGTCTCTGAATGTTTGTGTTGTGCATCCTGAAGAAACATGGTGATGTCATCAGCACCTCCTTCTGTGCCATAGGCATATTATTAGTATATTCTGGATCAGTTAGAGGCTGATCTTAATTAAGGTGTTTGTTTTTCTTGCTCAACCTTTTGTCATTTTAGGAGGTAGTTACAAGGTTTTATTTATTGTTGGTTATTGTGACTTTTCCTTGGCATCATTAGGAAAATGACAGAGGTGTTGTTTCATATAAGGTTTACTTTTTTATAGTGTATGAATCATACATTTAATATGATTTCATAGTTGTTAGAGGTTGTATTTTCTTTCCTGGGTAAAGCTTAATGTGTGTGTGTTCCCCTTTATAATGTAATGTTAAAGCTTCAGGGTTGACTGCTGCTACCATGAGATCTTTGACATGTGATCCATTCAGTGATCCACCTTTCCAGAAGATATTTAACATAGTTTACCATGATTCCTGCATTAACACACAGGCTTTTTCCAATGGCATCACTCCCTCTAACGTCTCTGGTTGTATTTGGCCACAGTGAGTACTAGGGGTGTCATGATTCTCCAAATTCAATTTGATTTTCGATTTTAAGGTCAAGATTTGATTCAATTTTGGATCTGAACAAATTACATTTACTGTTTCAAATTCTTCCTTTAAAAGAATAAGGGTATTTTTCAGGTTTAACAGCTTGACTTTATCCTGGTGACTTTCTGGATCGTAGAATTGGGCAACTTCAAATAGTATTTCAGCAAAAATACAGATTCCACAGTTCAACAAAAAACACCACTCTTTAAGGATTCAACAGTAAACAACAAAAAAGAGAAATTTGGTTTATTACAAAGTTTGGTTTCTTAAATCTGTCCCGAGTGAACCCTCTTCCCAAACATATTGATAACATATCTCTGAAAAAAGAAAATGAACCCAACATCTCCACTCTTTTGGAGGTCTCTCTTGTACCAGTCATTCATACAGGATAAGTGTCAGGAAGTACAGGTGCAGGCTAATGCTAAGCTAGCTGTGTCATCTTTAAAGTGTTGTGTTTTTTTTAGTTATATTAAGTTGGTGGGGGCTCCACAATCCTGCTTTTAATTTTGATGATCAAAATGAGAATACGTTTTTGTTTGGTTTTGTTTCTCCATCGCCTCAATAGATTGCCCAGAAAATGTACAATATCCAGCCTCTTTTTTTTATATTGTCCACATCTGGAAGGGGCGATAAGGACTTTTAAGAAATCTATTAACTGAAACACAATTATTAATACATTTTAACTGAAAACTGTTAACAAATATGCTACATTGTGTGGTTTTTTATTTGTAGAACAACAAAACTAAAGAAATAGTGGTGACATTTTTTTAAATGTTTTTGGAATGTATTTTGAATTGATCCCTTCACAGATAAACCAGATGACTTTTAAAGCACCTGTTCTCTTTGAGTATCATAATTTCAAATCATGAAACACTGATATGCGACAATAATGACCAACATGTTATCACCTATTGTCACAACAGCACGAATCTGACTGTCTCCCCTGCTCTGTCTCTTCACAGTGCTTCTTTGGGTGACTCTAAACGCCCTTAACTCTCCACTAAGGAGCAGACTGATGATGAAGAATGACAAGCTGATGACGATGAAGAAGACAGGCCTTCAATATGCACTGAGGACTTCTAAGATGGGCACAGGAGCCACATTCTCCTTACCCCCACCCCCCTCCCTGAGCCGTTTATCTGAACCCTCCAAACCCCAACAAAGACTTAACCTGAACACTTTTCCAAACCCTCGTCAGGTTATCAAACCCCACCGATTGTAGTTGACCAGGATCCCTCAGCTCTTCTAAAAGCATGTCAGAGTATAAAGAAGGTCTGCAGTAGGTTGTATATATACAGTATAAACTGGAGTCTCTGTATCAGTGTCTTTCCTTGGCTCTCTGTGCCCTGTGAGGCTCCAGCTGGGTTGATGCAGAGCCTCAGTCACTCTTATGTGTATCATAGACAGAGTGTGTGCATGAGACAACGAGAGAGAGAGAGACGTGATGGTGTTGATTAACAGGACATACTGTAGGTGAGATTATTTAATCTGCAGAGAGGACTTGTGAAGTTTGTCCTTCACCCAGAACGAGTACTGCTTTTAGTTTCCTCTTTTCTACTGTGAGAATGTGTACGTGTGTTTGTGTATTTTGCAAACTTGATAGACTTTGTTTCATATTTTGCTCTGGGACAAAACTACATGAACATGTAATATTGTGCCTCCACGGCGTATGCGCCCTAATCGGTAGTTTGATTTTGTGAAGTCCCTTTATCCATTTTTTTCATCAGAAAGAATTTGACCGAGGTTTTCAGAGTGGCGGTGTGTTACTGCACTCTAGCTTAAAGAAAATAGAAAAGTATTTCAGTGTAGATATTTTCACCTGAATTTGTGCACCTAAATTTGTAAATCCAGTTCAGATAGTCCAGATTGCTTAGTTCATAACAAATGTTGTGAAATAATGAAAAAAAAGAAATGTTTGTTTATTTAAGCTGTCAAGCATGCAAAACCAGTTCCTTTTTCGACTTTTACTATGTGAAGAACAAAGTCGCACTTCTTCACGTTCACTTTTAGATGTTTTTTAAATGCCGCATGTTGAATCAGTTGTCGAACAGTTGGGTTCAGGAGTGCATAGACTAAATAACACGTATGCATGTGACTTAAGCGCATGTGTGTGTTTTTACATATGTTTATGAATATCAGCGGCCAAACAGCCAGTCACCCTTTGGGCTGTGTGCTCGCTTCTGTATGTTAGTATTGTCATCGTTAGTGCTACCAGTAGTCAGTGTTATTGACAGCGTATGGACTGCCAAAGCTGACATATCTAATGGTTCATATGGATAACTTGATGGAGGGAAACAAAAGAGGAGCTTTAGGAAGACCACCATGCACAACAATTAATACACATGAAGACACACTGTTTCAAGGGGATGCTGGATAGTCGGAGCTTTTTTATTTTCTGTTTAAGTTCAGCTCGGTAATGAAATCACCATCTGAGTTTACAGTATTGCGTAAAACAAATGACATAGTACTGGTCACACATCAGTTGAAGTGTTCGGCTCCCACTAAATTTAAAATGGAAGGATTACATCAACCCAATCATCAGAATAAATGTTGGTAGTGGACATTTCTGCAAACCAAGGGTATGTTGCAACTTTACGTTTCTTTAGGTTCAGTATCTTGTGACGAAGCTGTGCTTATGCTCTGGTTAGGTTTCCTCACAAAAAACACTTGGTTAGACTAAAAAGTGTTATGTGTGACTATGGTCACTTGTCAAAAAAATCCTGTAGTCACTCTACCACCGTCCCCTCTACCTCCCAAGCTGAAAGTCAGGTCATAAACATGTAATGTGAATGTGATACGACACGCTTTGTAAAAATGTCAAGATATCACCTAGCCTGTGACATGTACAAATGTGAATGTCTCTGTGGCTTGCAGAAGCGTCAACTTCCAACATTTGGGCTGGATTTGATTGATATCTATCTCTTTCTTTCCTTCACTTAGCCGTCAAAGAAAAGGAAAAAAAAAAGGTTCTCCTTGAGATTTTAGGACGCACGACCTCCACCCCTGAATGTAACTAAGCCCTCCCCAGGGCTGAGCAAAGCCGTTTCAGTTATTGCATTGTTTTCCAATTAGAAAAGCTTTGAATGTTTTACTAAATAACTGCTGTTTTTTGTGAAGAAAAAAAAAAAGATGCAGACAAACAAGAATCACAACTACTGCAGTGATACAGTCACAATGTGTTGCTTTTATTGTATTTTTATGATGTCTTTTCTTTTTTTAAAAAAAAATAAAAAAGCAGAGTCAGGTGTAACATTTCTGTTAAAACACAAAACAGCATCTTGTGGTTAAGTGCCAAATAAAAAAAAACTAGTATTGTATAAATTTATACAATTGTACAATTGTTATCTGTTTAACAAAATGTTTGTAATTGTTGCATTTTGTAGGTTTTGTATGGTATCCTGTATTTAGTGACTGCAGTTTTGGAACACAGGATTCTGTTTTTTTGGTCAACTTTAAAAAGCAAGAATTAAATTTACAATTTATTGTGTGAAAGCATTTTTATGGTGTCTGGTTAATTGTTTAATATTGTGGTTTTAGTGACAGCATGACCGGTTTAGCCTATATTGGCTTATTGTAGATATATAGCAAAGGTGTATATGTTGGCCCAGAAGAAACAAGAAGTATCAGTATAGAGATGTTTTAAGTTTTGAGCAAGATAAGAAAGTGTTGTTTTTACAGTTCTTTACAGTTTATAATTAGAGAACACACCAAATTTTAAAATGAAACAAATCCTCATGGATAAATAATTATTTTTGGCCTATATTATTTATTTATTTTAAACTTTTGAATTTCATACATCTCCTGGCAATATATCTTACAGTCATTGAGATATTTCAGTCTGGACCAAAGTGGTGGACTAAACCAACCTTGCCACTCCTGCATCTATCATGCTGTGAAAGCTTCTGTTGATCAAAACCATCCAAACTGCTATTCATTAACTTTTCAGTGTTTTTCCCCAGCTGTATGTCAAATGCAGGCTTTGTCAGTTCAGCTTGCTATAATGAGCTCACTGTGACCTGTCAGACTGAGCTGCAGTCTGCGTAAAGTGCTTTGATGCTTGATTACAGAAAGGAACACGGTGAAATAACACATTGGAAAGCTGAAAATTGATGAAGCTAAAATGTCTTCATCTTTACCTTTTTCTTAAAGTGACAGGACCTATAAACTGTCAAGATGTCACCCCAAACCGTATCATTCAGATCTTCTTCTCTTTTAACCACTAACTGCAAAACTAAGACTCCATTCAACACAAATTGGTATGAAGAGTTAATAAATCATTTGATAGTTCTTAATACATTGGTTTTGGTATGTATAATGCATTTAAGAAATAGTCTTTAACTTCAACCTGTGAATAATAAAAATCTTAATAAAAATGGACTTACAGGCTTTGCAAGTGTTGTAAAATAAGGTCTACAATTATGTCTGCCGACTCAATCAGCCAATAGCAGGAATCCAGAAGTGATGTGTCAGAGCTGTATCACCACAGCTTCATGCATAGCTTTTCATGATTAGACTGGACTACCTGGTTCCAGTGCTTGAATGCGTCAGTATATCTAATATACACGATTAAAACATATGTTCTACCTACAACTTTGTTGATAATATAATACCTTCATTAATATAAATCTCGAGAGATACTCTTCTGTGTAGGTCCTGTAAAATGTTTATATGTGCATTAATACCTTTGTTTACAATTTAGTCAAAATGCAACACAGGCTTTAACCTTAAAATGAAGCATTTACATTTACAGTTTACCAGCAAGTTTATATATTTAGAATTATTTTCATTTGTCATGTCCATATTTTGTAATCTCTTTCAAAATGCACCAGAGTTTAGAAAGCTCAGTTAATTAAATATGTTGCACATTGACATAGATGTAGTTAATGTCAACAGTGGGATCATTAAAATGTGATCATGATTGTATTCATGCTGTAGGAGTGTGAGTATATGTTTATTTTTATAGGGACAGTGCACAATTAAAAGTAATTGCACCAGTGCTTGCTTGTAGCTAATTTGTGTATGTTGTCCCTGGGAGCTGACAGCAAATTTGAAACTAAGGACCATTTCTGCAGTGCCAATTCTTAATTCCAAAAATAAGAGCAAAATTGTATCATTCTCAGTATTTTTAGGCAAATAAGACTTACTCAGAGTAGCTTCACACACACCAGCCTACATGTGAACCATAAATAGGATTTGCCTGTATGAAAGCTTACCTTATGGAAAAGGGCTTCAAAGGTCTGAATTGAAATCAGAATATTAATAACTTAGTAAGTATCCATTAATTGAGAAAAAAGTAAAAAGTAGCAAAAGCCATACTTGCGTAAAAGTAAAGATACTGTGTTAAAATATTACTTTGGTAAAAGTTGAAGTCACCCATACGAACAGTACTTGACTAAAAGCCTTAAAGTATCCGATATTAAATTTACTTAAATATCATATAAGTAATCTGCCAGCAATACATGTACTTATAAATGTACAAGTAAAAGTAAATTATATATATATTGACATGTATTTATATACTGTATATGGGCCGACCAATTATTGGCCCGGCTAATGATCAGATCTGATATTCAACATTCTTATGATCACCTCAATTGTTTGTTTTTTTTCAATTGCCAATAAATAAATCAATAAAAAAAATTAAATGTAGTGGAGTGGAAGTATGAAGTCACAGAAAATGGAAATACTCAAGTAAACTACAAGTACCTCAAAAGTACACATCACCTTTTTGGTAAATCACCTTTTAGTTCCAAAATAGAATGGATAACAACAGGGATTTTTCATAACCTGGCACCAGAAAAAATAATCTTTTAATGGCTTATAACAGATATATATAAAGTGCCTAGCATTGATTTATTAACTATTAATAAAGCTTTTATAAAAGGTGGCTTATTAGAAAGTGGTACTGGCAATGTTAAGTTAACAAAACAAACTTTAAAAACAACTGCAAATAAAACTGCTGTTAGAAGTAAAACAACGGAAGACAGAAGTACCTCCATATAAAACTATATTTATTGACTCATTTAAAAGACTGTACATCGTGGTGCATGACAGAAATTAAGGATAAGGAAGCGGTCAGTGAACTAGGTGTAAACACAAGCAGCGAGTAGGAACGGAGCAGTTAGGCTCTTAAGCTCTGATGGTTTGCAGCGGCCTCAGAAAACGACTGTGTAAATGGATGGACTGGTTGGCTCTCACTGATGTCATAAATACTAATGACTGCGGTCTCTTCAGTAAGAGGAGATGCTATAAACACATGCACAGAGGAAGCAAAAACAGTTTAACAGCATCCTGGGGACTCGTAGTCCTGTTCCATAATGGTGCCTCATGTAATTATAGCATGTGTTATTTCACTGGGACTGATTGCAAACATTGTGTACATAATGACAACATGACCAAACATATTAGAAGAAAGATTAGATTAAGGTCACTTTGACTTAAAATTATGAAAACAATTTAAGACACATCTAAAAATAATTATATACATAACACACCATTACCTTGAACTGATGAGTACCAACAAAAGTGGTTGCATAGACTTATTTTGAATCGAGGGCCTTTCGAGGAGGAAGTTCACAGCAGTCCCTGCGGTTTATCCAATAAAACTACTGTATACTGTCTTCTGCCTGTGAAACCACAGCAAGCTGGCTGGATGCTTTGTGGTGGCTTGGATAAATACCTCTCTTCTGGTCCAACAAGTATTAAGAAGTGAATTTATAGACTTTTCATAGGTTGAAAAAAGGTATTAAACATATTCCCAACTTAGCCACAAATCCGGGCACTTCCAAGAGTTGTCTAATAAACAGGTACTGTAGCAGGTGAGGTTTGGTCAGTGCAACAAACCCTTGAGACTCCTTTGTTGCCTTCCTCAAGGGACACATTTCACACCGTCATCTAATACTGTGAGCAACATTCACAATTTCTATGGTTGGCACAGCTGAAGCTTCATCCACCAGTGATCACATCTATCTAACAGTCACTGCTGCAGCAAACAACCATCAGATCTCTGACAGAGTGACACGCAGGGAGTCCGCTGAGCTCTCCATAGCCAGGATGAAGGTGTCCTCGTTGGAGTATTGCTGGACGATGTTGTCGTCCATGTTCACCAGGACCCTGAGGAAGACGAAACAAGGGTGCTCTGTTTAATTTAAGGCAAATGCATTCATTGTCCCCAGAGGATGGATCAGTCTGATGCTGATCTTTTTTGGCTTAAAGTGAAATGTCTCAAAAATTTCTGGATGAATTGCCATTCAATTTTGTACAAATATTCATGGTTCCCAAATATATCCTACTGGCTAATTTTCCATCAGTTGGCTTTGTGAGGTTATTGGTAATTTAAGGTAAAGTGTATCATGAACTGGTCGACCATGGAACTAGTCTGAAACTACATTCAGACGTTCATGTCCCCTTTCAGGATGATTTGAAATACATAAAACATTACCCTTCCATCTACTTTGGTTTATGACCAAATACCTTTACCTGCAAAACATCAGTAAGCATTTAGCTGAGTACAGCCTCACAGAGAGGTGACCACGACTGAAGACTCTCAGGACTCATTCAGACCAAACGCTGCAGGGGTGTGGAACACAGCCGAAAGTTGAAACAGAATCAACTTTGGAGAAATGCAACCCGACTTCACATTGCGGTGTGCCAATCAAGTAAGACAGCGATCAGCAAAAATGACCAAAACAGAATGGAGTATAATGTATGTGTATTCACTCAATTTGGTTTTGTACACCAATTTAAAACACACCATAATGATATGGCTCATATCCTGGTTGTTTATTATTATTATAATAATAACAATCTGTTGATGTGGACAAACAATCACTGGTAGAAGCAGCATGCTATGGCACAACATAGCAGCTTCTCCTATATTGGTTAATGGCAGCTGGCAAACTGTTTGAGGTGCAATACCCCCCCCCCCTTGGGATCTTTAAGGAAGATTAAAGTTCACAAAATTGCGTCACACCGAAATGAAATGACACTCACGCACTGCAACACAACCCTGCAGATTATTGCCGCAACACCTCATCTGGTCTGAGTGAGGCCTTTGTCTTGTTTCAGAAGTTTGACCCACTTACCCTTTCTTGCTTTTTTGGTAAACTTTGGCCATCTTGTCAACAGGCACTGCATACTTCTCTGAGATCTGTGAAACACAATGAAGAAACAGCACATTAAGAACATTTTGAAAGACACTGAGGCCCAGTTATGTGTCACCGTTTTTTAAAAGAATTGTATTAAAAAGGTGCAATATCTAAGAAGTTGTTTTAAAAATCAAAGGAATAACTAAAATCATCAACAGAATGGGAAGAAATAAGAGATTTGACATCAAGTCAAAGACATCTGTACATTGTGTTGCAGAGACATCTACTTCAGTTAGCATGCTAACCAGCTAGTCCTGACCTGTCTTGTCTTGTAATACCACTCTGAGCTCACAGCTGGGACCGCTAACTGCCGCTAACTGTGGATGCCATAGATCAGTTAGCCATGCAGCTAGCGGTCACTCCGGTGATATGCTGCCCCCTATTTGTTTGCAATATGAATTCAAGAGCTGGACAATTCTTACATATTGCACCTTTACAGACCTAGGGTTGACTAATCCTGTTAAGCACAATGGATGCAATGTGTGTTTGTCTTCTTATTATTTCAGCCAGAGGCACTTAAAACAACACGTCACTAATACTTACCGCCTCCATCAAAGCTTTGAGGGTTGGGGTTTGCAGCATTAAGGCATCAAACACTTCATCACACTCCTTCCTCACATACAGCAGAACTGATGAGGCATGGAATGAAGAAAATAAATAATTCAGTCAAATAATAATAAGGTCGATGATGAAAAACTGAAAAGGTGATATTTACAAACCTCTCCTATCCACTTTGGATTTCTTGGGCTGCGGTGGACCGACATCTTCCTCAGCCGCACATGACATCCTTCTCACTAGAACACTCCTGAGACACACACACACACACACACACACACACACACACACACACACACGATCATCACCGTCAGTGTCATCGCCATAGTCATCATCATTTAAAAAGAAATATTACTGGATCTGATGTTGACAGAGGTCGATAATTCCAAATCCATCTTGGATTACTAAACCTCTTATTCAAATTAACTGTTACACAGGTACACATGGTGCAGTGAGCACAGTGGACACATGAAAGTTTAGCGCAAACCAGAACTGTGAAGGTAAGAGTATGATACTCACCCATCCTTTTTGACCTCCTCGGTGTTGAAAGCAAACACCTGCAAGTATAGTAAAAAAAAAAAAAAGAAGCAACATGAGGCACAAGGAAAGACTGTACAATGACTGGACAAGACATTCCCTGTGTGTTTGAGACAGTAAGTGGTCCCTCACCTGCCCTGCTCTCTGTAGGTTTCCAAAGTGGACGTCAGGGATGAAGAGGACAGGCTGGGAGTCCAGGTCTAGCAAGCTTTTGAGCAGCGTGTTTTCAGCCCTCTTAATGGGAGAGGTCGGCCCCGAGCTGCCATGTTTCCCTAGTCCAGACAGAGTGTGAACTCAGCATCAGTTGCCTGGCAACCACTCCCAAGTACAGATTTGATAAGGTTTGATTACATTTGCTCGACTTCTGCTGTGCTCTTCTATTCAATTTTTCAGTTTCCTGAAAAGCACTTTGTAACCTTTTATTAAGTAGATTTCAAATCAAGCTCACCGACTATTTCTGAACATAAAATTATAAGTTATAAATATCGTTAATTCCATTATTTAGCAAAAAAGAATATTTTTACCTTTCATCCTCTTCCTGAGCTGCTTCTTCTCCTCATCACGAAGCTTCCTCTCAGCGCCCTGCAAAACACACAAGGGGCTGACTACACAGAAAAGGCAGAATAAAAGACAGTAACAGAAAAAAAGTCATTCATCCAAGTCCAAATTATTTGTTGACCAGACCAGGCAGGGGCCTGCCCGATGAGGCCATTTTTACCTTATCGCAGAAGACCTTGATCTGAGTGAAGGCCCTGTGAATGGGCCTGCTGCTGCAGCTGTTGTAGCTGTAAGTGTCGATCTGGATTATCAGAGGCATCCCCTTCACACCCTTCTGCGAGGAGAAGTCTGTGCTCAGACAGTTCACAGAGATAAAGACCTAAAAACAAAAAACAAAAAATAAGATGCGGCCCATTTCTGGAGGTTTATGATTTAAGGGCCCAGACACACCAGACCATCATCCATGAGCTGGTAGCTATGATGGCTAAAAGTTGGCTCACCTTATGTCACCTGTGTGATGGCCAAAAAGCTGCACTTGAACACACCACAAAGACTACTGCCGGCAGCTAGCTGCGTGACAAGAGATACCTCCTCATACCACCAGGTAGCAGTAACTTGTATTCATCATTCAAAAATGGAAATAGGAAAACAGAGCACTGCCGATGTACAAATCGCCAAAAGCTAGTGTCAACCGAGTAAGGTACACAAAAGACCAAAACACATTATCGACAGCAGAGGGACTTAAAGCGTAAAGTTGATAATAAAAGGTATTACTGATGTACTTATTTTAAATGTGTGGAACCTGCTATTTACCTGTCATCAGCTCAGTTAGGTTTATAGCCAGTTTGGTTCAGATGAAGAGTGAAATCGAATGGAGATCTTCGTTCCCTAGTGATTCTCCACCTGACTCATAAATGGTGCAGTGATGAGTGAGACGGGCATGAGTCACAGCAGCAGCAGCAGCAGTTCACAGGCTAAAGGCATGTATCTCACCACCTCTCAACGCTCCTTATGTTAAATGTCTTATATGCTGAGAAATAAGCACCCAATCCACAACCAAACACTTATGAAATATATAATGTGTGTTTTGCGTGCTGAAATACTGAATTACTGGTTGTTTACTATCACTCCAGACCTCACTGTGCCAAAGCTTCTAGAAATGCAAGGCCTTGCTCCAAAACCACTAAATAATGTAGTATTGCAGTGCTGCTGATCTGCTGAATCTTTTAAGAGCTTGCAAGAGGAAAACAGAATTCACAAAATCTTTCCCTGATCACTGTACACTATGACCATTTCAAACAAAGTCAACAATACTCTGGTTATCTTGAGACGCGGTTACATGACCGAACAGATTCCCATGATTAATGGTGATAGTTGTTTAACGCCAAAGCATCTAAACCAATACAAACGGACGCATTTTCCAGTTAAACAGGACTGACAAGCCCGACTAACGGTAGATATTTGTCACCGCAGCCCGACAGCAGTTTTCCCAGTATGCATCAGCAGCATCGTGCCTGAACCTGCAGAGGTGACTGCTGATTGCCGAAAAAGCCCGGAGCACAAATGAGCCTCCTACACACCTCCACGGATCACACTTCCCCAGACCCGAGCCATTTAAATTTCTCCAGAAGCACTGGATGTGTTGCGGCTAGCATCTGTGTGTGTTTGTGTGCGTGTAGGAGGTTTGTTGTGTTTTGCCTTTACTGGATGTGTGAGCATTCAAATACCTTCCTAAAAAGAAAAGAAGTTCATGAGGGCACTGGTAAGTGGCTATTCAGTGCCAGCCGCTCAACCAGGCGCAAACAAACAAACCCAACATGAAAACAGAGTCATGCTGCAGGAAGCAACTCATCTCCCCTCCGACACATTTCACACTAGTCCTCATTACTCCAGGATGATGACTTTTTTTTGGCATGGCTCTGCTTGTTGCCAGGCGACAAAGGAAAACGGATCATTTGCACAAAAATATCAATTGTGTATGTAAGCCCCATCGGAGCCCAACTGGACAGCCAATTATATCTGAGAACCAAAATTTCTAGGTAGCACAACAGAGGGAGAGGGAGAGTGAGAGCGAGAGAGAGCAGCAGTGACGTGTAAGCCCACCTATTTCCTCCCAACAACAGAGGTGTTCTCGCTCAACCTCCTCCACCTTATTTCCAGGCAGCTCTGGTCGTGTGGAGGCTTCTGAGGGCGAATGCACGGAAAGAGTGCAGCAGCGAGGCCGATAATGGTCATCTGGTTTGCTTCAGACAGCACAGCCACACATTCACGGTCAACAAAATCTGTCAACCTGCTCACCACCAAACACTCACTACTCTGATTATAAATCAATACTCAGGGGAATGTTTCTTTCACCCTTTAGCTTAGGAGAAATACAGGGCTTTTTCAAATGAGGCTCCACAAGCGTGACCAGAAGAGAGTTAAGACGATGACGATGGTAAGTCAGGTAAAGTTTAGCATTCCCCTAAACAACTTTTCAATTTTGGGGCGAACTTATCCTTTAATATTCCAATATTCGGGAGGATTTTAAACATATCATAATATAGAAAATGTGGGAAGATCACGTATAAAACAAGTTAATTGATGTCCATTGTTAGATATTACATCAGTAAAACATTTAACATACTTTAAACAACAAGTCTAAGGGTCTGTATGAAATTTATTTGGTGGGAGGGGTGAGTTTTGTATTTTTTTAAATATTTACGAATGTGCTCTGCTGTCTCTGTATCAAAACTCCCACCACATTCACAAGCTAACGGGATCAATATGTCTGCTGGAGACAGCTCCCCTCCTCACCACAATCATTTTCATACAGCCTCTAAACATCTACAGCCATGTTAACTCCTCTGTAAGGCTGTAATTAGGCACTGTAGTGCTTTGAGTGAAATGCTAATGGCAGCAGGATAATATGATCACAATGAAAATCTGACAATCTGATCAAATGTAACCGTATTTACCATTTTAGTTTTGTGCATTAGCATAAGCATACTAATTTGCCAATTAGTACTAAACACAAAGTACAGCTGAGGCTGATGGGAATGTCCTTAGTTTTGCAGGTTGCAGGTTGATCTGGGTCACAATTAGATTTTGACCTGATTGTGGTGCTAGACACACACACACCCAAGCATCACAGCCACTGATGACATGGATTTCATCATAGAGTTACTAAAATTCATTCTATGGGGAACTTCAATGCCTATACCAAAGTTTATGGCAATCCATCCAATTGTCGTCAAGACATTTCACTAGGAACCAAAAATGTTGACCTATGATATCGATATTGAAATGTTTCACTCTCTAAATGTTTCGCTCTCTAATATCAGTATCAGCATTGACCCCAAAAACGAGTCAGATTCAGGCTCTAATGTGGACGTTCACCAGGCACAGACGTTTTAACAAAAACATGTTATGAACTTCACCCAATTTTGGCAATTTTAAGACAGGATCCCTCCACCTCTCCTGCATCAGTTTTGTCTCTCATGAATTCCGCAGACATCTTAAACTCTGGACTAACTAACTTTGATATTAAACGCAGAAAGCTGTATCAATTAGAATTCTAAAGGTGGAGCATGTAGACGTACGTATCCAACTACCGATGATGACAACTGAAGGAATGTCAGTCGAAGGAAAGTAGCACTGGAAAAATGCCACTTCAAAAATGAATTATAAAAAAAATAATGAATATGAAGTGTTTCTTGCTTGTAGTAGGAAAAAAATCTGCTAATGGAACAATCAAAAAGTGTCCTACATCCCACTTAAATGCCAATTTCTCGGCAAATGTGTCTTATATTAAGTGTAATGACATTTTTTGTCTAAAAATTACACAAATATACCTGATAACATTTTGAGTTTTTGTTTTGAGTTTACATTATTATGGTCAGGTGTACAGTATCAGCTTGAAGCTGTATTATCATACCACCACCTGAACACACCTAAAAGCGTTACAGTGAAGGTTTATCCCAAACAGTAAATGTTTACCCACAAACCCATGAAGCTCTCTAACAATGGGTCTGTTTGTGGAGTTTTAATTAAAGCTGAACGGGAGCCACAGCCCCACCTACTGAGTCCAAAACACCCTGAGGGTGGGCAGACACTGTGTGTGTGGATGTGAATGTGTTTACACATTGTTTGCAAGTCGTCTTTATCCAACTGCCAACCTTTACAAAGGTGAAATCTGAGTGTCCTTCAAGGTCTGTTGCCAAATGCCTGGCGTGTCTGCGATCCAAAATCATGACCCAACACATAACAACAGAAAGGGGATGTGGGACAATGGGGCTGGGGGTGGATGGAGGAGCCTGCCATATGGCTCCACCAACTATTCTGATACCCTGAGGTGTTAACAGTCCGTAAACAGTTGAATACAGACCGAGAGCCTCTACTGCTGAGGAGTCCTCAGGACAAACTGCTGTGGTTTCATTGAGCAATCCCTCCCACAAGTGGCTACAAGTTTTATACTAACAAAAAGAAAAATATGATAAATCCTAATTATTATCTGCCTTACTCAATGAGAACGTGAAGGCAAGAGAATAAATACTGACCAGTTTTACGTGTTGATCATTTTTTTCAGCTTTTTTACCTTTGCTTCCTCACTGACATCCCATGTGAAAGAGACAGCGTTGTAGGCAATTTCCTCCACGTTCCCGATCGTGCTGAAGCTCTCCTTGTAGTCAGCTGCATGTAAAGTCAAGATAAGAGAACATCGTTTCAGTGGGTGTCAGACGCTGAGGTTTGGAGTCAGCCCTAATTCAAATGTTTCAGGATACTTTCAAGGATTAAACCTAAAAGAACTCAATTTCCAAGAAATAAGCGCCTGTGACTGATATATTACTTTATATTACATTAACAGATTAATCAATTCTTATGCACCATTGTATAATTTGGATTTCATTCTTGTAGCTGGTCATGGTAGAACTAGATTAAACTACTTTATATACTTTTCGGTAGTTTAGTCCAGTGGTTCCACCTGGACATCAGGCCGCTTCAAAGGGTCACAAGATAATCTGTGTCTATTGGTATGGTATGTTTTTTTTACTGTTTCTTTTAAAGCTGTCAGATAAATGTAGTGGAGTTCAAAAGTTCATTTTTAGTGGAGTAGTATGTGTGTGTGTGTGTGTGTGTGTGTGTGTGTGTGTGTGTACATCTAAAGTAACAAAATGGAAATACTCAAGTCCAACTTTTGATCTAGTATTTTACTTAAGTACAGTACATGAGTTAATGTACTTACTTTCCACTATCTGTTTACACACATTTTCTGTGTTTTTTGTACTTACAGTAACACCATAATCTGGCATTTTTTTCACCCTTGAAATAATTTTGCCAACAAATCAAGTTCCAAATAAATAAAAATTCCCATTACTACTTCCTAAAACACTCACTTCTGCTAGCACAGGCTATTTTTTACCCACCAACTTAGGTTTAAGATTTTACCATGGTACTGGCATCAACTTGCCACTGACAAAACCCGTGTTTGAGATCTCTTCTTCATTCCAATGAGTTTTCAACCACAGGCTGAGGCCTGTTCCTTGCTGATCATTCAGGATATGGCCTCAGTCCAGGCCCCCACCCATTTCTCCTCTTAACGTCTATGCAAATGAAAAGTCATTGGCTGTTTCTTCACAGTAGTCCTGTGAGAATCTAGGATCGACAGTTATTCAAATTGAGTCAGGTTTCACCTCAGGATATGTGACGGGATTCTCCTGGAGGCTTCTGTAGGTTTGCCACCTGCTTACTCTTTTTACCTCACGTTTTTGTGGAGCTTAGGTGTCAAAAGTGTGATATTCAATACTGAAGTGTGTGCACGTGCCATGTTTGTATCTTGGCCTATTCCCCATCTGTTCTACTTGTAAACCCCATCAGCCTTGTCAGCGGGAAGGAGAACAATATCATCATACCAATGTCCAGGACTCTCTGTTTGGCAGTGTGCTGGCGGGAGTGCCAGTATTTCCAATTCTTCAGCTGCTCGTCCCTGCACTTTTCTTCCCCAAAGACAACCATGATAACACTCTGAAGCAAAGACACATAAAATATATTATAGTATTATCAGGCTAAAACGGAAAGAAAACCGATCAAAAACAAATACTACAACAACACCCAATATCAAGCTAACAGTAAAACCCTCAACATCTACTCTATACTTCCTCTCCGTTTACTATCTTCCCTCCCTCACCTGTACAATACTGTCCCGCTGCAGTTCAGAGCCTCCCATGGTGCATTGCTCACTATTGGACGGGCTCCCATCAGGCCTGTGTGATGGCGTCTGTCCACTCACCCGCACTTTGCCCCTGGGCTGACATAGGGACGATGTGAAACCGGCCTTGGACAATGTCAAAGCGTAGAACTGTCCCCGGTTCAGGTACGCCATGGGTCCTTCTCCCTGCCGCGGCCGCAGAGACATGCTGGCCTCCAGAGAGTAGTGGAAACTGTCACTGTAAGTACAGAAGCATGTGTAGGATATGGCTGAGTATCTCTTCAAATAACAGAATAGTCCTAATGTAGATTAAACTGAAGTCTAGTTTTTATGATGACACTTGATGCATGCATGTTTCAGCTGCGACTCTGAAGTCCTTGGATGCTGTGACCTTGGGTGGGTGACCCTGTCTCTCTTTAAGGCTTGACAGACACTGGGTTTTATTCATTTATGGGCCCTTGCTGGTTTTTTACCCCCTTACATTACTTCGGTGCGGCCGTTTAATGTGGATCCTTACGGAACACACTCAAATGATAGGATTGTACTTCAGGTGCCAGCTGGTTTTTGGAGCTCTGTAAATCCAGTTTTTCTCATTGTGCAACTGCAACCTGGAATAACATGCAGAACAAGGGTTATTTCAGTTTTATCCTCAGGGCAATTCAAATTCTTAATTCAATCTTGTTTAACTTCGAGCTGTTCTTCTTTTAGTTCATTAATTCACTTCAAATTTCAATTGCTTTATTTATTCTTAATGTTTTATTGTTTACTAATTAGGCTTATTATTATTGTCGGCATCTTTAATCTACTTTCTAATTTGTCTTTCTTGGTGCCTGGGATTTTTTCCTCAGGACTTTAATCCATTTTGACAAATACTCAATCAAAAACAGTACAAACACAACATATCTAATGTTTTACCTCAAGTTTCGAAAGTTGGGACAGGGGCAACAAAAGACCGGGAAAGCTGTGGAATGCTCCGAAAACACCTGTTTGCAACATTCCACAGGTAAACAGCTTCACTGGTAACAGGTGACAGTATCATGATTGGGTATGAAAGACTCAGTTGCTCACAAGCAAGGATGGGACCAGGTTCACCCTTGTGAAACACATGATTGTAAGAAGGATATATCTACATCGGCTTTTAGCTGATAAGTCTATTTTCATTTTTTACTGTCATCAAATCCCATAAAAAAGATCAAAACAAATATTGAGTTGTTGTTTCTGAGTAAAATTAGTGAATACAAGGCCTGCTCTCTGACGTAGCTACATTTTTGTCCAAAGAAACTACTAAAAACATGAGGGAGCCACACTGTTGCACTGGGTGGCATGTTCCATCCTTAACATGAACACACAGGCTGCATTTTATTTTGACTCAATCCTACATACACCATCTAACTACTATACAGTTAATGCTTGTGCATATGTGTATTAATCCACAGCTTCCACAGCTGTCCCTAGTGAACACTATTTACTCCTGTGACTAATTTTGTGTAAGTTGGCCAGCTATTAATAGTTTGCTGATCACCTTTAAAGCATGTCCTCTTGCCCCAAGGTGCAATTTGCCATAACAATTATCATTATTATTATATTGTGACCCAGGGTGACAGAAAGTTCTTTGAGGATTTTCATCTTCAGTAGGAATGAATGAGCAATGAGAGCCACAAAAAGGCTGAGGAGGTCTAGAGAAGCATTTAGAGTTGGACTTGGTTGGTCTTTTCACAACAACATTTTGAAAGCCTTATCCTTTAACACTTGATAAACACATCAGAACATCATATGCACACATAAAACCACCGTGAATCTCTTAGATTTGTCTCTATTTCATTCTTTTGCTTATCTGTGAATTTTAACTTACTCTGGTGGACCTAGACTGTAGTGGAATTCATCAACGCCTGAAGAGGGACTTCTGTCGTACATCTGTCAAAGAAGAAAAGCAGGAAATTGCCAATACTGGAAAAACAAAATCCCGCAAATGTGATCCTGGTTTAAAAAGCATGAAATAATACCACCGACCCCTCACTACCCCTGTAAATATCAAGCCTCACCTCTCCTTCCACAGCATCATCATATGTGCTGTCAGGAGTGCGCCTCTGTTCATCTTTCAAGTACCCAGCAAGGGGCAAATCATAGTGGCCGTGCTGCTCATAAACCATCCTTATCTGCTCTCTGGGCTCTTCTTGGTAGGCACCTCCGGAGCAGGACACTCTGATGGATGTCTGGCCCTCTGTCTTGACCAGAGAAAGAGCCGCTTCACCTCCACCTTTTCCATCTCCCCCTCTAGCGTCTCCGGCGAGGCAGGTACCTTCGTACTTGGAGCCCTGATGTTCTGTAGAGGAGCTACTGTTTAGGGAGAGGTTGACAGGCATGGATCTCAAAGCCTGAAGATGATGATCGAGCATCTCCAAGCTCCCACAGTTGTCAGGTCCAACAGCAGAGGGGTGTGTAGGTTTAATGCCACTGGAGGTACGTCTCCTCTCTCTGGGAACCTGACAGGGTTAAAGCAAATACAAAATATAAGATCTGAAACAAATCAAACAGGTGAAAATCATCTTATCGTGTCATTATTCTGGCTGTAATGTCACGCTTTCCACACCTTGTAGTAGTCGTACAGAAGTCCCAATGCTGCTGCACTGTCCTCATCTCCGTTGATGCTCATCATGGCCTTAGTGGCAGCAGTCAGTGGGTTCTCCAGGTAATTCCTCCAAGCCTCATCCTCGCTGCTGAACACTCTGCGAGACGGCACCAGCACTTCGTTTGGTACCACCACCACCAGCCGTTTACTGCAAGGATGACAGGAAAAATGGGAAGAAGAGACAATAAGCCATGTTGTTACCGCAAAGCCAATCTGTCATTAACAGAAGCAACGTCTGCCAAGCCACAGAGACTGCCCCAGGCTGTTTCTCACCAAGCTTCAATCTAATCACCCTCTCCATGTGGGGAGTGTTTATCCAAGTTCAATTGTGAGAATAACTGCTTGTATATCACATTTAATCAAATTGCACTGATTCGCTGTAAAAATGTCAAGTTGACTTGAGTTATCTTTTAAATATGTCACTTTTTACAAAGTATTTAGAGAAGCTGGCAGGAAGGGAGGCTGTTTTTAATATTCATAGGTAAGTCAGAAACCTTTATCAATAATTATAGTGCATAGACTGTAAATAAAGGAACACAAAACCAAACTTCAATCAATTACAGTAAGGTTTTCATAATGTAATACACATTAACATTACCAGTATATTAATTTTGGAAATATAAGGCCTTTAATTTGTACTCCCATACTTGATAAAAACTCTTCCTTATAGCAGATACATAAAGAAAACATACAACCGTGCTGCCTATGTGCAAAGAACAAAAAGACTTGAGACATCCCTAGTATTTTAAGCACTTGTAAAAAGTGAAGTACAAAAGGTATTAGACTTAATATGAATGAATTTCTCTTACCTGTCCTGGTCCATGTCGCCTCCAGGACTCTCTCTGACGCTGTCTAGGACTTGCTGGAGAAACTGGACTTTCTAGTTAGTGCAGGTAAGTTCGTGTGGGAGAGAAAACAAGGCGCGCGAGAGGCTGGCTCTATTTAACTTCTCAGTCAATAACAGCCAATGAAATCATCTGGCACTAATGCCTCTGATGTCACATAAATGTTGAGCCTACACTCACTAAATAAAAAATAAAATAAAATGTTTTAAAACCTACATAAGTTGCACGGCCCGGGTTTCTATCCTGTTTGGCGGAAGTTGGTAAATTATGTATTTGGTACTGAAGCATCTAAAAAGGCAGGATAAACAAGGAAACGAAAGCTGCCTCGCTGATTGGTTGGATGTTTCAACACAGGTGGCACAGTCGGTTTCCCATTGGAAGAGAGCGTGACCCGAAATGAAGAGAGGTAGCGGACACGCGGATGTGAAATGTAGATTTGTTCGCCCATTTGTGTATTATTTTATTTAATTTAATTGTTTTATATTTACAGCTGTGTTGTGCTGTGGTGCAAACTTTTTTCATACTTTAAGAAACTGAGCACAAAAAGTAATGAATGACTTTCTTGCTCACTTTCTTACTCCTCGCTCAGTTGACCAACGTTTAAAGGGACACTAGGACATTGCTAGACTTTGTATTTAAAGTGGTTGGTTAATCAGAGGTAATGTTATTCAAAGTTAATATCACAAAAGCTAGTATGCCAGAGATCATATATTAATTTAATCGTGGTTCTACTGTACAGATGTTAGTATACAGTTTGGAGGAAAGAATAGTAACTGGTCTGAGAGAACGTGGCCTTATTGTCGTCTGTACCGTGACACCTTGTGGTCGGCATTTCATTTTGCAACGTGCAGACAGAAAATTGCATCATATACTTACAGCCGGTGGAATTCACTAATGTGTTTGGTTGTGCGCGTTTTTATAAATATTCATGTGTAACGGGCTGCTTTACGTATATAATCTTTGTTACACTCTATGTTGTGGTCTTTTTGTAAATGCCCTTGGATCTTTCTACTGTAGCAAGAGGATGAAACTTATGCTGCCTTTACGTGCTGTCAGAAAATTTCCTACGCTGGTCCATATATATCCTTTGTGAAAGCGGCATTGTCACAAGCACTGACAACACTTGAAGGCAGCACGGTTTACGGTTCGGGCATGCGCATTAGCGCAGTGAGGACAAATTACCAGAGGCGGCGGAAGGTCCAGAGGACTTAACCCAACGTTTCTTGAATTTGATTTTAGTGTCCATCATCAGTAAGACATTTATTTTTCACTGGTAAGTGAACAATTATGAATCTTAACGCCGTCTGTCTGTAAAAAATAACTGTGTTTTGTAGTCTTATGTGTTCCTCCACACTATTCTACCAAGCATCAGCGATAGCAAGCGGCTAACGTTAACACAACGCTTGTCTTTCTTTCTTAGTATGACATTACATTTGTGTTGTGTCTGTGCTATACATGCACTAAAATATGTTTTTGTGTTTCTAGGACGACCGCGTCTAACATTAAAACTATAGTTTGTCCTTTAAAACTGTCGCACAGTGGCTACCTAAAGTTGTCTAACGGGACTGCTAAACCAGTCCTTTTAGTTAGCTATCGGCAGGTAGTTCACCGTATGACAGCAGAATATGTCGAAAGGTGACCTCACTCCTATCACTCCTACCTGTTCTTGAGTGGATGATATTTTAATGTGAAGATTTGGCAAACAGTTGAGTTGTAGACCTATATTAACAAGCGAAAGGGGTACCAGTAACTCCTTTTCAAGATGGACACTGCATTAATGATCGATTACAGTGTATTGATAAAGTATTGGTCCCTCGCCCGTCACTATCAGCCAAAAACAGGTTCATAAAACCATAACACTGACCCAGTTCTAGTATTGTGCGTGTAATAACTTTGGAAATCTGCAGTCACATTTTCTTCGGGGAAATTTCCAAGTTAATTGCCTGATCCCTGTGACCCAAAAAGCTGCAATTAACCTAATTCTAAAAGATGTTCCACAGCCACTGCTGCCTTGCACATCTTGAAGTCTTTTGATTTCATAAGACAGCTGTCTTTTAATTGGTAGCCATCAAGGTTGCTTCATCGGAAGCCTCAGCTGGTGTAACTGCTTTATGTTTCCAGTCAGTGCGTCTCTCAGCCACTCTGTAATTTATATTTTCCTTTACATCCCCTTCTCAGAAGTCATTGTTTGCAGGCTAGGTTTCTCTTTCTCAATTTATGGCTCCTTACCTTCTTCATGATGTTGTGCTGATCAAATCCCCTCATAATTTCTTCAGGTCTAGCATCAGATATGGCCCGTGGGCACCAGAAGTTCCAGTCCCAGCAGAAGAACGCCAAAAAGCAGGCAGACATCAAGAAGAGCAAAGGCCATGACCAGAAGGCAGCAGCTCAGGCTGCTTTAGTATACACGTGCACAGTGTGCCGGGTATGTGCTTAGACGGTAAAAAGAACCTAAAATTATTCTTTGATGAGCTTGGTGTCATATAACCGTGAGGTAAGGATGGAACTCAGTATATTTGGGGGGGGGCAATGCCTTTCAGTACTGAGATACATTAAATTGTTCTCAATAAATAGCCATTTTTGTAAATATGGTAAAAGTATGTAAGCAATGGCTTATGCAACTTTTGACACACACCTTGATGTGAAAGGCCAGATATCAACCTTTTTATGGTGCTATTAATGTACCTGGGCAAGCCCTCATAAAATGACGTCATGTTGCCCAGTATATAGGTAAGATTTGGCTGGATGCCGAATATAGAACTCCCATTTTTATTAGTTTGCTTTTCACATACTGTTTATTTAAATGTAGATTTTCTCATTTTTGTCATTTTTCTTTCCCACAATTTCTCAGACACAAATGCCTGACCCGAAGACCTTTAAGCAGCACTTTGAAAGCAAGCATCCAAAGTCCCCAATGCCCCCGGAGTTGGCTGATGTGGAGGCTTAACAGCGTCACCTTACTTTCAGTAAGACAGTTGGGTCTGATTCAGGACAGGCTCATACATTTAACAATGTTTCAGATAAAATGTCTTCAGAACAACTTCAGTGCTTCATGCTGCTAAATTTGTTAATTGATATATGGGTGTTTTATGTAGGGAGGGACCGACCTGTCTGCCTGCCCACTTGATTGGACTTTCTGCAAAACTACTCTCACTCACCAAAATTTGATCTGGGATCACTACTGAAGGTAGATACACAGCTAGTAGACAGTGACCCTGTTAAGGCTTGTGCTAAAAAATGAAATTTTCTGTCTTTGATTGTATGCAAAACTTCTATCTTATCATTTCGAAATGTTGTGCCCACAAAACCAGCTTGTCCATGGGCTCTACCACCATTACACAATCTCAGGTCTCCCACTGTTTCAGAAAATATGAATTGGCAATAGCTCAGCTAAGCAAAGTTGTCATACTAGGATGATAATTGGAGGTCAACTGCATCCAAATCCAATGTACTGTTTAACCCATTATGGATTTTGTTGAGTAAAACTAATTTGTGATGCACCATGGTTAGGGTCATGATTATAGTTTATTCAGAATGACTTTGGAGTTAATCATTTGCTTGGAAAGACGCTCTTTCAAACCACTAATGTGTTCTTATGAGTAGATTCAGATTTACTTCCAATCTGCACTGATGTTTTTTTCTTTCCTAGATAATGTCAACATTTTTAAGACAAGTCTGTAGTTTTTGGTTCATCTGAAGAATTTTGAACATGCTGTGCTACACGGGTACTGAAACTGTGCATTGCGTTTTCCCCTCAGATTTCCATGAAAGTATCTAGTTCATGTCCACTGTGAAACTTTTTCATGTGCAACTGCACTTTAAATCAACTCATAGCAAACCCTTCCATGATACAATTTCTTCAACTCCTGACTGCATTAAATATTTAATGATTGTTCTCCCTGTAAGAAATGGTCTGTTGAGTGAAGTAGGATGAATATAGAAAGTTTGCACTGGGTGTTGTAATCAATAGTACTGAGCTACTTCTATCCTCCCAGTGTATCATTGTGAAAGGAAGTATGTGGCATAAATCTGTGCACCACCGTAGTATTTGATAATGATTTAGTTCATCACTATTGTATTTTGCAGTGGAAGCTGTCACATACTGTCATCTCAGTGGCATATGTGACAACGATCCCAAGTGCAGTCCCACGTTTTTTAGTGTCATTCTGTCACGATGGTGCAAAAATATTTTGACTCTGAATCTGCATTGAAATTCTGAACTACATTACACTGTAAGTTAGCTTTGGTTCTTATTTTTATATTTGTTTCTGTTCATAGCATGCTAACAGACGAATAATTAATTTATAGAAATTAAATATTTTCAATTCATTTTGACCTGTTGGTCATTAACCACTGACATTGTATCACTGTACTATAGTCTGGACTGACAACCAGCCATGTTTCTACTTTTTTAATGATCATATCTTTGTCCATGCAATGTTATGAATATCCTTTTAATAAAGGTGTTACTTTTATATGAACTGTTACTAAGCTGTTGGGTTGTTTTTTTTATCATTCCATAAGCTTCCACATATTACATACTATATTGTTTAATGTGATGCTAATTAACATCTCACATGGTTAAAACTAATAATTAGTTAGGGATATGGGTGCATATATTTTGCCCAACAGTATATGTTGCTTCAATGGTTTTACTGGCTCAGTGTGTGTAAGGTCACAGACAGGGCAGATGACCTCCAGAGAGGGCCTTGAATGCCAGACACCGTCGGCGCCTGACGGACAGCAACACGTTTGGAGGCGTCAACATGGTCCTAAATCCTAGAGCTGGAGGAGGTGATGCAACAGTGCGGGCCGGAATATCGACGGACAGAAAAACTGATCTGGTGTTTGTCAATAGAACAGTCACGGGTCAGTCATATCTGCAGGACATCATCCTCCAGTGGCGCCAGTACGCCCGAAACTACATGTTCATGGGTTATAACGCACCCCCACATCGTGTCCGTGTGGTCACCACCCATCTCCAGCAGGTCGGTGTCCCTCATGGAATGGCCGGCCATGTCACCTGACCTGAACTCCATACAGCACCTCCGTGCCAGCTGAAGCGTTGTGTGACCTACCACCACGTAAACTCCAGGAAGTCCTAGTTGCTGTCGTTGCAGAGTGGACCGCCATGTGGCCAACCATGTTCGACGTCTAGTACAGTGTGCCTAGAGGAGTATGAGTCAGATATGTCAGGCTGTCATCAATGCATGTGGTGTTAATACCCGTTTTTGACTGTGGTAATGATCAAGTGTGGGGTGTGTCAGTAATGAGTTGGAGACTGGATGCAAAAGTCAAATGAAACATGTCACATTATTGTTGGGGACCAAAATATTCACAAAATAAAAAGTCAGATATGACAATCAAGTGAAACACTAAAATATCCCTTATTAGTTTTGAGTAGTGTATAATCACTATCATACTACGGTGAGCACTCATGCCATGGCACCATCTACAAAATGTGTCATGAAGGTGGATTTTATTCCTCATCTACCTCTGTTCTTCAGTCCTTTCAGTTAGTGCTCTAGGCCGATACAGTTAGCCTCAATTACATTACAGTTTTATTAGCTTGCTAGTTTGTACCCCAGTGTGACAACAAGACCCCTCTTAGCACTTGATCATCCACACGGTTTATGACCAAATCAGTTCTATATTTAAGAGAGAGAAATGTGGCATGAAGCTAATAATGAATCACAGTGTTGGTGGAAAGTTACAAGAACTGACACACTAATAATGTTGGTTTATTATTAGTCACACTCTTGATCTATTAATTCCTTGTTTGTTGCTTAGAACATGTGTTTCCAGTGATATGCAATCCAATAAACACAAATACAATCACATAGATACCCATACATTATATGAACATACATGCCTAGCCTACATATTCAAATAAGCATATAAAAGAAGATAAAGCAATATATAAACAGCACTGCTGAAGAGTTTATACTTAGTTATATTTGTGGTGGAAAAGTATTCAGATCCTTTACTTTTTCAACAGCTGAAGGATCCTTCAGTTTGTTACAAACATTCAAAACACTATAAGTCACAATTGGACCAATAAAGTCACACTATTGACTGAAATCAGACAAAATAAATATATAGGCTGCTTCATCTCGTTCAATAACCTGATGGAGGTCTTTGTACCGAAACGTTATTTAATTTTTCCTGGTTGCAAGTGAAGTGGACTGTGTGAGGAAGTTCTTTGTCATGATTTTGTTCATCCTTGGTCTTCTCCTAAGCACCTGTGTATCCACAGGTGTGCAAAGGTTTTGCTCTCCGAAATATTCAAAATCACATATTTAGAGATACATGATTTTCACTGGACACGAAGGAAATGATAATGTGTAATCTGAAAAGTACCTAAAGCTGTCAGATAAACATAGCTGAGTAAAAAGTACAATATCTGCCTCTGGGATGTATGATGGGGTAGAAGTATAAAGTTACATTAAATGCAATCACTCAAGAAAAGTATGAGGAAGGCTACCTCATATTTGAATTTAAGAGCAGTACTAAAGTAAATATACTTAGTTACATTATGTAGTTAAACTGACCTGACCTACAGAAATTGTAATTGTATTTACACTTTTACACTTGTAAAGTGTGTAACAGATGTACCCAGATGCAAGCGGGGGAAACCCTGTACACACAAAGCTCTACTACTACTACTACTGCAAATGCGTGTACTAAAATAACAATGTGGTACTATTGTAATACAAGGATTAAGTTTAATAACCCCTGTAGCACTCTCCTAAACCTGGATTAAGATTGTAAAGTGATTCAAGATCAAGACAAAGGTAACATAAGAAAAAAGTTACATAAGAGAGCAGTGGAAGAAAGGACAAGGTTATTTTAGTTAAACTGGCTGTATCTTAATAATCTGTTGATGTCCCTATTTAGTGACTGAGGATGACCTGAAAAACAAGATGGTGCATCTATCCTTAAAACTGCTGTAAGTGATATATTATTTATTTTTAAATATGTGTTAAAAGCTCTATATTCCAACAGTAATCACTGTTATAGTGTGCTCAGTAAGTAACCCACACCTCTTAGAAGTAAAGGAGCCTCAAGGAACCTTTTGGGGTTCCTCTACATTGCTGCTGTGGAGGAACCTTTTCAGTAGCAGAGAGGTTCTTCAAGGATCCACTTTGTAAAGTTTGGGGTTCAATTTTGAACATGTTAAATTTATTATTATTATTATTATTATCTTGAAATGTTTTCTCTGAAACATTTTATCCAACCACAAAATAGTAATTTACGATACATACAAAACAAAAAGAATACAACAAGTTTATATAGAGAATATTACAATTACAAAACAGAAATCACATACATGAATACAAATCACAAATCAGGTAAGTAAATATGATATACAGTATAAAAAAAGAGGCATTCATAAACATTTTTTTTTTCACAAATAGTTTAAGTAAAGACTGTATATAAATCAATACCAGACAAAACTGAATGTAAGTTGAGTTATTAAGTTGATACTAAGCAGGAACTGAAATGTAGTGTAGTTATCAAATGAATGTAGTGGAAAGTACAGTAGCTACCTCTGAATTGTGGGTTAGGGTTAGGGAGTAGAGTATAAGATAAAGTAGCATAAAATGGAAATACTGAAACATAAGTATCCCGAAACTTTAAATAAGTACAATACTTGGCTAATGTAGGCTACAAGTATAGCCCAATTATCAAAAACTTTAATTTGATAAAAACTGAACAGATCAACACAAATGCAAGTTATTTGATGCTTAGGCAAAGGACAATAACATGGAAGTATGTCTGTGTGTGAGAGAGGGGTTCAGAGATAGATGTAGGAGTCCTGAAGACAGTGGGAAAAATCTTTTTCTTTGGATGCATTTGATGTGGACGAGTGTTTCTGACCCTTATTGGTGCTGACTGTTAAAAACAAAATAAACAGACATGGCACTATGGGGATGTCATCCACCTGAGGACCTCCAAGAAGGGGTTTCCTGCAAATACATAGAAAGGCGTTGGGACCTCTGGATTCTAGGACAGAACAACAATAAACAACAAAAACATTTTAAATATGATGTTACCAGGACAGGCCAAATGACAGGGGGTGTAACAATACCAAAAACTCACCGAACGATATCATCACGATAGTCCACTGTACCATATTTTGTAACGATTGCTAACTGCAAAATGGACAGGAAGTTAGCTAATACAACACAAAAGCTCAGAGCAGCTTTTAAAGGATTACTCAAGTGATTTAGTATAGCACTTCCAATAAGTTTGGGGACTCATAAAAGATAGATTTAAAACAGAATGGTACACATTGAAGCAACAGAGGACAAAATAGTGTTTTTCCCACTGCACCAGGCTAAGGTAGCTGTTAGCCAGCCAGGCTACGAAATCAATCACACTGGCACAATCCTGGCACATTCCAAAGTGGGCTAACCCCAGCTATAGCCAAGGGGTTCTTGGCCCTGTTCTGGAGCAGGGTTAGCCCCTAGCTCGTGGGGTTGTCCCCTGAATCAACTAAACATAGAGCCAAAATGTGCCCATGTGAAACAGATAAAGTAAACACACATTCTAGAATGTTACCATTATGTGTGCTCCCACAGAAATTTAACCCAGGGCTAGTAGAAGTGCAGTGTGACTTCTTTAGCCCAGGGCAATCTGTGTTTCCCAGGGTCAACTCTTAGCCTAGTGCTCAGTATAGCCCTGGGCTAAGATGTGTGTGATAAGCACTAATATCCTAACTTTTAGTCCCTAGATTGGGTCAAATTATGGCTCTTTATTAGAGCCTCTGTGCCAGGTCGTCGCCCTTTCCTTTTAAAGTCTTCACCTCCAGTTTGTAAACCAACGCCCCTGTAAATTTTGGATTAAATAACAGACAAGCAATCACACGGGCACACAAATACCTGACAGATTGTTGTAATTATCTAAGAGTGGTAACGATATGATGGTGTGGTATGTGATGGATCATTATGAGGTGAGTAACTGGAGCTGGGTGGGATATTGCCTTGACTTATGAAGAGACTGATCCATTAATGTACAACAGTTTGTCCTTTGTTGACTCAATCCATGACGTGGTCACAGACATTATCTAAACATGTAAAAGTGTTCCAATAATGTCTGTGTGGCTCTCGCAGACTTGAGTATGACATAAAAATGTTTTTAATTAAAAGTATTTACAGACAATCAACTTAACTAATAAATCTCAAGCTATTGCTGAGAAACACTTAACATTAACACTTAACAGAACATTTGTGTGTGTGTGTGTGTGTGTGTGTGTGTGTGTGTGTGTGTGTGTGTGTGTGTGTGTGTGTATGTGAATGTGAAATGTGTGAGAAAGTGGCTCAAGTTCTCAAGATGAGGTCGATAGACTTACTAAGAACTCGCCTAACCGGTTATGCGTGTTTAGGTTATCACTTTGCTTGAAATCCCTCTGGCTTGGTACTGCACACTTCCTGGACCAGACTTCGACAAGTGAGAGTAGAAATGATTTTTTTAGCACTGGTGCTTTGTGCACTTCTACAGCCGACATTATCTGATCTGCCCTTAAATAGGTTACAAGCTTGAAATCTTGGCCCGAGGGGAAAACATGTGACAAGGCAAAAATAGCTTCACTCTCTCCCCTTGGAAACCAACCAGAATGCAGAAATAGTAGTTTCTATTAGGCAAGATATGCTGTAGCACTGTGTCCTGTGTTCTAGTCTGTGATGCTCTCAGCATCTCCAGCAAATACTCCTAAATGCAGTTCAAGTCAGTTTCAGTTTTTATTTATACAGCCCAGAATCCCAAATCAGAATTTTCCTCAGTGGGCTTTACAATTTGTACAACATGTGACACCCTTGGTTTGGATTTGGTAAGAAGCGTGAAACACGGACTTTAGCCTAGGGCTTGCTTGCCCTGCTCCAGAGAAGGGTGACATGGGGATAAAGTAAACAGAGTAATCATGCTGCATTCTAGTAAAGGTAGCTGTAACAGACATTTAACGCAGGGCTGTTAGGAATGCAGTGTGAATTGTACAGCCTAGGGCTTAGGTTACAAATTTGTGCATGAAAACAAGCTAATTAATCCAAGGGTTAACTTGTAGCCCTGGGCTAAGGATAATTCTGGGCTAAGAATATGCAGTGTGAAAAGCCATAAGGTGAAGTTTCCATAGCTTTGCACTGCATTTAGTGTCAGTAATGCATTCAGGGTTGTGAACTGATTAGGCTATATGAAGTGGTGTATCATAAAATGGTAACATAATTTTCTATATTTTAAATATTACTTTAATTCATTTAGAAAAACACCAAAATGTCCTTATATTGACGACATTATCATGCATTTGCCTCGTAAGACTAGGGCAGTAACGTCGATGGGGAAAAAACTACTACTCCCACAATGGCTCATGTTCGGTTGCCTTGGTAATGTTTGACGTCAGTACCCCTTCCCTGGCCGTGTCTTGGACTGGTGTGATAGGAGGGAAACCCCGTGGAACACATTCAGACGGGCCGGCCGAGAGAATCAGCTGTAGACTGAAACGCCGACATCACTGCTATCTGCCAGCACTCAGGTATGAAAGGAAATGCAGCTTCTACAACCGCACTCTTACGTTTGCATAATTAATCGTAAGGTCTTCGAACTAACCGTTAAACAGAGTAACAATGGAAGCGTATTGTCTCCAATGACTGGCGCTGAATCTAGCGGCGACAATCGTCAGACCAAAGAACAATGGTTAGCTTAGCTACAGTATGGGATATGTCTAATGGCTGGTTTCAAACTGGAACATCAGACGGGCAGAAAGGGAAGGCGTGTCAGGTCGAGGACTGAAGATCTGATATTCTGAGGTGTTGGCTAACAAACAATAAACCAAATAACTCAAGTAATTTGTCGGGCTATGTAAGCTGGGTTATTAAGTGTGCCTGTGGCTTGTAAAATATCGCAACTAAATCGGTTATGTCTTGAGGTATAATCTCAATTTTAGTTTCAGTTTCTGTAAGATTGTGATATTAATTAACAGCTGACAATGCCAGCAAGGTATAATATCATCTTGTGGCACGATGTTGTGGTGGTTTGGTTTTATTCGCTATTTTTAGTGGTCAAGAAGTGCATTAGCAAAATCCACAGGATACAGATCAAATCTGCCCTCGACGGGCAAACAAACTAACGCCAACAAACCAAGCTCTCTTTCGGTCCGAGGCTAAGACAAACGTTCGAAGTTGTGTATTCACATTATAAACGTGTCGGATTAGCATTAAAATGGGTGTAACGACTCGCCCTAAAACGCTTACCCTTGAATGCTTCTATTTCAGGAAATAGTCGGCGCCATACTGGTAACGGGTCACGAGGCCTGCACGGTGAAAGGCTACATGATATATAACGGTGCAGTTAGCTGTAGCTTCGCCCAGCGGTGCTTCTCGTCAGAACTGTGTACATTTATTTGACGCGCGTTTGGGTTCATACCGACCAGATTGACTGAAATCAATCACAGAAGGCCGCTTTAATTTGGCACTTTATTTCCGTGTGCTCGTCGGAGGAGCCACAGGTACGGGGATGGGTGTGGTGTGTGTACCGGGAGGCGCATCCGCGTCTGCTATGGGCGCTTACCAGCAGTAGGCCTGCCGAGAGCAAGTTCTTCATGCGTGAACCATGCGTTATTGCGGCGAATATTCTTACATTCAGCAAAAACTTTAATCATAGAACAATTGGGGAGGGTCTGTGATTTTTTTCTTTTTTTCGCATTAAAAAAAAAAGCTAGAAAACACATGCTGTGTGTGCGGGATAATACAAATGTATACTTTTCATCGGTAACGGGTATTGAATCCATGTTGCGCCAAACGTGATGTGTACAAAAAAAACTAATAATGATTATTTTGATTAAAATTTCGAGTTTATTTAGATTGCCAAACTCTCTATGATGGTGAAACTTACGTTAGAAATGGTTTCATTTTCTGTATCTCAGCAGATTGTGAACACTGCACACAAACTGCAATTCGGAATGGAAACAGTGATTGATTCTGTGGAACCCTCTGGCTGTTTTGGATGGGTCGAACGGATGTAGGCTATTGATCTAGTGATGATAATTCCCATGGGCTGGCTGTGTGTGTGTGAAGATTACACATTGACTGCATTTACGTTGTTTCTGCTGATGTCTTTTTTCCTCTTAGAAACCCATAGCATTCAATACAGTTTTTTGCAGTGCTGTAGCACAGTCATAGTAGTGCAGGCATATATTTTAATGCAACTACAACTTACTTCCTATGCCTTCTTATTTGTCCAAGAAACTTGCATTTCAGCAATGAATATTTTCACATTTCTTTAAGCTTAATATTAGTCCTTGTTAAACTCCTTGTTGTACTTTATCAAATTAAAGTTTTTGATAATTGGGCTATACTTGCATCTGTGTTTCCTTGAAAAAGCAGCACGCCTGAAAGATGGCAGTTGCATCATGTGCCACAACTTCAGTTAACCTATTTAATTTGATGTGATAGCTTCCCTGGACTGAGTAGAGACCCACATCTCTTGATGAATTCAGTTGAGAGCCAATACAGAAGATTTCTCTCTTCCTGGTGGTTTACACTCTCATTAGCCTCACAAATGACTCTTTCAAGTTATGTTTTTCACTTTCCTTAGTTCTACACCTTAAGTTATATGAAAGACTGGTAATTAGTCAATGGTCCGTTTACATTTGTCACTCATTTTATTGACCTTCAGATGTCCTCTTTTCCTCTGTGCTTTCCTTCCTCCAGTGAGCAGTCATGACCGAGGCACCCCCAAAGGAACTGGTGCAAAAGGCCAAGCTGGCCGAGCAGGCTGAGCGCTATGATGACATGGCTGCCGCAATGATGTCTGTGACGAAAGACAGCGATGAGCTGACGAACGAGGAGCGTAACCTGCTCTCTGTGGCCTACAAGAATGTAGTGGGTGCCCGGCGCTCCTCATGGCGTGTGGTGTCCAGCATTGAGCAGAAGGCTGCTGAGGGCAGCGAAAAAAAGAAGGAAATGGCCAAAGAGTACCGGGAAAAGATTGAAAGCGAGCTGGAAAAAATCTGCAGGGAAGTGCTGGTGAGATAACATTTCATTTGACAATATTGTTGGACTTGCATGCAAATGTATCTATCTGTTAAAGTAGTGACTGTTTAACAACAAGTGTTGTCTGTTCAGTGCTGTTAAAGGTGGAACAAGATGTACCTGTAGTCTTTCTGTGTGCTTTTTACCTTGTGCTGCAGTAACCCTTAAGTTAATTTGATCACATTGAATTATGACTTATGTCGGAAGTGTTACGGCATTTTTTAAATTTTAGCACTAATGCAGACATAAAACAGACAAGTAAATTGCCATCATATTTATACAATGTGATGCATGTCTCAAAGGGATTTGTTTCACTATAACTACACAACACTAACTGTTAAGACATTGTGCATGCCAAAATGTAGTGACTAGCGGTAGAGGGACAGTAACTGATGAGGCAAAAGCAAGGCCTCTAGACAAAATTTGTTTAAAAAAAAATACATATTAAAGGCAAATTATGTCAGACAGTCATTTCCTCTTGTAAGTCAGATTATGTGAACAAATGCTGGATGACTGAAGAGTGAGTCTTAACTCTACAGTCATTACCTCCCTTCAACAGCTCACGTTGTTGGGTGTGTCATGTCTGTCAACAAGACGAAGTGGAACTGGTTGTGTTCCAAAGGTTGCTTCATTTCTACTCGGCTGAAGTTTTCCAGCTATAATTATCTTTCATCAGTGATGACCTACAGCTTATCATGGCATTCTTCCTCATACATGCCCCTGTAATGAAAACAAAGTGTTTTTAAAAGCCCCTTTCACAAATTCACAAATGCACCCAACTGTGGATTTATCCAGAGTATACCCGGAGGAGCTGTGTGCGTGAACACAAATGTCTGCATTATTTGCCCCGGACTTTACCCTGCCAGCTCCCTAGTAATAAGTCCAGGTGAGCCACATGTAAATTCAGCGGACAATTGTCCGTAGTGAATTCACAGTGAGTGAGCGGGCGTGGCGACAGTGTGTAATCTTCCGTGTTAGTGCTTGTTTAATCACCTGTAACACAAACTTAAACGTACACTGGGACATAAATGGCGTTTGAACTGCTCGCCATCAAAGTTTTAGAAAACTGCCCAGAATATTTGCCTGCCTGGTCTCTCACACCTCCACCTTCATGCTGCTGATGGGCACAGATCCAAAATGCTACAGCTTTCTTTCTATGGTGGGATCTTCGTGCACGGTGTGTAGCTGTTTCATACTCCCCTCTGCTTGCTTGTATATTACTTTCCACTCTTTCGTTGATATTGCGGATCCACCTTAATACATGTAGCATTGATATCAACGCCCCAAACGATCATAAATATGGAGAAGTTTGTAGCCATCTACCCAGGCACCGCCTCATGCTCAAAACATAGTGTGAACATGTCTGACACTAGTTGTGTGCTGCGTATGTGAACAAATAAATGTGGAACATCCTGATCCGATCTTCTGGATATTCTTTTTTTTTTTTTTTACGTGAATCAGTCATAGTCCTGGTTAGCCAGATTTTCCAACACTATGTGAAGTGGTAAGTGTGTTAAGCCTATTGAGTAGGTATAGTGAAATGGCATTAACATCCTTTGAGCAGCAGTTCAGGCTGCCATCGAGTTATAAATGGATCACCCTGAGATGAGAATGACATAAAGCATGAGCTCACACAGTGCAGGAAATTGTGTGTAAATACTTAGTGACCACTTTATCTGTCTGTACAATCTAATGCAATCCAGTATAGCAGCCCTGAAGTAAAAATCACACACATAATTTGAGTTCAACAACTTTATACTCTGAATCAGGACTTCTAGAAATTGAACAAGTAGTTGGTGAAAAAACACCAGTTTCAGGTTGTAGCTACAGGTAACATTTAATCATACAAGCAATGTTTTTCTCAATTAATTTAGTAGCTTCCACTAAAAACTCAAGTTTAACTGATGATCCCGGACCTGAACCAAATGTTAGTTATAGTTATTATATTACTCTGGCAAGGTACAAAGGAAGAAAGTTAAACCTAATTAGATTCTGTAAGGGTTTGAAAGGTTTCACATTTTGCTGGTTTGATAAAATGCTGCAATACCCCATCTGTCTCTATGACTGTGTCAACAAAACTGAGCATTTTAGGCATCATAAAAATAGACTTTGTGGCAGAACAGTTGTATCAGATTACATTAGACTGTATGCTGTAGTTATCTGTTGGGTAAAATAAGCTGAGCTGTGGTTATACCTCCGATTAGTTTCTCTATGCAATAGTTAAAAAGGTGTAGATTGAGTGTTGTTCCTACGCACAAAAATAAAATAACTGCTGAATTTCCTGTATTATAATGATTGTGTTTGGCTGAATGTCATGTTGTGTCTTAATGAAAGTATTTGGCCCCATTCGCACTGCCTTTTCAAAATGGGAACATTGTGCTGTTATTCTGCCTCGCTGTCGGTATGAAAGTTACAGAGGCAGAGGCAGAACTGACCTCTGTGTGAAAGTGTAACAGGCAGGCCACACTGGATGCTTGCGTAGTTTGTGGCGGCTGAATTTCTGAGCTGTTGGTGCTCACTCGCATGTTTGTGTTCACAACTGTTCGCGTTGATGCTGCAGCGTGGCTCCTGCCTGCTCTATCTGTTTACATGGAGATTACCTTTGATATTATCGATAAATATGACAACCTGATTTTCGTTTACCCCTTTTGAAAGAGCGAGAAAGAGGAAGGGAGGGAAGGAGAAAGTTTTGTGTATTCTCTTCATGTCTTTGACATTTTCTACAGACATTAAAACTGTAGTGAAAAGCTTGTGTGATGTCTATGACTGTCTTCAGGTCATTTTCAGATCTATTTGTCCTGAGAACCACTTGCGTATTGCAGTAAAAATAAGCAAGACGCCAAATCTCTAGATGAAAAGCCACTGCAGCCTCATCGTTTTCACCCAGCCAGCTCTAACCTGTTAAAATAGACGCCGGAAGAAAAAGCAAGATATAATGCCATGCACAGGCTCTTCTCACCCATCCAGTCTGGCCAGCCTGTAAGCCGGCCGGGCGGGGCAGGGGTGTGGCAGTCTCATGCCATTCAGTCTGATAGCTTTATAGTCTTGACAACTGAACAGATCCTTCACTTGATATCGCTCAAAATAAAAGAAATGTCCCACACTCCTATGGAGAGCCTTTTCAACATTTATAGACTAAATCTGACTATCCTGAATGAAGTTTACAGATCTCGACCACCTCATTTTGACAAGTTAATACATTATGACTAGTCAAATTTTTATTAATGATATCGATGACGCCTTTTTGACTAGTCAAAACGACAGTTAGATATATCTGTAATTTATCTGAAATTACAATTATGGATATACAAAATGTTCTTTTTTGACCAGGAATAGTTGAATTATGGATATCTGCAATACCTATCCAATCTAGCTATAAAGTGTCAAAAGGGCTTGCCATACATTTCAACCCACAAATCAACGTTGCAAGACCAAACGCTAATGTGGTAGCAGGTAGTGTCCTTGGCCACTTAGATAAAATCACAAAATTTAATGTGGAAAAGTCATCGCAATCCAGTCCCCAAGAAGTCTTTGGTGAACTTCCCCCAGGAAAACAGCATCCCTCTTCATGAGTTGAGAGCCAGTTGAGGTCTGCAATTTACTGATGGTGGTTATGTGATGTAGTTTTGAGCAAAAATCTCAACGTTATGTGTACCACCACACCTCTTTTGGTTTAACAACGGCACCATGCTGTATGAAATGGCACGGCGTGGCTTGGTTCAGTGTGAACAAAGGCAATGTAGAGACGAGCCTTTGTTGTGGCGATATTGCGGAATCCCTGCCTGAAAAGGGCTTTTGTTATCCTAAAGCGACGAGGGTAACTTGACCCTATGCTAAGCATACTGCTGACCATGTATCAGTCAACACTTAGGATGTATAAGTATACAGAGCATTAGGCCTAGTCCACACATACAGGTATTTTTGGAAACAGGATTGTCCGTTCTAATGGGATCTGTCCAGATTTCAGAAATATTCCCTGTCCACAGTAGCACAACTGAAACACATATCCCATGGCCATACACTTTGCATATGTGCGCCGTTATAGACGGGAAGTAATTGTATATTTTGGTCTGTTGCTCAGATACAGAAAATACTATGGACGAGGCAGTGAAACATGACTGCTCTTCATAGACCAACATCCATTCAGTCACTGTACAAACTTAAATACAACAATACAAACACTGATAAATGTGAAAACAGAATTTCTGAATAACTCCGACCTGGAATGAGTTTTCCAAAAGCTCCGTTTTCAGTGACTTAAAATGCGGTTTACGCTAGGCCAAAACGCATAGAAAAAGCTTATATCCTGACAAGTTTCATATTGTCCTATGAAATACTGTAGCCATCTGTAGGAGCTCTGCTACTCTGTTCTTCTCTCAGCCTGTGCGTTCTCTGCCTGGTGACTCACCAGGTCCTAATCCTATAATGCCACCAGCGTTCTGGTTCATTGACCTCCACTTCGGCCGAAACAGCCATATGGGGACCAAAATAGAGATGGGTGACGGTAAAGAAGGGGGAGAAAGAGGAGGTGTAGGACAGGGATGAGGCTGGGGTATGCTTGAATTCAACGAGTGTGTACGAGGTGTGGTTGGTTACGTCAAAATGATGCTTTTGTTCCTTTTCTGAATGTTCAGACTTAAAAGCTGGATAAAAAGCCGACCTTCATACAAGGACATGGACAAACGCTATGACTCAAATGTGGAGAAAAGTGCGTACCTTTGGACAGTCTTTCCTCCATGGTATTCATGTTATCGCACATTACATTATTGTTATTGCAGTACACACAAAGTGACGGAAGCAGTTGTGTGAAGACCAAAAAAAGAGGCTTGCACCTTCTTTCTCACCTTAGCAAACCTAAAGTGGACGTTTATGTTGCTTGTTAACCCCCAAAAAACTCTTCAGTGTTGTTGATATGGACCCATTCTGCACCTCTGATGCATTACAATCCGAAAACGACACTCTGAAGTCACTTTCTATGCATCTGTGGATGTACCATATTGTATCCCAGAAAATGCTACATTGTGATCACCAAAAATATACCAACATAATTATTAAAGGAAACTCACTATCCAGACAGTAAAAAAAAAATCCACTGATCATCACTTCCGACCATCTGCGCACAGTGCATTTTGTAATGATCCTTACATGATGCTTTCTGCTGCCACAATTTAGACCAATCTTTGACACAGATTTCAACAACCAAAGCTACAAACGTTGTATTGGTTAATAAACTGGGTCACTGTTGACAATAATCAGCTCTGATCGATTGTGTTCTCTCGTGACAATGATGACGAATGCTTTACCGTTCAGGAGATGTGTATGATGAAACCATGGAAATAACCCACTATTTAGTTTATTTGAAGTCTGTAGACAAGTGTATCAGGATGATGTGAAAGAGCTATAGGCCTACCTGATGTGGGATTTTATCAGTTGAATCAGATTTGGCTGGTCAATTATCAGCCAACATGAGTATTTAACCTGTAGCAACAGATGCGTGTTTTAATGCCTTTCTTTGTCATTTGTGATTTGAAAAAAAATCTGATTTCAACACAGTCAGAAGAAGTAAAAGTGTGCGTCCTGCTCATAGTTCAGTTATAAAATCGCAGCACACCACGGTGCATCTCTCTTGCCGGCTGCAGACAGTGCCCACAGAGCAGGGCCTGCCCCATTGCATGTTGTTAGTTGGACTTTTTGTTTAACTAGTGCAGCAGCTAATAAAAAAGGTTATTTATGATTCCTTTTTTATATATAACTCCTCATTGAGATATTATCCGTGTGCATTTTTGTAAGCTTCTGTGTTCTATCCTGTTTTTGTCATTTTGTAATGAATGGCTCGTGAACTTTTTGGGGGCTGCCGTAGCTGTGCCCGTGTTTTATTTTCAGATTTGGGAATTTTATTAGTTTAATTTTCAGATTAGTTTCATCAAACATAACCATAGTTATAACCATATAACATCAAATACGAGTTTTACACAACAATTTGTCAGAAAACACATTTCAAAATCAGAATTCCTTTATTTGTGCTGCAAATGGGAAAATTTCTTTGTCACAGCAGCTAATTTGGGACCTACTAAATTTCCCTGGGACCCACTCAAATGACCACCTGTGGGTCCTGGGGACTCACTATATCAAGAACTTGGCAATGCCACGGGTTTACTCAAAAAGCATAGATAAAGAATAAATGAATACATTCATTCCACCCCCTCCCATCAGTTCTAGGGGCTGTTGTGGATGGGTGTGTGATTTTTCTGGTGATCAGATATTGTATCAAACTTAAAAATTCCAGTATCGTGACAACACTAGTACACCCACAAACCCCAATGCTCACACTGACATTAATAAAATTTACAGGATGTGCTACAGAAACAATAATACAAGTCAATTCAAGTGTGCGGACACCTACACATGCCCTTTTTAAAAAAATATTTATGGAAAATGTACATGTTTTATTTATTCCTGTTTTGGTTGTAGAGTTTTAGCTTTGCCCTTGCCAGTGGCCTAGTTCTACATTCAGGTCCCAGAGGGCTTCCCTTAGCCCTCATATCAGTCTAAGAGCATTCGGCAAATGCAGGCTCTTAGATCAGCCTAGTTTATTCCGTTGTACTTTGAGTAATGTACAAATACACTGTGTAAATGAACTTAAAGACAACACAAATGCTCATGTCTGAATTCATTTAGAATAATGGTGTGTCTTTAAACTATTAATATCATATAGTGGAATCGAATGGCGTAACCCAACATAAAATTTTTGGACCAACCAATGTTTTTGTCAATTTGTGACTTAAATGGCAATATTTGTCTTTGACCCATGGACCCAAGCACAACCCAGTATTTGACTTTTCCTATTTAGAGACTATTATTCAGGCCTATAACCTATGCTGAGTCAACGCATTGTTGTAGAAATCAGGAAGCTTGGTAAATTTTAGAGCCAGTCGGGGCTTTTTTGGGAAAAATTCTTCTTCTTCAACTCTGTATGGCACAGTTTTCGGTCATGGTTGTTGGAACATGAAATGTCCATATGGAGACGACATTAAAATCTATAGTTAAGCCATGAAGAGATCTGCACTTAAAAACAGGACACACTGCCAATTCTCATGCGAGCCTAGTTATTGACAACAGAAAAATTGAAGATTGAAACGATGTGATACAAGATTTCTTAAACACAATTTTAACCATACAGGCATAATGCAGTGGCATTTATCAAGGGTGTAAATATATAGGTCTATCATATGGAGTACACCAGTCTAGAGCAAATTAACAACAATAGTATACAATTGGTTGCCAATTTATGAGCTAATACAACAGCAGAGGTGGTGGTTCAACTTTATGGCCATTTTGGAGGCACTTTTTGTTGACATTTGTATCACATTATTCTTAGTAGGGTTTCTAATGTTTAAGTTGAATGTTATACAGTGCAGTCAAGCTAGGAATTATTGCACAGCCGTTGTATTGTGCTGCATAAGATTTAGCCAGATGTAATCAACAGGCAACTGAGAGACCGCAAAAGAAAATATTCACTTTGTTCAGCCAAAAGAAGACCCATCCCACAACCTGTTCAAACTGTCATTAGTTTGTTCTAACTACTCACCCTCAGTGGCAATAACAGCTAAGATACATATGTCATCATTTATTTGAATCAATTATGTATAACAATTTACAGTACAGTTTCCAATAGATTATCAATGTGTTTACATGCTAGATTTGCTCACGGTGTGCTCAAAAATAATAGGACGCATGCCAAAACTATAGCTACAGACCACGGCACGCACTGTCTGAACAATTGGTCAACATGGGTTCTGAAAGGAATCGGGCAGCACTCTGCCTCCTGTGTGTCCCAGCATTAGAATGAAGTATTAATTTCTTTTAATTCTGTAAAAGCAGTGTTTAACCCTCTTTGTCCCACATTGTTTTAACATAGTAGATTAACATTTTTCTGCTAGTGGTGCACACTTCTAATGTAAAGAGCTGGGCTCTGTGAGTGACCTACTTCCTCAGCAAATGCTCATTAGGAGTTCAGCAGCCTGGCTCTTTACTCCACCCCCAGCAGATTTCATCCATATTCCACCATCTTCACACCCTCGTCTTCTGTCCAGCCGTCCCTTTCTCCTCCCCCACATTTTCATGTTGTCCACCCCCTTCAGTGGTCTTTGAAGCATCTGTGGTATAGCTCAGGCAAAGTCTCAGGCTCAAGCCCTAAGACTATTGGAGGTAGCCAGCTTGCCTATACTCTCAGTTAGGTCTGATGATGACGTTTATTTGAATGGGTTGAAATGACAGCCAATGCTCTTCTGGCATCAGTGGATCAGTGAAGGCTTTAATTGAACCGTATAAAAGCTGTCTTATTCATCACGAATTGTATTCACATTTTATACCCATAGAGAGAGGATACAAATAAAGTTTGCTGTTGCTATTCTATGTTTTCTGCTGCAGGGTCTCTTGGATGATTTTCTCATTCCCAAAGCCAGTGCTGCAGAGAGCAGAGTCTTCTATTTGAAAATGAAAGGAGATTACTACCGCTACTTGGCTGAGGTGGCTACTGGAGACAAGAAGAAGGGTAAACTTTGTGTCCCTTTTTTATGCTTATTATTATCATTATTATTAATAATAATATTTGTGTATGTTTTGCCTATTAAAAGCTGGATTGTGAGGACATATATCTACAACTCCTTGCCAAGCCAAATAAGACGTGTTACATAAAATCCTCCTCCTTATTAAATGACCACTTGACTTCGGGAGTATCGGGATTAACTTGATAACATTGGCACCTTAATGCTGATTACAACAATATCACAGTATGCTTATCCTTACGTTGATAAATGTGCCTGAATGCCAACACTTCCTGTAATTTTTGTTGACTGTTAAAAGTCAGCAGCTAGTAGGTCAATTTTATGCTGTAGATGTCTGTAACAAGTTAAAAGTAAACGTAAGGCAGAGATTTTTTGTTGTGAATTTAACCTAAACTACACCATAAAAAATGTACAGGTTTCTGGTGGGCTTTGATGGCCTCAGTCAATGTGACCATCTTAAGCCCACAGAAAGATCATATTTGGGGTCATGTTATTTGAGCCTTTGTTAGATAAGCATACCCACAACATCACAGTGAGTCCAGACTGACTCTCCCTCTGTTTCAGGTCAATTCTCTTAAAGATTTTGCCCCCTTGTGGCTGTTAAGTCACATGTCTGTCTATATAGAGGTTAGACTGAAGCATTATTGTTGTTCCCTCATCTCTTCTCTCTAAGGCTACTAAACTATCTTTTTGCAGCTAATATATTTTACTGATTTCATCCTTGTCTAACAGTACAGTGCTCCCACCCCACAAAGGGTTGCAATAAAAATTTGAATGGTCCTGAGACGGTTTCCAGTCCTTGAAAGAGAAAAACATTTGGATTTTCTCTAATATTTCTATTTTAATGTAATGTAAACTTTTTAGGCCTCTATAAAGTCAAAGGAAGGAAAATCACTGCTCACATCTCACAGATGTGTACAATTTATTCCAAGTCTTCACAGCTGTAAACTGCCTTGTTCGAATGGCTCACAACGTTTGGGTAAGATATAGAGGAAATTGTAAGGCAATGAGTTTCCCTACTGACTTGGTTCAGCCCTCTACCTCTTACCACAATCGTTTATAAAAAAGAGTGCCACAGGATGTTTGACAGCTCCCCTCTGGGTTTCAGCTTTCCCCTAAGACTTTGGTACAGTGCCAGAAAACAACTAAAGGAACTTCTGACATAGTGGAAGCTTGTCTGTTGAATTTGCAGAGGTTGGCTTTAATTCATCTTTGCAGCAATACAGTGAGTGTACTATAGTTCCAATTTATTAAACATTACTGAAACAACGGTCTCGTAAATATACGCGTCCAAATCTCAGCTAGGCATGGATGTCTTTAACTGTAGAAAAGAGAAAGATGGAAGGTCTTGGGGTGTTAGACTGCAGGTCCACACTGTCTGCTTTTAAGAGTATTAAGGCATACAGCCAATCATAAAGTCAGAAAGTAGAAGTCAGTCAGTCTGCAGTCATTGCTACTTTCCAAATTACTGACATTTCTCACAGAACCAGCCTGTTATACAAAAAGCAAAGTAAAAATTGAGTTATGGTGGGTGGAAGCGCTTTCCGGTTGCCTGGCAACTCCAGCAAGCTACTGCACCCAGCCAAAAAATGGTCCCACAAATAACCCCCCATAAAACATCAAGTTGATGTTTTTATACTTGTTTTTTGCATGTGTTAAACCAGCAAGATGGAATGTGTAAATTAGTGAGCTCAAAGGGTTTTGTTCCTGGACACAGCTAGGGTGGCAGTCCCCATGTTTCCCAAGCCTCCAGGATGAGCGCAAGGCTCTGAAGCCAGTTTTCATAGTGGCCAAACCGTGTAATTACATCGTCATGTGATGCACTGTGAACATAGTGAAAGAATGGCCTGTAAAACGGTGGATAAATTATTTGGAGCGTCACAACATCCGTGAAATGACTTACTGTCTTAATTTGAGCCATTCGGTCCGATAACATTTGGAAAGTCTAGAAGAGCCGCACAATTTAAATTATTTTATCCTCATTCAAGTTAGCCAGGCGCTAAACAGGAAGTTGGTCGGCTCGCTCGGCAGAAGTCTCTAGTGCACACGCTCTATGGGCTCTAGGTCCATGATGTTTCCAGTCTATGCTAATCTTGATCCAGTCTAGCTAGAAGGCTGCTGATTTTAGTTTTATTAAGCAGACAGATATGACAGTGGTTTTGATCTTCTCATTAATCTGTGTTAAAGCAAAAGGTGCGCAAAATAGTCAATTGTTTCTGAATTAGTGTGGTTGCATTAGCTCTGAGTAGGCCTTACGAGAGCAACTGTAAGAAAGTATTTACAACTTTGCTTTTTCACATTGGATAGGCTTTTAGAGCCAATTATGTGTCAAACCTCCTCCATGGTGCTCTAAACTCAACAAAAGCATAAAAAGAACCCCTTGTTAATAGCATCGAGAATTGTTGCCCATCTGTTTTATGTTACCTTATTGCTGTAGAATGTTGGACAGTCAGAGATGCTTTTTGAGGTGCTGATTCATCTAACTTATTTCAACTGATAATTGAGATGGGGAAAATATCAGAAACCTGATTATAATGCAATTCAATTAAACGGCACCACAAACTAGTCTCCAAAATGAGCATAAAACAGTTAAAACAAAAAACTGAACACAGCTTTTATGAAGGTAGGGTTTGTTGCAGGGCTGTTGTGTTAGATGGCATTAGTTGAGGCTTGTATAAATTAAACTTAGAATTAAGATCCTTGTATAAAGCCTTTTTCTAAACAATTTAAAAAATCTTAAGAGAATTGTATTTTTCACTGTCACCTTCCACAGCTCTGATGCCATTTTCTTTTCCCTCCCACAGAAATCATTACAGACTCAAAGGAAGCCTACCAAAGTGCCTTTGAGATCAGCAAAAAAGAGATGCAGCCCACACACCCAATCCGTCTTGGTCTTGCCCTGAATTTCTCTGTTTTCTTCTATGAGATCCTCAACTCACCTGAAGAGGCCTGCCAGCTGGCTAAGACCGTACGTTCATTACACCACTTAAATCTCTCCTTATACTCATGACGATACTTTGCAATGCTAATTTATGAACATCACCAATTAGTTTTTTTCTGAGGACTTGTCAGATTAAATGTGCATCTGTTAAGTACATATTCTACAAGCTATAAAATACTTGTTTTGATTCCTCCAGGCTTTTGATGATGCCATCGCAGAGCTTGACACACTGAGTGAAGAGTCGTACAAAGACAGTACACTAATCATGCAGCTACTGAGAGACAACTTGACAGTAAGTTTTTCCAAGTTTCCATTTCTTAAACATGTACCAACTCAACTGACAGATTTTGTGCACTAAAGAAAAATGTTGATTAATGAAAGTAGGACTGCATCTAGTTATAATTGATAAGTCTGCTTATTATTTTCTCAAGTGTTTGGTTCATAAAATGCTAATCAGTTTCCCAGAGGCAACAGTTCAGATTACTTATTATCATTCCAAACCTCAAACATACTCAATTCACTATGATACAACAGTAAGGAAACCAGAGAATATTTTAACAGTATTTTATAACTTACTCCTGTGTGTCTTCTTCTTGTCTTTCCTCAGCTGTGGACCTCTGATAACCAGGTGGAAGGAGAGGATACAGAGGAGCCCAGAGATTGAGCCAGACCCCAATAGTCATCCCCGTTTTACCTGCCATCGTCCCAGCTCATCTTCATCATGATCACCTCATTATCATCATTGTCGTCCATCTCTCTCCATCCTTTTTCTATTTAGTTCTCAACGCTCATCTCACTCCTATTGGTTTACTATTCCTCCTTTTGTAGTAACTGTGGGGAAAAGGGGATAGGGAGGGAGGGTAATTTAATTGTGTGGTGGGAGGGTCTATGTGGAAGGGTTAAGTGTGTTTGGGGTTTGTTGCTTGTCTGCTGACCTTTTTTGTGTGGGAGCAACAGGGGTGCTGCATTAAGGTGGCGGGTCTCAACTCATGAAAAATGCAAGCAGATTGAGTTTCTAGAGTCAGAAAACAGTTATACTGTATATGTATCCTGATCATATTAACGGTCCTGTTCTTGATTAGCACCATCTTTTAATGATACATCTGTGGTTTCACAAAGTCAGGAGTTGGCTCTGCACACTAGAGGGGACGGCATCTGTTAGTCTGAACTAGGGAAGAGGTATGACAGTGGAGGTGTAATGGGGGAAGTGCTGGAGACAGAAGGCAAGGTTTTGTTGGAACACAAAGGTTACATTCCATTTACTGTTAGTTGCTCAACTTTCTATTCCTTAATATTTCGTTTTGTTTATGGGTTACCTGCTTTTGTATTTCTATGTTTCAATTACGAGGTATATAAAACTTTGAAGAACAAAAGAGCACACAAGCTTGTTATTTTTGATGTTTTTCTGAGCACAGCAGTGAAAAAAAACAAAATCCCATGTGCTTATCTAGTTACTGCTTTTTCAGATGAAGATTTTTATTTGTTCGGTCTTTTATTTTCCTTTTTTCTTTCAATACTTGCCTAAACTGCATGTTGATAAGAAGTAGTTTGTGGAGATGTAAGGAGATTGTTGTGGGGCGGGCTAGCTTTGTTCATGTCTTTGGAATTTTCATACAGAACACCCAAGCATAACTGTTATTTTGGGGGAAACGTGTAATTTCATGTAAGTGGAATAAAAAAATAATAATTTAAAAGTTTCAACTTGTCCAATTGTAGTGATTGATCGAGTTTTTGTTTCAACATTTATATTATCTCAAGTCATCTACAGTTCATATTAATGACTTTCGACTCTCCAAAGTGGTTATCTCAGCTCGAAAAGCAGTAAGTTTTACTGTATTTGGATGGTAAACCCAGCAACCAACATATAGCAGCTGCTCTGTTTTCTGTGACTCACTGTACAAGAATAAGTGAGTCACCCTGAGGTGGAGGCTGGGAGCAGACAAGTAGACCCACAGAAAGTCCTCTTTATTTTAGACGTGTGGTTCAGTGTCTCCAATGCAAATACCCCACTGTTGCCGGTCAATGATGCCTTTGTTCCTTTGTGATGCATCCTCCTTAAACTACATCATACAGACTCGTTCTTGTTGGATGAAACCAACCTAACTGCAAGCGCATGCCACGCCCCTCAATACATTGTGCCTTTAGAGGCAAGAACCATCGAAGAGTTTCAACTGCAAAATCTAATTTACCCCTTTTCAACCAAAGGGAACAAAGTGCTGGTTCTGGGCTGATGCTTGGTTGGCTTTTCCACAGGCATGAGAGCCACTGTAGAGGCACATCATTTGGTCACTGTATACTCATTCAATCTCCCAGCATTGTTGAGATACAATGGCATGGAGAATTTTATAAACAAACATTTGTGGCACTGCAGCAACCTTGTTTGTTGTTCCAAATTCAAAAAGACAGCTTGCTTCACTGCCAGGGTTTGGATGAACAGCTGAAGGAAAATAAATATATAAATAAAAAGACATAATCTGCACAGCCTTCAGGGTGTGTCCTACCCACATCCATTACCATGTAAGAGGAGCACTGCAGTACTACCATAGAGGAAAGTCGAGCTGTTGTGCCATCTCTGAAAGCATGAGTGAAGTGAAAATACAGGTAAGAGCACAGATGGCCCTGACTCAGTCTGCTCACAAGGTTTAAACAAGGTGGGGACTAACAGGTGGGTGATGTATATAAATATGCTGTATATTGTAATAAATAATCAGGAAGTCAGGATTCACCATGAGTATGTAGTCAGGTGGTTTGTGCTCCCTGATAGACTGATAGTGGTACGCTGAAAGCTGCCTACCTGGCCAGAAGTGCCTGAAGTCGGGACATTTAAATAATTTCTGGGGCTAACTACAATAATGTAAATTATACTATTATTATTACTTGTTCTATTATTATCTATATAGTTCCTGCTGAGGTTATCCATGATAGATGATCAGGCCTTTATGGATATTAGGGAGGGATCAAGTTCATCAGTGATCAAAATCAGTTTGAATAACATTTCCTTGATATGGTTGGTCTAAACCTCAGAGAGTGATGTATAAAATGTACTCTGCTAGGCCGAAACAGTCAGAAATATGTGCTGATGACATCACTGATGCATAAATGTTCACATATTTAAAGCAACATTATATAGAAGTTGCTTAACTGTTATTTGAAGGTAAAAAAAAAAAAAAAAAAAGGTTACATAATGTTGCTTTCATCAATGATCTAACAATTAAAATCGGCTACCAATAGATATAGCTGCTACATTTATTTTTAACAGCCATGGTCTGTTTTAAAACAGCTGTATATAAATAACTCCTCTCTTTCATTTTTCTCACTAGAGAAAAATAAATGCCGACAACAGTGCACAGGACAGTAGATAAGGCTCAGGCTGTTGGCCCAGCACATTGTATACGCATTCCTTGTCTGATGATTACGCCAAATACAGCTTGGAAACATTTTAAGTTAATGCAGAGAATGATCTGTGATGGTCGAAATGAAATCAAATATAAAGTATCGCGAGATTTGTGACGTCAACCTTGGTTGCAAACGCGCCGTGGTTTCGACTGCAATCGGGAAACAACCTCCACCGACCTTCCTTTCATTCCGGTAATCCGTCTGCGTAGGGTGTGCTCCGGAGCTAGTCTCGGCACACATTTTATTATTATGAAACAAACCAAAAGCTAGAGAGCACACGCAGACATATTTTTATAAGAAAAAAAAAATCGGTGAAGCAGGATTTCATTTGCCAACCCAAGCAACGCGAAGAAGACGCTGCCTTCGAAAAAACGAAAGACGGAACGAGAAGAACGCTAGAAAGCTAAGCCGTTAGCGTTATTGTTGAAAGCGTGGGTGACCAACGTTAGCCAGTTATCTTAGCTAACTACCTTTTTTTCCCCTTTAAGGGCTTTGTCATTCCAGTAACTGTAAACGAGGACATTTGCTTCGAATACTATCGGCAGTTTATCTAACTAACTGACTGTGAAATAGTAGAGATTACAATTTGTGAAGTCTGTGAGCCACATCAGCTAGGCCACGTTCCGACATTTTGCTAATCAAGCTAACTAGCGCACGTTGCTAACCTGTAAGACAGCTAGTAGTGTGTGCGCTCGTGATTTTTGTGAAGCCACCGAAGAAACCAACAAAAATAACAAGTCCACATAGAAGGGTGATATTGACTGACAATTGTCAGCAAAATACTGAGCTATTACAACCATACAGTTTGTCTCATTGCCTGAGAACACGCGTCGTCAGACATGAATCCCAGCGCGCCTAGCTACCCAATGGCTTCCCTCTATGTGGGAGACCTGCATCCAGACGTTACCGAGGCCATGCTCTACGAGAAATTCAGCCCGGCCGGGCCCATCCTGTCCATCAGAGTATGTAGGGACATGATCACCCGCCGGTCCCTTGGCTATGCCTATGTCAATTTCCAGCAACCTGCTGACGGTAGGTTTACCATCACGTAGTATAGCGAGGACTAGTTGCACCATCTGACTCCATTTTGAACATCCAGCACACAAGCCATGTTACAGCATTTCATTTGAAATTGGCACTATTGGTGCTGTAGTTAACACGTTGATGTGACACAATTTAATGATTTAGAACTGAAACTGTCATACATCTGTCATGAAATAACTTGCATAATGATATACATCTTAATTGCATATAGAATTGCTGAAGTTATTGCAGTAGATAAAGTGGACATTGAACCCCAGTGTGATAAGGATTTTGTTGTTTCGGGCCTGTTTTTGTAGCCGAGAGAGCCCTGGACACCATGAACTTCGATGTGATCAAAGGCAGGCCTCTCCGCATCATGTGGTCTCAGCGGGACCCCTCCCTGAGGAAGAGTGGAGTGGGCAACATCTTCATCAAGAACCTGGATAAGTCCATTGATAACAAGGCTCTCTATGACACCTTTTCTGCATTTGGAAACATCTTGTCCTGCAAGGTAGGTGGGGTCGCAATCACTCTGTTTTGTGTTTGATTGCTTTACATACAGAGAACTACTTTGCATGACTAAGGTTGCACCAGGGTGGTGCTGACTGTGTGTCTGTGTTTTTTAAATGCATGGTGTTCGGGATTGTTTTTGACATGCTCAAATCTCCCTTTTCCAAGGTGGTTTGTGATGAAAATGGCTCAAAGGGTTACGGCTTTGTGCACTTTGAAACCCACGAGGCTGCTGAGCGGGCCATTGAGAAAATGAATGGCATGTTGCTCAATGACAGAAAAGTGTAAGTGTTGACTACAATTACTTTGTAGTATAGATGAAATTTTAGGAGAGTCTGATTAACATGTAATTTATTTATTTTTTGTACATCTAATCATGGTGTGTATTTAACTGCATCTTGTCCTGAAGCTCATCTGTTTGGTCTCACACAGCCAATTGAGTGACAAACATACCTGCTAACAGCAAAAGTATTAATGTTAAAGATTCTGAATGTGTTGAAACATGCACACCGAAAATGTTGTTAATTTATCTATCACCGTATATCGTCGCACAAGTCTCTTCCTTCAAAACGGCAAAACATTACTTCCAGCTTCATAAAAAAACAGATACTTAGGGACCTATCAACATGTTGCAGGGCTTTAAATTAACACTTGCCTAGGTCCAACGAACTGCTTGGTCATCTAAATGCAATGACATGCTATTTGAAAATAATGTACTGTATGGTGGAAGTGGACCACGTCCAGTTGAACTTGAACTTGGTGCCAAGCACTGAAAAAGAGAAATCTGACATACTGGACACTAAAGAAACACTATGTTCTATACAACATCATTTATCTCAGTTATTGACATTCATCTCTGCAATGTTGCATGTGAGAGATTCAATTTTTCCCCCAAAAAAAGCTAACAGACATGCTATTCTAGCAAGGGCTACGTTGCAATCATATACCTTTCAGAAGCACCATCCAGCCTTCACTGCAAGACAAAAATAAATCTGATACAGAATGTCTTCTGGGATTAGTTATCAATTTTTCAAACCTGAAAACAATTACAATTCACGTAAGCATGGTTGTTGGCAGTCCGTCCGAATCTCATGATGCACTGGGTTGAGTCTGTCCAACAAACGGCTACATCCCAGACTTGTTGACCAATCAGAGGCTGTGTTAACAGCAGTTAAAGGGCTTCTGTGTCGCAAGAAAAAAGCTCAGTGTTGCAACTGCCCACCTGATTCCTGTGTCCCAGCACTAATGGCAAGGCGCAGTTCGCGAATGAGTGGAGTTTTTTCTGACTGGCCGACTCTTTTGCCTAAGATTCTTCTCGATGGCTAATGGTTTTTGACAGCTATTAGGGGGCAGCCCTAGATTGCATTCACATGAGTTTTTAATGTGTACAATTGGTACAAAACTTTACTTTTTTTAATACTGCACTCTAGGAAGTCCACAGTTGCAAGTTAGTGCAATTGTGAATATTTTTGAACTCCAAATTTTCTAGACTAAAATTGATTGGGGGCAAATCTTAACTGCAGTCAATTTGGTTGGAAGAGGCGCTGAAGAGCTGTAGAGTGATTAACTTTGGGAAAGGTTTTGTCTTTATGTGTGATCTTGTCTAATGTTGCATCATTTGACCGACAGATTTGTTGGACGATTCAAATCACGCAAGGAGAGGGAGGCTGAGCTTGGAGCACGTGCCAGAGAATTTACCAATGTTTACATCAAGAACTTCGGGGAGGACATGGATGACGAGAAGCTGAAAGAGTTGTTTGGTAAATATGGTAAGGGGATGACACAATTTCAGACATAGTATGCTTATTGTTAAGCATGGTACAAATGTGACTTGGCGTTGTAAATGTGCTAATTAAATGTTGTATTTTCTAGGGCCGGCACTCAGTATCCGGGTCATGACTGACGAGAGTGGCAAATCCAAGGGATTTGGGTTTGTCAGCTTCGAGAGACATGAAGATGCACAGAAGGTTTGGATCACCTCCTTATTTCTTCCTTCTAGGGGACATTACCCCATCATATTTATCTAGATTATTGTAAAATTTAATTTTGTCTGTGTTCCTCTGCTGATGGCTATGACTTTATACAAACTTCTGTTTAGCTAATTCTAGTGGTCTGTTGCTTTTATCATTGCAGGCGGTGGACGACATGAACGGTAAAGAAATGAATGGCAGGCAAGTCTATGTGGGTCGTGCACAGAAGAAAGGGGAGCGCCAGAATGAGCTCAAGCGTAAATTTGAGCAGATGAAACAGGATCGAATGACCAGATACCAGGTTTGTGTGCCTTCTATTCTGTTGTAAGAGCTTCTTTCAGCAGTCGTATCAAAGGGCAGTTATTTTGAGACGCAACTTAAAGGTTGTAGCTTGAATGTGACTCAAGCACAAATTCATAAATGCCTTTCAAGCGGACATAATTACTAGATTTTCTCTGGAAAGGCAATGATCTAGTTAAACAATGTTATTTACTAACTTAAAAAAGCCATTTAGTCTTAATTATTCTTCAAGGAGTTTTATCTTGTCCATCCAACTCATAGTGTGTGCAGTAATTTAAATTATGAATAGCAGTGATCTCATCTAAAACCTCATATTTATTAGTCAGTCATGGCTGGCTACAATACAAGAGCTGATATGACTTGATCCTGATATGTTGGTTTGTTAGAAAACATTACATCATTGTCATTTTCCATATAACAGGGTGTCAATCTGTATGTGAAAAACCTGGACGATGGCCTGGATGACGAGCGTCTGCGTAAAGAATTCTCTCCATTTGGAACCATTACAAGCGCTAAGGTGAAGACTTAATTTACTTGATTTGTGATGCTGAAATGTAAGAATTGATTAGATTGTTGAATTTTGTCATCAGTTGTCCTAGTTTGTAATTTTTTAATGTTGATTTAACAAGACAGTAATTTATCAGAAAGGATGCTTAACTAGTTTCTCCTCCCATAGGTTATGATGGAGGGTGGCCGCAGCAAAGGCTTTGGCTTTGTGTGCTTCTCTTCACCAGAGGAGGCCACTAAGGCTGTAACAGAGATGAATGGGCGTATTGTTGCCACAAAACCACTGTATGTGGCCCTGGCACAGCGCAAGGAGGAGCGTCAGGCCCACCTAACCAACCAGTACATGCAGAGGATGGCCACGGTCCGTGCAGTGCCCAACCCGGTCCTCAACCCATATCAACCTGCCCCACCCTCAGGCTATTTCATGGCGGCTATACCTCAGGTGAGTCACAGGTGTATAGCTGCAATAAGCGACTTGTGTCGCTTGTAGGGAAATGGATAACAATGTTTCAGTACCTACTTTGGCAGTGAGAGACCATGAAATGATAAGTCTATCTTCATCCTCAGGCCCAAAATCGTGCTGCATACTACTCCGCCAACCAGCTGGCCCAGCTTCGCCCCAGCCCCCGTTGGGCCACTCAAGGAGTGCGTCCTCAGCGTAAGTAGACACTTGATTGAAACTACCATTATTTCATGTGATTGTAACTAATTAACAGTTTGGTCACTCCTGGAAATTGGACTGCAGAGTGATGTGAAGGAATCGGTAACCTGCTGAAACTACTGCAAAAAATTTATTCTAACTACTCAAGTGGTGATCTCAAATGTTTCCTCTTCCTTCAGACTTCCAAAACATGCCCAATGCTATGCGCCCATCCGCTCCCAGGCCCCAGACCTTCAATACCATCCGTCCCACCGCCACCGCCAACACCCAGGTCCCACGGATGATGGCCTCACAGCGTATGCGTAAGTATTTCAGCATTGAGAACACATAATCTGCTTTGTTTTGTTATTTTGCTTGTCATGCTCATCTTTTGTTCACTCTCCTCACCTCAGCGACCCAGGCCCTCGGCCAGCGCCCTGCCGGTGCTTCAGCCACTGCCGCCCCAGTGCGCACCATGCCCCAGTACAAATATGCTGCTGGCGTGCGCAACCCCCAGCAACACATGGCCTCCCAGCCACAGGTCACCATGCAGCAGGTAAGAACTCTATTGACTTAGATAAGAAATATACTTATCCAAGTACTGCTGTACTTGCTGATTACTGAAAGAAAAATTTGGACTGTATACTATCTAAATTTCACCCTTTACATACAACTCGCTTCTTCTTTTGGCTTTTTATTTACCTTTCAACCAAATATATCAATCATAGAACTGATGACAAGACTAATATGTCAAGAACAGTCACCAGGATTTGGCAAGAAGCATTACCAATAAACTAAATTTGACTCTGAATCAATAGTCGTTGCCACACACACCACTATTCACATAGTAGCTATACAGTCAGAAATTTTAACAGCACAATTTGTTCCTGGACTAATCCTAATCTTTTTCTCCTTCCTTAGCCTGCTGTCCATGTCCAAGGACAGGAGCCCCTGACTGCCTCCATGCTGGCCGCTGCCCCCCCTCAGGAACAGAAGCAGATGCTGGGTTAGTACATCATCTACACACATTTATAAGGGACCTGCATGACCAAAACAGTTTGGGCAGTAGGAAATGTATCTTTAAAGTTATTTTGTTGGTTTTGTGTGTATTCACATTCAGTTACTTTTGTACATTCAAGAGGCTTGTTAATGATGGTTCTTCTTCCTGCAGGTGAGCGTCTGTTCCCCCTGATCCAGAACATGCACCCCAGCCTGGCAGGCAAGATCACTGGTATGCTGCTTGAGATCGACAACTCGGAGCTTCTTCACATGCTCGAGTCACCCGAGTCTCTGCGCTCAAAGGTCAGTTTCGGGCTAATCTGTTACTTGTATACCTGGAAGTCTGTCGCTTTACTCCTCCAAATGTGTTTGGTCGCTAGCAAAAACATCACAAGGCAGGACTCAGGATTTACTAATCATGCTGCTTGAATGAGTTCAGTGGTAATACTTCATATGCATCAATTGTTTTTTTTGTTTGTTGTTTTAGGTGGATGAGGCTGTTGCTGTGCTTCAGGCCCACCAGGCGAAGGAGGCTGCTCAAAAGTCCACCACCCCCGCTGGAGTTCCCAGCGTCTGAGGTGTGTGTGGGGAGATTTTTTAAGTTCTGGATAATACAGATGTAAATTTACATGGAAAATTTCATAAAGTGCACTTTAAAATAAGCTATTCTTTCTTTTTCGTCTTACAGATTGAGCTTTTTGAAACCTGCTTCACCGATGGAAAAAGAGAAAAAAATATTAAACATTGAAAAACCTAAAACTCTGAAAACATCGCAAAATGATAAATCATTTCTTAAAAAAAGAAGAAAACAATTGACTCTGCCAGGTCTATGGATGGTTTGACTAGACCTTGATCATAAATAAAAATTTGTTGAAAAAAAAAAAAGCAAAACATAGAAAATTGAGATTATAAAATTTGAATGCATTCCTCTGTTTTATGTCATTTTACTGTGTCAGTGCTCAGAATATCAGCCGTGTTCAGAAAGGTTGTAGCTGAGCATTTTGAAAGGTGATTTGTATTGTAAACTGCTGGCTGTAATAAATTCTCATTCAAAATATATGCCTTTTTTATTTCTCAGTGTTGTCCCCATGTAAACAATAGGACTACTGCACAAACATTTGATGCCAATTGAATGATTGACGGAACAGTCCCAGATTTATTGCACTGAACTGTCATTGGGAAGATGTTTTCCTGTGTTGGTGCAAGGACCCTAAAAAAGAAGGAAGGTTCATTTCATCACTGAATCTTACTTTTGGGGGCAGGTCAGTTGTGGTGAAGTCAATGGGAGATGCAAGGAGAAACACTGAAACCTGATGTCTACGTTACATGACTTCTGATGAAGAAATGCCTCCAGAAAATAACAGACCACATCAGAGAGTAAGTTAAGGACAGATTTTTTTCCCCGAATGATTGACAAAGCTGTAATATTGTGACAAAAAGGGGGCAGGTCTAACTAATTCCTGCTGATGAGACTGCAATTACAGTGCCAGCAGGAGCCTTTCCTACAGAAATTTGATGAGCAATGTTGATACTTTTTGGAGGCATTTCTTCATCAGAAGTCATGACGTAGATATGTTAGGCTTTAGCATGTTTCTCCATGCATCTCCCATTGACTCCAATCGAACCAGCACCACGGTCGGGGCCCCAAAGCAAGATTCACTGACACGAACACCCTTCCTCCTTTTTGTTTAAGTTTGAACTTAAAGGCGCAAGTCAATGTTCATGTTGGATCTCAGAGCGTGATGGATGTCTACTGTTGTCCACCAGATGTCACTGTTACTGAGCACATCACAAACTTTCCCTGAATTGTGTATAATGTATACCTGATTCTTTATGTATGAGGGGTTTCTTTTATCTGTACTGTATCTGATTTACAACTCTAGACTTATTTCGGCATGTGGATTGGGGCATACTGTATAATATACAGTAAGAAGTATATTTTGTGCGATTGAATGTTTACTGTGGATCAAAAAGTCATTACGGTAAAACAGCGTTGTGTGTGGCTCTGATCTACATCAATGACTTGATATTCATAGAAAGTAGGACAGCTTTGCATAAAGAAGTGACTGAGAGGCAGCAGCTCCCAGTCATTAAAGCTTAATTTCTACTGTATGGAGTGCCCCTTTGGAGATATTCACACACTTACTTGATTCATTGTTTTTTTTCTATCACTTGGATTATTCTTACATTATCTGTACCAAATGGTCCATGGTGGTTAATCTGAAATTGTTCTAAATCAGAACCAAAACATTTGCAAGAGTGGCATTTTACTTTGTAAAGGATATGAGACTTTTAACCATATATGTCAGTGTGTGGAAGCCATGCCCAGTCCCTCCTATAAGGCATGGCACTGCACCTATCAGCTGGCATGTGTTTACATTTGTGGCTGTCATGTTTATGCTGTCTTTCACAGCCTCTACAGTTTTTCCTACAGTGCCTGTTCTGTTTGCACTTAAAATAGTCCACTCTCTTACATATTTAATTGAATGGGGAAAATGACATGTCAATATGTTCCATCAGAGAAAATCCTTCCAACCAGACCAGAGAATCGAGCGTGTCAAGAGGATGACGGAGCAGGCACACTACCTGATGTTTTTTCTCATATTAACGGCCAACATTAATGTGCTGTAGACACAATCAGGTTCCTATCCTTTTGGACACAGAAGTTTTTATGTTTGTGTCTAAAATTTTATGAAACGTTGATACCAGAACTCATGCAGTATCCTGTCCTGTAACCTGAGAATAAAAGCCACTCAATCATAAAGGGGACCATCAAAAATTGTATTCTTTATCTAGGAAGTTGGTTGTGAAGACGGGAGATGGAGCTCTGGCTGGACTCAGTCTTCAGTCTCTCTCTTTCTCTCTCCAACCAAGTATTTGAATTTCCTTTTAAAGTGTGATTTGTGCTTTTATCACATTCCAAATGCTTACTTTACTGACATTGTATTATTCAATCAAAACCCATTTAATATATCACTGCAGAGTCTAACTTTATAGAGAATGCAGGTCCTTCCAATCGCTCCCTGACACAAATGCTCAAACAAGGGCTCAACTGGACCAGACTGTAAACATATTTCCAGACCTACAGTAAATGGCTGACCCAAAACAACTTTCCACAGGGATTTCATGGGATTATCCCGCTTTGACTCTTACGATGTTTGTTCATATCTGTTCATGTTTCACAGAGGGAGGATTCTGAGTAAATACCTTTCCATCTCCACAGTTTGACAGCACCATCAGTGCTGTGTTTGCCTTCTGTTCACAGAGGAGTCTTTGTGCTGATTCTCATGCGTAATATTCATGAGGATCGAGCTTTTGTGTAGCCGGAGTGTAAGGTCCTGTGTTGTGTAGGATTTGTAGTTGTGTACATACACACTTAAGTAACTACAGGAGGCCTTGTACAGTACGCGTATGATGTGAATACACTCCGACCTGCACCTACTTGTGAAACAACCCTCAGATTACCCTAAATTCCTGCTATCACATGATTTCCACAGTCTGGTTCAGGCTGTTCCTTGTTTTGGTCAGATTTCCTCCCTAGTTAGGCTTTGCTGTAAGGAATCCTTGCCACAAGTAAACAAAGTGTTTCTGAAATGTCTGTGAATGTGTGAGTGGCAGTATTTATCAAAGCTGTAAAATTCCCCCGACTCAGTTATCACATCCTCTTGTGTCTCTTTAAATAATGATAAACACACCAAGAGCTATCATGTAATCCTCTCTATCTTGGATTAGATGTGTCTGTCTGAAGCTGTCCTGTCTGCCAGTTCATCTTTCATGTACTATATTAATGTCTGCCCATGTAGGTCAAAACCAAATTGAAAAAAAAAAAAAAAAAAAAATCATATATGCATATGATTTTTTTGATCATATATATGATAAAAAAGTCCAAATTTCTTTGTGCTTCGTGATCCCTCTCATTTTGATCTCTCAGGCTTGATAATACAATTTATTAATGATTTATTAAGATATTATGGGCAAGTTACATACCTTATACCCAACAGAAAATTATTATCATCACCATTATTTTATTATGATTATTATTATTTATAGATTATATAGCAGCCCTCTTGGAAAATGTGAAACAAGCCAACAGAGGCCTATGAAACCTTGGTCAAAGTCTCGCGATACGATTTGAATTTCCGAGCTAGGACGAGAACAGTGAACAACAGAGCAAGCTCTGTACAAGCTGTTGTCGTTCGAAACTGAACGGATAGGTGGGACCGAAGACAGAGGAAAATAAGTGCTAGTAGCAGTGGGGAAGTAATTAACGGCACTGCACCGGGGCCACTGATTAATTAACTTGAAATCGTTTTTGGAAAGCTCTGCGTTTCCTCTCGTCTCTGTTACTGTCTGCGGAACAAGTGTCACTGGCAACAGACGGTATGTTCTCATCGTTTCTAGCTAACCTTGCTAGCCAGTTGCTAACGCTCGCTGTGTTTGGTGGTTAGCTGGCTGGCATTCTTGTTACCATCAGTAAAGCAAGCTGAGACTCATGGAACATTTCTAGTGGTTCATAGCTATATTTTACCAACGTCATGTGTCCTATTTTCTGTCTGGACACGCGTACCAGATGGTGGTAATTTGTGGGGTGACGTAAACTGACATTAAACACAATGAACTATTTGGCTAACCTAGCTATCAATCTAACGTTATTGGTAAATCGGTAAAAACGCACAGATAGTATATAACGTAGTGCCAACTGTTGGCATTACGTTATAAATAATAACAGCTTCTGACCAATATACTGGGAGTGCTAGACTTTAGTTCTCAGTTAATTAACGTTAAAGAGGTCGAGTTGTCTCCAACCAACGTCAAGTGCTGCAGCAGTGTGCTAAACTAAGGCTACAGGGCTGATGGGAAGAAAAAGTTGTGATCTCAGAGGGTTTAGTAACTACGTGTTCGTCACACAGAAACTTAATGTAAAACAAGGATCAGTGGCTAGGTGCTTCCTACTTCTACCCATTTTTTTGTGAAAAATAGGGAAACTGGTATCGTATGCGTTGCATATTTTATCCGTCTGTATTGTTGGTTTATCAGGTGACGTGCAGATGATTTTGTCACTACCTTTGATACTTCTTTCAATACCTGCCACTCCAGGATACAGATGGAGACCACCACTCTGCTTAGATAGAAAGCATACAAAATACAACCGTGCATTTTCTACCTTGAGGTAATAAGAAAAAACCTAGACATATTACTTACATTGAAGCTATGAATTAGAAGCTGATAAGAGTTGATCTTGAGCAGTAGGAGATGGAAAATTGAGTCACTTGAGTCAACTTGATTATTGTCATGATGTATAATTTAAGTATGAATATGGTAGTTAAATGCCAGGGACTTAACTATACAGACGAAGCTGCAGTTGTTGTAGCTTTAATCAGCCCAGCCTGAATATGAAAGACAAGAGCACCACTTAGTCACTATGCAGGGGAACTGTGCCATTATAGTGAGTGTACTGTAAAGCGGAGTGCAAATTGTGTTTTACTATGCCAAATGCCCTGCAGTGTAGTTGTTCTGCTTGACTTATCGTCCATGGCTGAAGAAAGACTGAACAACCCTTGGTGGAGGTTTTGTGCCCACTGCGTTTGTCCTGTCATTTTAGTTTGAATGTGGTGCCAACTTATAGGCTATATATCAAAAAATAGGGAAGGATACAGCCACAAGCTGTCATCCTCTGGGTTCTCTGTATTGTAGGAACCACAGCTCAGTCCAGACACTCAAAGAATGCTGTTGAGGGTTTGAACACACAGACATTTAGTCAAGGATGGCAAGGTTAGCTTTTGATATGAGGCCTTTTGAATACACCTGTGTCTGTACATTTTTAGTGTTGGGCTTTATGCTAGACCATGTTATATTAATAATACTTATATTTTTCAGCCGATACCGACAACCGATAATTACCTGCTTCTCATGGCTCATACAGATAACCAATGATTTCACAAAATGTAAGATGTAATGAGCACAGATGGATGATTTCATATTTCTTAGCTGTAATAAGATTTGTTGTGTTCAAACTTTTCTCCTCCTCTCTGAACCCTTGTGGAACATGTATTACAATATTGTTGTCTTCCTCTAAAACTGTAAAAAAAAAAAAAAAAACTTCCGCATTGGCGACAACCTGTTACAAACAGCCATAGGGATATCAGTGATAGGGACGTCGGCTAACCCTGACCAAATTTAAGATGAATAAAACTTTAAATCATAACCTCATTCCATCATACATATGCACTTCTCATGCAGGAGGTGTGTTCATCCCATTACAGTACATAAACACCAGAAAATGGTTATAAAGAGACCCCAAGCAGCAGAAGGAACATACTTTAGGTTTCGGTCAATGAAAATGTTTTTTCTAAATATTATCGGTTCTATTTATCTTCTAGATTTTCACAGATGTTGAAACATACCGGAACATATATTTCCTAATATAGGGCTGATTTATCAGTCTGATATGTATTGTTCACCCCTGAATATTTCCATATTTAAAACATAAATAATCCGAACAGTTTATTTAAATTGTATACAAGCAAAAGTCAGTGACTGGTTGTTGGTCTTGTAATGCTGTTTGCTGTAATGTAAATTGACTACTAATCATGCTCAGTTTTGAGTTTACTGGACAAAAGTAGTGTTGTCTCCAAAGATCTTTTTCACTGTTCAAATTAGTTGCTTACAGCAGCAATTAGATCCTTAAATTTTACAGGACCTTGCTGGCAAAGTAAACGGTTTTTGGTCAGACTACTACTAAAATAATGCCAAACCGCTGATGAACACGTTCTTATCAAAAATGACCCCATCTTAATTTTGATGATCACTTTTTTTTAATTTTTTTTTTTACAATTTCTGAATAAGCTGTCATCCCAAACATTCGCTCACTACAGTCGTCTTACAGTGTGTATTTGAAGTTAACTACTGTTTCTATTCGGTTTGCTGGTTGTTTGAAGAAAGATTGCAATACTGCTTATATACCAAATAAAATATAAAAAATATTATAAATTGGGGGAAAAAAATTAGAAAGTCCTCACCACAGTTTTATTGCTCAGCACTACAGATATGGAGACTCTCACTATTAACTTTTGGTGATGAGAGCACATTTATTGTGTTTTATGTGTGCTAGAGGCAGCTTTCCAGAGTCACCAGTGTTTGGGTGTCAAAAGCTTCACTGGGCTTAGCAGCATGTTGTCCCGACCTGTGTGTTCATCCAAAGAAAGGTCATTAGCCCAGCATGGCGACCTGACCTGTGTCCTCTCTCTGTCTCTCTCTCTCTCTCTCTCTGTCTCTCTCACTCTCTCATTTGTCTGTGTGTGTGTGTGTGTGTGTGTGTGTGTGTGTGTGTATTTGTGTTTGTAAGGACACATGCGTGACCTCCCTCTCCTGCTCTATGGTAAACACAGCTGCAAGGCTAGGTGGTGGTGGTCTGGCCAACACCTCAGGGAGCTGTCATTGATTATGACACGCATCTTTGCATCTTGGATGATCGTGCACCTATGTCATTGTGCTTAACTGTATATTCATTTTTGATGCATGAAAGTAAGGTGGTGGTTTGATGTGTCAGACTTACTCTGGGGTGATTGGTCAGGTGTAAATTAATAGATCTTGTAAAGCTAAAAACTACAAGTCATCTCTTAACTCCTCCCAAAAAAGGATGTTATCTGAACTGCAATGCAGAAGTACTCGGTTACTCAATATAGTGCTGTAGACAGTTTCTTTCATGAGCCTTCATTTGCTGCTCATTTGAATTTGCAATAGATTCTTCGTTATGCTTACTTGCATAAGTTATGTTGCCTAGCCTGTCAAGCTTTCCATTTTACCATTATACTGAACATAAACAGTGGAAAGTAAGAATAATAGTAGTAGTGAAACAATATGTACATGATTTGGGACAGAAGTTGCTAGCAGATTGAATCAGGTGAAGCAAAGCAAGCCAATTAATGTTACCTCTGTGGGTTTCGTTGAAACTTTCGTAGATGTTAATGATTCCAGGTGACACGTTTGGTCTGACCATGCCAGGTTAGGTATTCTCTTTGTAACCATAAAAAACACATTAAAGACCCCTTTACAGAAAATTTGCAAATGTGTATAAGTCTGGAACCTCTCAGTTAATTTTGGATTTCCATGGGGAAATCGGCATGCCTCTGGACACAATTGGATAGACATAAAACCAATCAGAGCAATGAAATGTTTGCCATAGCGCTGAGTGATGCATGCAAGTTGTGGCATTTCTAGATTTGCTTCAGTCAGGAAAAAAATGGCAGACTGGTCAAACTTTGTCAAATACCTGCTAAACAATACACTTAAATGTATTACTGAAAACAATTTTATGTGAGAAACGGGTAACGAAGAATCTTGATTCATATTTGATTAACCTAGTTTGAAAGTTTTGATCTGAGGTCTGAGCCTGGAGGAATCTGCAGACTGGATAGACATACAGAGCAGTGAAACATATGACGTGTGATGTTTCACATCTGGACAGATGACGCTCTTCTGTCAGTCACTGTATCAAACCTGACAAACCTGACAACCCAAATAGATGAGATCAGCCAATCCAGGTACTCTGCCCTTGCGTCATGTACCCGCCCCCTTTTGGGTGAAAGCAATCTTTCTAAGTAGAATGGCAGTCGATACAAATTCTAACGACTCTGCCAAATAAACAGCATTAAATAAGAAAACTGTATGTCTTCTTTGGGTATCAGAATCCAAAACACTATGGCCAGTCAGGCAAGCAGTTAGTTATATCATGTCGTTGCCAATAAGCAATCCGTGTCGTTAAATAAAAAAAAATAAAGAAATGGTGGATGATGAGTGTGCTTTCAGTCCCAGTCACCATCAAAATGGACGAACCTGACACAAACAACTACCTTATTAAATGTCCAGGTCATTTTTCTGTCGTCGATCATCTTTTTTTCTGTCATTAACACAGTTTATTTCTGTTTTATAATCTGTTTTAATAATCTGTCTGTAATCTTTATTGTAAACTAATCACATCGCTTTGGAGAAGCGGAGCCGCTGTCTCTGTTTTGACAGCCGTTTGTGCTTAATTATGCAACCATTTACTCCGAGCTGAGAGGAGGTGAAAACAGGCCGGTTTAGCTGCACTTCCAACGTTACTTTATGCTGTTTACAAGCTTCATTATTAGAAGGCATGTCAGCTCAGTTTATTATTAATATTAAAACACGCTCTGCTCCTGGTGGTCTGTCGAGTGGACAGACCAGTAAACCAAACTCTATTATAAAAGCAGGTGTTTTATAGTAGGGCCTTATTTATTCACAGTAAAAACTATAGTTACTGTAGTAACAGTACAAAGGCCCTTATTTGATCACTTCCATCTACAGTCACAATCGGCACATGTCATTCACTTAGTAACATCATTAACTAACCTGTGATGAGGTGTTTGACACAGAGAAACACGTATTGACAGGCTGGGTCTCATGGTTTACAATTTTCATCCTCTCTTTGGATGACCTGAAGCCACAGATCTCTTCTTTAACTGTCCTTCATTCTTTGGGGAGGTACATAAAATCATCGCCTTTGGGATTTTTTATTGTTTGACGTGAAAAATGCAACACAGCTGCTTTTAGGCATGTCACTACTAGCAGTTTTCAATCGGGGCCAGTGCTTTCGCTGCGTTTGTTGTTTCCACCCAAAAGAAGACGTAGTTGTTGTAGGTACAGGGCCATGACATGTGGCTGTTCTCATCTATGGCTGTGATTGGCTTGTCACAAACCAAGATGGAGGAAAATCTGTCTCAGTGGGAGGGTGGCCAGACTTAGTGGCCTTGGATGTAATGCAAGTAGGGATCAAAGTGCAGGCTAATAACTTATTATTTATACACTTTTCAATTTTCACTAACTTATATGGTGGAATGCTCACACTGTAGAGCTGGCTGTCATGAAAGAGCAGCACAGTCATTCACATTAGCTACATTAGCTGACTGAGATGGACAGAACACGAGGGAACAGGAAAGAAAAGGAACAGATTTTGAGAAAGTAGTTTTGAAAAAAAATTGGGCACACACTACATAGTTACTACTAATATACCCAGAAATATTGACTGGATTGGCTACTGTGATATTAATGGTATGGCGATATCTCAGTTGATGAATGTACAGTAAGATGCTAGATTGGTGTATTTATTTATTTTTGGCTTTTTCTTCAGCATTACCAGGGGACATGTATCACATAGTGCCAATTTTCCAGTTAATTCCTTTCTATTTCACACCCTCTTCCTGAGCTCTTAGCTCTCTCAGCTGAGCAGAAATGCCAGGATGCTTACCTCATTTCCTCCTCTGGAGTGAAGTGAGGGAGGAAAGAGGGGAAGTCTGGGGGGGGGGGCTGCTTGAGACTGTACTGGCTTTGTTGGGGCTGGAAACCTTTCCTTTTCTTCTCCCTGTCGGCCTGCCTTGCCTCTCTTTGTATATTCAACAATGCCTTCCCTGTTTACTCTGCTATTGTCGTTGTTGTTTGAGCCATTTTTAATCCCTTGTAGGGACAGATTCAAAACACAATGCATGTTCATATTTCTCTTCTATTTAAACTACTGTATATTGTGTGTAATCTTTACTCTCTGCAGCAGTGGAGGATAGTCAATTGATTACACTGAAACATTTTGAATGTCTTCCCAGAACACACTAGGACAAGGTTAAACCTGTCATTTAAATGAAACCACTGATCACACCCCCAGTTTTCAGCTTGCTAAACACTTTGGTGAAAAGGGAGGGACATTGTTTGACTTACAGCCCACATCAGTCAATAGCTGCTCAGCTTGCCTGCCAGGAGGTTGCTCTGTGTCTGTTCATGATGCAGTGGAAGCCTCACTAATGCATTGACTGTCCCCAGCCCCATAGAGGCCCAGGAATGTGCATAGATGCAGCATTACACAGGAGACAGGCAGGCCAGGAATGCAGCTGGACTGATACTGGCTGGCCAGCTACACTGGCTCAGCTGATGCCTGTTTCACTGCTCACATTTGTCTGTGTGCAAATCATTTCTATGCTGTCATCACTGTCTGAATACCTGTTCATGTACCAGTTCTTCTTTGAACCTATTGTGTTTCTGCTTTTCCCTAGCTGTATGTCTTATCATTTTGTGTATCCACTCCCTTGTTTTATTTATGCCTCTTCTGTATGTGCTCCAACTATGTGAAATTGGATAACTAATTTCACATTGTGTCGCTGCATGACCACCATGCCAGGCGGTTACTGCCACAGTCTGTTTGTGGGTGGTTTCCTTTGCTCCACACTTGCTGCTCACACAGCTCACTAGTAAGTCTCTGCAGGCTAAGTTTAGAGCTAGTAGAATCCCAGGTCTAATTATCAGTTGAGTGGAATGACGGACATTCTCCTGCACTGCTGAGTCACTCAGGGTGGTCCTCTACTTTTTGCACAGAAAGGTGATGATTTACCCTCCTTAGTCGAGGAAAAGACGAGGCTTAGATATGGAGAGGTTTGCCCTTTATAATTTCCCTTTAGTTCCGACTTAGCCTGACCTGGCCTATGTTTAACCAGCATGTCAACATGGCAGAAAAAGACTTGAAGGCCCTCTAGCTTATTGTTTGTGTAGTTGGTTTGTAATCCGTGTGTGTCGTTTGTGTGTGTTTCAAAGTGATTGTGTAAGATGTTCTTTTCATGTTGACAGGACCAGTTCACTCTATTGCTACATAAGTTGTTGGAATGTGTTTTTAGCCCCATTCACACTGCCCTTTTTTCAGGGCAGATCCGCCAGAGGAGGTAGTAACAGAGCAGAAACAGAAGCGAGATGATGTCTGTGTGAATGGAAAAGCCAGCAGCGCGGGACAGGAGTGTATCCGTCTGATGGTGCTCAGTGTGACAACTAAACAGATCCTTCACTCATCAAATAAAAGAGAAATGTCCCACATGTCAAAGCAACGTTACAAGACCAAACAATAGTAATGTGGTAGCAAGTAGTGTCTTTGGCAAGTTATAAGAATTTATAAATGGAGCTGTCGCTGTTATTAGTTATCAAGGAGGCCGATATCCGATATTTGGAACCAATAATCATTTACAATAAAGATGAAAATTTTAGTGTCAAAATTAAAAATTTTGGATACATGTACCACAAAATGGGTGACGGACGGACGTGGGGGGGGGGTGACTGACGGACGGGGGGGTGGCTCTGACGCTGCAGGGGACGACGTGCTAACAGCTACTAGCCACGGCCGCGGCTCGGCTCACGTTAACCGCTACAAGGTCGACGAGTTCCTCTTGGTCAGCTGGTGAAGCAGCTGTCTGATGAGTATGATGACAGACCACCAGATGCCGCGGTTCGGACGCATCGCGCAATTCAGAGGCATTCGGACGCATAGGCCCATTTTAAAAAGTTTATTTTAGTTTTATTATTATTATTTTAATACGTTCTGCAGAGAAGGGAGACTAGTGTCGGACACGGTTTGGAATGAAACGGAGAAAACATGACGGAGAAAACATGACAGAGTAACACGGCGAATATCACTAGTATATAGATTTTTTAAATTTATTTATTTTGAAGACGTTAGTTTAGGCGGCAGCCCTTTGTTGTTAAGGCGGCCGCCTTAACAGGAAAGCGCTGCGGGAAACCCTGCAGTGTAGTTCATTTATAGCCTAACGTTGGCTTTGTACATTTGGAGTTGTATTTACGGCTCAAAAACCATCAAAGTGTTGTTCATTTGTGAATATTATTCTGCTGAACAAAGCATGTAAGTATCATAAAGTTGTGTTTGACACAGAGCTTGTTTTCTGCAATAATCAAAAATAGGCTTTTTGTCAAGGGAACCAAGGTGATGCTAACTTCCGCGTTAGCCTCCAAAAATATGTCATCACTGCAGCACTTTATAGCATCAATATAATGACAAGATTTCAAATGGCGATATGCTGGGCACACTTTATCCAACAGTTTTATCACTGTCATCACATTATTCTTCCTTTTGAAATGAGAAACTGTTTTGAATGTTTACTGTCATTGTTTGATCTGTAGCTCGGTTCACACTTTAGACTTGAGGCTATATCCTTTTTTTATTCGACCTTGTCCAGAATATTTTTTCATATTAATGAAGGTGAATAACTATAAAATCTGGTAATGCATTTAAAAGTTGTATGTACCATGGTTCTTTTTAGCCTGTGTGTGTAGTGAGAGTTGTACTCTCTCAGGCTCCAGCAGGTCAGCTTAGGTCAGCCCGGGATCTGTTCTTTTACTGGAATGCCGAATGAACTCTGTCCCCAAGGAAAGCTCTGGCACATCTACCAGCTCTCATTTTTCAATCTGTCCTCAGTTTGTTGTTCTTGTGCATGCTCACACTTATGCACGCAGAAATTCTCAATGCACTTTTATCTGCATATGGATTACTCAGTCGTCCATATCCAGGGCCTGCTCACGTCAGCATTAGAAACTGTATTTGTTGTTACAGAGAGCCTTTCTCTAATTGTTCTCAGTGGTCAAACTCTGTGTCCTACAGCATGGCATCTTTACAAGCATTTGTGCACATGCTCTATAGCATGTGGCCTACATACACTATCTAAGCAATTTTAACTGCTTGCTGTTGTATTCAAGTGACTCCACATGTCTTTGTTGGTGACATATTTTTGTCAATTTGGGAAAGCCATCACTACACTGTTTTTTTATGGCGACAACCTTCCACTGTTGGTATGTTCTCGGTCAGTACATCTTCATGGTTAGCAAATAGCTCTTTTTCTGCGGTGTGAGAAAAATAGTTTGGCTATCCAACGTGATCTCACTTTATATCTCAGAGATCAAGGGTTTGACTCTAACAAAACAAACATTTTGTTCCCTAAAGCCTCATGTTCTTCTCACTAATTGGTTTTGGACAGTTTTTTTCAACAGCTAAGGACAACTTATCAAATGTAGTTGCTTTGTCTAGCATTGGATCTAAACAAACAACTTATTAATGTCTGGGTGGTGCAGAAGTAGATGGTATTTGACCAGCATTTGTCCCGTTTGTCCAGGACATTGAAATCTACCGCATCATGTGAACTGGCACTGGAAACACTGTTATTGAACTTGTGGCCTTCTGTCATAAAATTGGCTAATTTAGTTTTCCTACATTAGATAAATTCAGTTTATCTTAATTGATCCGTCTCTCCAAGTTGGGGCATTGTTTTATGTCTTACTCTCTCTTTTTCTTGTTTCTCCCTTTTCTCCCCTTTGCTTTATTTCTCTTTCTCCTTCCCTTCGCTTTCCCCTTACAATTTCTGCCGGTTTGAGCTCTGTCCCCCAGTTCGAGGCACACTGGGCAGATTTGGATTGTGTTAATGTACTTAAATCGGCATGCTCAATGAGAAAAGCCTTTACTGCTGACCACAGCCTGCAGCCAATGAGCTGACATAGGTGTTTCATTTTGTGAGTGGGACCTAGCCAGGGCCTTCAGATGAGACAGCTGGCCTAGTCTACCTGCATCATCAGTCCTCCCATCACACGCACACGCACACACAGCTATCTGCTCAGCAGTGATAAGCCCCGACAGTCACTCCTTGGCTGATTTAGATGCGGTGGTTGCCTTGTGACAGACACCAAGGTCAGGATAAAGCACCTGCCCTGCAATCATCTTTTCATGGTTGAGTGTACACTATTAGCCTTTCACACTGTGTTTACTACACACTGCACCCCTATATCTCTCTCACAGTACAATGCACTCAGCAGTACTACTGGACTGCAGCCTTGCATGTGGCTGAAAACAACTCCCTGAAGGAAAAGGCTGAAGGATTTTTTCTACTGGATTTATGTTAAAAAACATTTTTAAAACATTTTTAAAAATTGCTGCTTTTCATACTTTCTTTGCATCCCAGTGTTAAATGTTTGTTCTCTAAAGCCTGCTGTACCTGTTATTGTGTGCAGTTCTCAAAAAGTCTTACAGTAGAGCTACAAGGAATGTTTGTTTTGTGTTGAATCTGGAGGTCCCTGTGGACAAAAGAAGTATGACCACTACCACCACCTGTAGTTAAGATTGCAGTCTGGCTAGCATTTGTTTTGGAAAAAAAAGCTGAAAGAGAGACTCGACATAATTTTAATGCTGTTTTCTTCTCTTTCTGTTTTTGGGATGTATGGTGATAAGGTAATGTTTCTATTAATGATGATGGTGAAACAAAGTAAACTTGGTTATAGTATCGTTGATGCACCACGGTTACATGTAAGCCTACAACTAACAAATTCAAAGTTAGCAGCTAAAGTTATCAACGTTCGCTAGTAATGCTTTCATTACAGGGTCATTCCATACCAACCAGGGCCTCCCAGGTCATGTCATGGATTTTCTTGAAAAAAAAATGTTATAACTTCAGATATATTGAATGGAAATCCTATAGCTGTACTCCAAATACTTTTTAAGTTTTTAATTTTTAAAGTTTGGCCGTCAGAGCTAAATTTTGGCATTTTTGTGATTCTCTATGCATATTCTAAACCTCAGCAATCACATTGACACTTTCACTGGATTGGGTTGTCCTGAACATCCAAGAGACCCCTAAATTAACAAGATGTCTTTTTTTTAAATTTCTTTTTTAACCAAAACGAACAATCTGTCATGTTCATGAATTCATATCTCCACTAGTTTTCACTTTTTTGATACCTTTTGTTATATTACTGCTTCGTTGTTTATAATTCTTTAAAAATGTTCAAATTTTTTACGTTTAGGATTTTCTATTTTGCAGGGAATTCGACCCGGTGGCATGCATTAAGAATAACCTGACTGATGGTCTTATAGATGGTCATATAGAGCCATCAGTATTGTTTCAGGACTGTTTCATAGCCAGTCAAAATGTGTTTTTAAGTACAAATTGTATGGGAGAAAAAGTGCATGTTATAACACACCAAGATGGAAAATTAAATGTTCAAAACAGTTGGTGTTCAGTTCTGTGTGTCTATCAGAGAGACGTCATTCCTGAATCCCATACCCCCTTCCTTATGGTAGAGGAGATACTAAGGCCAGCCCTGCACACCACATCAGAGTTTCCTGTTTTTTAGTCCTGGCTCAAAGCAAGGAGAGTGTGGAACAGGGAGGAGATCACCATGTTTCGCTGCTGGTGTGTGAGGGAGAAGGGGGAAGGTTGTGGGGAGAAAGCAGCATGTGTTTTAGAAAAGCGGAGAAGTGTGTTGCTGGTAGTGTCAGTGGTTTGGTTGCAGCTGTAAAGCTGCTGTGCTGAGTGCTGCTTTTGATCTTTCAGTATAGTGGTGCAGATTGACAGATTGTGGAGGCTCTGGTTTACTGCAGTAAGTGCTTATAGTAAGTATGCACATGCCACATGTACAGTATGTGTGAGAGAGCATGCTCTAGGGCCTAGAGCTAGAGGGGCCTAGAGTCTAGGCCCCTCTAGCATTGTGTGTGTGTCCGTCCGTCCCTTGGCACTACTCTGTGTGTTTGCACAGCATGGTTCATTGCCAAGGTGTAACCAAAGACACAGATAAACACACACATACACATTGAGGGATGGACACCCACAGAACAAGCTGGACCTCCAGTAGCAACCCTCTCCTAAAATAACAGACATTCTTTCTCCACATCCCTGATCACCACTCCCAGAAACACGACGCACACCACAGATGTACAATTGCACGGAATATAGTCAGTGCTGACACAAACTGTACTACAAACCTTTGGCTTAATGTTGCTAATCATTCCCAGGCCAGCATCACGTTTTTACTGGGCGTCAGTTCTGTTCTTTGGCATAAGTGTAGGTTAATTACGTGCTCATTTGTCATTTTAAGACGGTAATTTTAAATTTGCTTTTGTATTTCTCCAAAAAGGGAGTTTGTCTGTCCATTTGACCAGTGACTTGTGCATGTATTGACTAGCCTTATGTCATTTTGTGGAAGGCCTGACCAATTTGGAAGAAAGCTGATGGTGTTTGCTGATAGCAAATTACACATGTGATACTGGAAAAAGCAAACTGTGTCAAGATTACATTGACTATCCCTGTGGCCACTTGCAGTATTTCAGCAAAAAATTCCCCTGTGACCCAAAAAGTATTTTCCCCATAGACAACCATTATAAAAGAGAAGTCTGTTAAACTGTGGGCAGGACAACTCAAACTGCGAACAAGGTCAATTATGACTCTTTTGATTATAAAAATTTTGCTGAACAAATTCATGTACTGTTACACCCCTTAGGGTTAGAGGTTAGGGTAAGAAATGGTGTAGAATAATTGTTGAATTGCCTGTTACGGTACATGATTAGTCTTTTCCTCTTTGGTACATTATGAGCAATCGATGCAAACAAGTGAATTATATTGAAATGGAACAATAGTTTTAACGCCCAAAATCTGGTATTGGTCATGCTGTAGCTCCTCTTGCCTCTGCAGCTGTGCACTGTAGTAGTTTACACAGTCTCCCTCTGTCTTCCTCTCTTTAGCTCTTTGTTTCTTTCACCCTCTCAAATGTGTGAAATTCTCAAGTGGACATAACACTCATCAGTTTGGCTCTGAAGCCATCTGTCCTGATATCATTTTGTGGAGTGACTAGACACACAAACACACTCAGACATGGCGATTACAGAGAAGTAATAATGTTTTGTCATACAGGAAATTGTGAAATGAGCAGACCTACCCAGCAAAGTTCTGTTGAAATTCAGATTCAAGAGCATGCACTCTTAAAGGATTTTTTAAAAAGAATACAATATGTTTATCTAGGTCTCTAATACTTTTATACAAGTCAAATCTTGTCGTAGGTGTTGTCTAACTAAGCCCTGTTTTATTTAGCTTTGCTTTGATAAAATGGTAAAAAGGATGGTATTGCACTGCAGGTTTGTTCCTGTATGGATTACAGTATATTACTACTTATATTACTCTACTACCTGTAGAGGTTTATTTGCTAGATCTTTCTTAAACTATGTAATGTTACCTGAAAAAAGTCATGTAATAAAAACTTTAGACTGGTTTTAAAGGTGACGCATGCTCTTCATTGCTATTTACCTTCATTTCATTTCATTTATTTATTTATTGAGTTGGGACAATGCACATTCATCAACAGTGATGCATTAAGCATCAGTGTAAATGCGCCGGACTTAGCATAACTGCTAAATTTCAGCCGTAGTCCCAAGGCAGGTTCCTAGACAACATAGACACAGAAGACTTTAAATACCTTAATATAATCCAGTTGTGCAACTGCCTTTGCAACTGTGTTTTACAGTAGTCGTCAGCTGAATTGCTGCTGCAGAAACCGGTGTACCAAAACAAAGCCTTGTGCCACTCCGTCATGCATTATCTCACACATCCTCCTGTTTGCCGTTATCAGCACAGGACGGTGTGGGATCAGGCCTTGTCACTGTTGATCTTACAGGCACATTAGAGCGCTGTCTGTGCGTCAATACTGTCCAAGGTTGTCAACCTTCTGTCCTCTCCTCTCAGCTCTGTGACTGATGTACTGATCAGCTATGCAAACTTGCACTCTGCCAACTGTGACTGAGCAAAAAACAGAACCAGCGAATACATAGGCATACTGCAGTGTTTATTGATAAAGCTAAGTATTGGAAGGCCTTGCTCAGGGAATTAATAGCATGAAATTAGCAGTGCATTGACATTAATGTGCCATTATATTTCCTGTAGATCTTGTTAACCTGTTACAGCTTTATCTAGGGCTGCAACAAAAGATTATTTTCACGTTTGAGGCGGTGACTTGAAAAGACAGTAAACAATGATGGTTTCAAATGTATTTAAAAACTCAGCTTTACAAATGTTATATGAGAAACACAATGTGTTTAACATGACTGTAAACATGGTAAATTGTCTGTTTTTAAACTTAATTAACATAATTCAGTGTTATTGTCATATCTGAGGGGGTTTTGGAAATGCAAATGCATCTCTTCAACAGTAGCAATACACTATTATTAAATCAGCTAAAACACACACACACAATGTTCCTGACAGAATGGTGTACACTGGCTGCCTACAGCTAAGAAAATTATGAAACCCTCCTTTCCTCTCCCTTCCTCCTCCTCTCAGTATATTTAGGGAAGGAGAAAAAGTTGTTGATTTTGTTCGTGAGTTTTATGCTTTGAGGTGTTGCTATAAGCTTTTATGGCTGTGTGTCTGAATGAAAAATGCTTTTGCATTTCTGTTTCATTGAGTTCTCAGTGTGACCAGGTGGCTATTGAAATGAAATATTTACATATATAAAATATATTCTTTCTTCTCTTTTCCCTTCCCCCCCTTTTTTTCCTTCTCTTGCCCCTCCCCACTGTTTCCTTCCTGCTCTCTCTCCAGGTTCTGTTGCATCAGTTTCGCAGCAAGGTGACCCCCACCCCTTCGCCAAAATCCGGCTATTAGATGTGACCACGAGGTTGATCAGGAGAAGCCATCATGTCTTAAACGCAGACGGGCCCTCCGGAGCCCTGTCCCCCCACCCTGGACCTCCCTCCCCCTCCCCCATCCACCACCTTACCCCTTCTCCCAGCCCGATCCCCCTCCCAGACCTCCCTGCACATGTGAGGGACAGGCTCCCCAGCCCTGGCTCCCCGCTGGCGCACCCCTCCCCTCCCTCCGGAGAGATGAGCTTGCAGAAGCACCGGCAGTTGGGTGGTGGTAGCGGTGGGGTGATGGGCTCTGATCGGGACCTGCAGTCCACTGCATCCTCCATCTCTCTGCCCTCTGTGAAGAAGGCCCCAAAAAAGAGGCGCCTCTCCCTCGCCTCTCTGTTCAGACGGCGAGGTAGGGAGCCCAAATCAGGGCGCCAAAGGTCCCGAGAGCTCCAGCACCCTGGACCCGGAGGGCTTGGAGGGGTGGATGGCATCGCCAGCATCGAGAGCATCCACTCTGAAATGTGTAATGACAAGAACTCTGCCTTCTTCTCTGTGGCTGGGACCGGAGCTGCCTCTGCTACTGCTGCTGCTGCCGCCTCCACCTCATCTGCCTCAGGGCCATCCTCCTCTACCACCTCCTCCTCCTCCTCCTCCAAGGTGGGGGGCGGGGTGGGGGCTGAGCTGCTGGAGTGCCCGCTGTGCCTTCTGCGCCACTCTAGGGAGAGCTTTCCTGACATCATGACCTGTCACCACCGCTCCTGCATCGATTGCCTACGTCAGTACCTGCGCATTGAGATCTCAGAGTCACGAGTCAACATCAGCTGCCCTGAGTGCTCGGAGCGCTTTAACCCGCACGACATCCGCATGATCCTTGGTGACCGGGCACTCATGGACAAATACGAGGAGTTCATGCTGAGGAGGTGGCTCGTGGCTGACCCTGACTGTCGCTGGTGCCCTGCACCAGACTGTGGGTAAGAAGTGCACTTATATACCAGTGGTGTTGCTAGGTTTTCGATATAGTGAGTCCTCAGGACCCACAGATGGTCATTTGAGCGGCTCCTAGGGAAATTTAGTTGGTCCCCAATACATTTCTTTTGATTTTTGACAAATTGTAGTGTAAAGGATTGGTCTTTGTTGCAGCAGAGTATCATGTCCCCATTCAAGCTGCCACACTGGTGGGGATATCATGCTGTTAATTTGCCTTCTTGTCTGTATGAAAGTTACAAAGGCATAATGGGGGCACAGTTTTGTTCCACCTCTGATCTGCCAGTGGAGGTTGTAACAGAGCCGCAACAGAGGTGAGACGACATCTCTATAAGGGTAAGCCAGCAGCGCGGGACAGGGTTGTGATGTTCTGATGGTGTTCAGTCTGACAACTAAACGGATCCTTCACCGGATAATGCTCAAAACAAAAGAGAAATGTCCCACACTTCAACCCACTAAACAAACATTACAAGACCAAACAACAGTTATGTGGTAGCAGGTAGTGTCTTTGGCCACTTAAATGAGGAAAAAATGCTGTCTGTCTTATTGACATTGTCACGTTTCTGCCTGAAAAACAGCAGCTCCTGTTGTTTACTGGTGGTGATTTAATGAGGAAAAGTCCTCACCTACCGCCCTCACCTACTGAGTCTTCAGTAAACTTCACCCCCAGAGAACAGCATCCCTCTCCTGGGGTGAGAGCCAGACAGGGTTCACTATTTACTGATGGCAATTATGTGATGTAATTTAGAGCAAAAAACATATCTTTGTTCCTTTCCATGATGTATGGAGGGTCAGGATCTCAATCAGAACACATTATAACAGCATCTGTATGATTATAAACAGTTTGCTCAGACATTTTTACACATGGAAGAAACCCACCACAGATCTCAAGGTTGTGACGTGTACTGTCAGGTCTCTTTGGTTCTGGTTCAGAGTAAACAAACAAAGGCAGTGTAGAGGCAAGTCTTTGTTGCGGCGCTATTGCAGAATCTCTGTCTGAAAAGGGCTGATCATTCACACTATGCACACAGTGCGCAGATGGTTGGAAATGGTGACCAGTGGATTTTTGTTCTGCCTTGATAGGGAGTTTCCTTTTATAATTATTTCAATATGGATTTGTTGCTCACAATGTAGCATTATCAGCGACAAAATATGGTGCATCCCCTGGATGCATGGATAGTAAGTTCACTGCTCCTTTCAGACTTGACACAGGATGCGCACCTAGCAACATCACTTTGATACACTCTGATGAAGCTCACACTGATCCTGTCATATAAGCCATGAATATTACATATAAATTACACATTACATTAGTTTTTTCTAGAATGTGTTTTCCAGCAGATGTGTGCCTGCATGTTCAGGGTGTCTCAGGTTTACCTGTTAAGGAAGCTGAACGTGGTGTGTGAGGTGGATTGGGGTTCATGTTTCCCCAAGAAACTCTGTCTGACAGGGACAATATAAGGTGAAGAATAACAGGTGAAGAATGACTCAGTAGTTTGAGTAAGAAAAAGCTAATATAGCTAAATTCAGCCCATTTCTTTTTCTCCAGATCATAAGATAATTACAAATCCAGAATCGTCATCTAAAGCATGTTCTATTGAAGAAATAAGAAAGTACCTCCTTACAAATATACTGTTGCCAGTGCTTGTTTCAATTGATAATTACAATATGACTGCAGCGCTTGTTCTTGTTGCTATAGAGTTACTTAAGTTACATTTCTGATTGGTTAAACACCTCTTACAACATGAAGTGTTGATACTGTATATACGTAATGTACATGTTTGATCTGTTATAGTGTAATAACAACACATAATGCATGCACAGGACCGCCCATAGTACATCTGTCCTTGCTTGTCCACCATTCTTCTCTGCACCAGCTGGCCTGTCTTTATTTCTTTTTATGTGGGGCAAAAAATGGAAGACTAATGTCATTTTGAAACCACACTGACGAAAGAAGCAATAATATGAATAATGATTGATTGCACTGTAACTGAAGTCCACATTAGTATTGTCTTCTATTCACTGGCTATCATCATGATTGTGATTGACTTTTGCAGTAGACACAGACAAAAAAAAGACTTGCTGCATGAACAAACATTTTAACATTGTTAATATAAACGGTCTCACACAGCCAGGCCCAGGTGCCTCACTTTTGCAGTTAGGGGGGAGAAATATGAAATGATTACCGTAGACCTCGCAGAGTTGTAGCAGGAGAAACTATCTGATATCCCTGTCTTTGTCTTGCATTTTCTTGCTTGCGCAAGCCGTACTCCCATCCACATAATTAGTTGTCGTTGCCTGCATCATATTGTCTCTCTAGGTGAGTGTTACCATCGTGTTACCGGTGGTTGTCGGACATGTTGTTTGTTATCCCTTGCAAGCATGGATCCAATAGCTACAGAGGCGGTGTACTAAAGTAACTCTGGTAAAATAACGTGAGAGTCTTGCTCTGAACTTTAACCTTAAACGAGATTTGACAACGCTGTGCAGAATTAGCGCCAAGCTAAGCCTCAGTCAACTGATTATGATTGTGAAAATCAGGCCATTGACCGATTCGTAGTAAAATTATATTGATGCAGGGCCCGCACATCGATGTACTCCTATCTCTAATGTTAAAAAGCGATTTCCGCTTCATATTGGTGAATCTTAACACTCCTTATGTTTTTGAAACCATTAGAACATTTTGGACTTGTCATTAGCATATAAGTATACACCGATCAGCCACAACATTACAACCCCCAACAAGTGATTTGAATAGCATTGATCTCTTCACAATGCAATTTAACCCGGGGTCCTGGTTAACCCCAGGTTAAATTGACATACACCACCCATCAAAACACAGTGGTGGACCACGTACACTCCTCATGGTAACGGTACTCCCCAATGGCAGTGGCCTTCCCAGCAGAGCAGTGCTCCCTGCCACACCACAAAACCTGCTCAGGAACAGCTAGAAGACAACACAACAAAGAGCCCAAGGTTACCGGGCCTCCAAACTACCCAAACTCCAAGTCGATCGAGCATCGCTGGTACGTGCCAGAACAAGTCTGATCTGTGGAGGCCACACCCCCCAACATTTAGAACCCAAAGGATTCACTACAAAAGTCCTGGTGCCAGACCCAACAGGATACCCCCAGAGGTCTTATGTTCATGCCTTGACACGTCAGAGCTGTTTTGACTGCACAAAGGGAACCTACACAATATTAAGTGGGTGGTTATAATGTTATGGCTTAGCTCTGATAACTCTGAACCAGGGATAAAGATGTACCAGGCATAGGACACATTGCGCATTGGGGGGAAACAGTCAGCAGACTGCCTCAATGAACCAGTTAGCATCATGTTTTAAACTCTGGTTGCTTGTGCTTGTCTCTCGCAGCCATTTCCTTTTCTTCCAGGAATTGTTAGAAGTCAGGTGGCTATAAAGCCCCCCCATCCCATCATACTGTCTTAAAGTACTCTTTGTACCTCATTCTGACGCTATAGTAACCTTGAATACTTTGCCAGCTGGATGTTTTGTTATGTTTTGTGGGATGTCCTGTTTTGTAACCTTGACCAGAATAGTAACAAATATATTGTAGGTTGGGGGGGAGCATAGGAGGAATGACGTGTTTTATTGTGCTTTGAAAAAGGATGAAAGCAGTGTTCTATGTATGCCTTGGATAAGCTCTCCTGCTCTGCCTGGAGCTAGAACGCAGCAAATCCATCCTTCTGGACAAGACGGTATTGGCATAATCAAGCATCCCAATAGTTTTGACTGAGTTTTGAAAAAAATACAATACAGCCAAGATGTATTCATATATAGATATGGATATCTTTTTGTTTTACTGGCCATCACTATTGCCACAGGAGCTGCACAATATTTATATAATATCATTATCGAGATATGAGACACATATATGGCTTTAGATTTTGGATATTGTTATGTTGTAATATGGCTATAAGTGTTGTCTTTTCCTGGTTTTAAATGTTGCATTACAATAAAGTGATGTAATTTCCAAAACTTACCACTGTTCCACTTATTCTAATACTTTCCTTTACTCAATTAGTCATTATATTTACATTAGTGATGATCATTTATCCTAAATCTCATTGTGTTAATATTCTGTCAATATCAATATTGCAATACAATATTGATGTCGAAATTTATGGTAAAAAAATATGACATTTGATTTTGCTGCCCTATCCATGGGTTAGTACTATTCACTGGATTAAGTCGCCAAACAAGATCTTTAATGATATGCTGTACCAATTGCTCTAAGAAAGAGGATAAGTGTCCTGTTACCATGGAAAATGCCAGTTCTGGTTAAGTGACAGGACGCAGTGAAAGCGACGACTATAATCCGCACAAGGTATCATTGGGGCTACGAATAAAGTGGTTAGATGAAAATGATCATTTTAAGGCCATATCACCCAGACTTAGTTGCCACAAGTTCACCCTTTTTGTGGCCATACTGTCAGTTGAGTGCGTTTTTAAATGATGGTGGCAGCAGTCAGTGAGACGGAGTGCGGTCTATTTTTTTCTAGTAGCAACTTATCAGACATATTCTCAGTTTGTAAACAGATCACTGAACAGCCATTTCCTCACACACAGACACAGAATAAATGCATGTCTGTGGTCAGCTGGCTGATAGCTGTAACACTGCACAGAGTTCAGCCAGTCTTAAGACTGATTAATGGTTGCACATAGGCTCTATGCAGACCCGAAACACTCCATGGTCCGTGTGTGTGACGTGTTGTGAACCCCCGCTGATCATTTTGCCGAAAGACGAAACTGCTTTGTTGTTATGCTACTACCATGCTGGTCCTACTAGTGATTGTTTGTCCTCATCGACGGATTAAAAATAACAATAAACAACAGGTTGAGGCAGATCATTGCTGTACTGCCCTCTGTCGTATTTATCCATGCTAAATAGCATGCCCTCCTGATCGCCAGCTTATGTGATTGGTCACTACAACGTGAGGTCGGGCTGCGTTTGTCCAAAATTAAGTCCTGTTTACTGTTTGTCCCCACCGCAACGTAATATATATTAGGATTACACAGATTATCAATTAAAACTGGGCTATTTTTTGTTGGGGAATAATGCTCTGCAGTGCATACTTTGTCATATATGTTTGTGATCATTGAAGATGATAATAAAATATTGAAATATAAATTACAAGTTTTAAAATGTTATTTTGGGCAAATTCGTTATTATATTAATCGAGTAATAAAAGAATAATAGTTAGATTAATCCAAAAAAATTATCAGCCCTAGATTCTACACAGAAGCCTAAATCAGGCTTAAATTGGCACCAGTTTTTTGAGTTTAGCTCTTTGTAACTGTCTTTAGAAGAAACCTTCCTTTAGCAAAAGTGTATCTCTTTTGCTGAGAGACGTCTTTGCACCTTTTCACAGCAAACTTCAGCGTCCTTGCATCTTAGTTTTTCCATTTCTCTCCAGCTCTGTTCTTTCCTCTTGCTTGTTCCTCTTTCCTGCAGCTCCAAGGCTTTGGCCAAAACATCACTCAGTTTATTACTCAGTTTGCCATGTGCAGTGTTTGGGAACTACAGAGAAGGCACATTTAAACCAATGACCTCCTGGAAACAATAGCTCCAGCCTGCTGTAATTTGTTCCACATAATCAGGTGAACCTTGTACAGGGATTATAGCTCTCCCCATCCATCCAGCCAGCCAGGCTAAAACCTTCATATTTTCAGCATTTATTGACAAACTGACAAAACGCCCCACAGCAGCTATATTAATCTGACATTATAAAATGTTATCATTGGTTGTGTATTAACTTATCGCTGTATTATCACTGCTAAAGTCGGATATAATATGTTTGCGTACTTAGTCTTTCTGTTCCATATTCTCTGGTAGGAAGTGCATGAGGACATAAGTGTTAGTTACCATTATTGGTGTTTTGGGGTTTTTTTAAAAGTATAAAAGTTTTTCAGAGGAAGTGGTCATACAGAAACTCGTCTGGTCTAAACGGCTCTGGTGTTACAATAAACACCCACACCGCAGCACTAAAGCCCCGGTTTTTATCTTTCCCTCGTCTTTCTCTCCAGTCCCCAGTCTGTGTAGTGTTTAGTGCTGGTGGTTTACCAAGACTGATTTTAAATGAGACTGACATGTCTCTGCAATTCCTCACTGTCTGTCTGCATTCTAGACAAAGTTCTCAGTAGAGTAAACTGATCAACAGTGGAGGAAGTCTCCCAGGCTCTCCATTGCTCTGTGATTGAAACTTAATCTTGGGGTCAGTCACAGAGGGGCTGGGAGGCTTCTGCTACAGTCAGGCACAACTATATCACACGCTCCAGGATTTCCCTCAAGAAATTGCTTGCCAGTCATCTTTAAACGGAACTTTTCTTGTTTTTGATCATTGCCTTTTTGTCAGCAAGGCAATGCAGCTGCAGCTTTTGTCTTCTGTCTGTTGACTAAAAGCACCACGCATCACTACACCTTAGCTGACACTCTGTCAGAGATGTTTGAATTTTCTGTGCTGTATTATTTCACATACACACATGCAACTGCAGAAGACGCAGTTACTGGGTGAACGAGGTAGACTGACAACAGCTGTAGACTCTGCTCCAGACTGTTCCCTATCCAGATCAACATCACACACACATCATGTTGTTTACTAGCTGATGGTCTGGACAACAGTCTCACATCAAACATATGGTGATGTGCAAAATAATACTGCTGCTCTTTTCTCCACTTGTGTTTAAAGATTTTGTTTCTTGTGTGGTTAGTTGGGGAAGGCAGCATCCACAGTGAATGGTGAAAGAATGATTTCTTTTTTGGAAGAATGTGTTGCTTAAGTGGTAGACCTTTATTAAAAATGTTACCACGGTGATTGAGGATGGACAAAGCATCATTAACCATGTCAGGAGTACTCTGCAGCTTCTTGATGGAGTGGGACAAAGTTGTTAGACAGTTTGCCATTTTAGAAGTTCACTAATAGTAGTACAAGAGGATGGATTCAGCTGTTCTAAATGCAAACAAACATTTGCATTAGTAGAAATGTTTAAATAAACACAGTTCTAGATGCATTACTTTACTTACATGTGCATTATCATTTACTGCTATTTTCATGTGTACCTGCAAACACCAATCCCTCTGTTTTTCCTGTGACTTTGGTATATTTACGAATCTGTGATATCACTACAACATATTAAATCTTAACTTTTGCCTGATCTATGTTATGTGTGTCTTCTACCAGGTATGCAGTGATTGCCTTTGGGTGTGCCAGCTGTCCTAAGATCACTTGCGGCAGGGAGGGCTGCGGTACAGAGTTCTGTTACCACTGTAAGCAGCTGTGGCATCCCAACCAGACCTGTGATGCAGCACGTCAGCAGAGAGCCCAGAGCCTCCGCCTGAGGACGGTCCGCTCGTCCTCCCTCAGCTACAGCCAAGAGAGCGGAGCTGCAGGTCTGCACACACCTGCATCATTTCAATAATTCTTTCTGCTCTTTTCTTATTCTGTATTTATTAGGGACGTAACGATATCAAATACTCACGGTACGATATCATCACGATTAATAGTCCACAATACGATATTCATAATATTAGGGAAAAAAACACAAAGAAAAAGAGGACGTACACAATGTCCTTTTAATAATAAATTTGATGTGTACAGCATTTATTATTCATATACAGTTTGTTTTTATTTTTTACTTGAGGTACTGCTTTCCTTCTAAGCATGTGCAAAAAGTAACCATGAATTATCTTCTAGCTTCATCGTAATTATCTAGTGATGAATGACTGTTTGCAAAACAACACAGCAGGGCGTAGCAGTACCAATCCTTCCCTCCCTCTGGTTGTACAGTGGGACTACCAGGGCACCAATTAGAGGCGGAATCTGGTGGGTCTTATGACAAGTCAGGTTTGACCCATAATGTTGAGAGTCTGTCTTCTTGACCAGCATCCTCTGCTGTTCACACAGAGCAATACAATGACAATGATAGTAAAATGCACTCATACCGATTTCCCTTGTTAGATCCATGAGCTTTACGAGAAAAATAGCCACGTGATAGGGTGGTAGATATCGTTACAGTCCCCGTTAATATCCCAACGGCATCGTAGCATTTTGTGAAATTCAGTTCATTGTTACATCCCTAGTTCTCATCTCATGCATGTTTATCAAATCACTCCCACATCATGAGCATAGATTACATGCAGGGCATTACCACAAGTATAGAGATGATGCATTGTGTAAATGTTTTTTGTGTAAATGCTTTTTTGACTCTCAGCTGATGACATCAAGCCATGTCCCCGCTGTGCTGCTTACATCATCAAGATGAATGACGGCAGTTGTAACCACATGACCTGCGCTGTCTGCGGCTGTGAGTTCTGCTGGCTCTGCATGAAGGAGATCTCAGACCTGCACTACCTGAGGTAAGTATTAAGTCTTAAAATTAAGACAATCTCCAATAATTGTAGAAACAAATCACTATTTGAAAGTTCTCATCACAATGATTCAAACAATGCCATCAGCAATAAAAACTGTTGTTGTTCACTGTTGGACTGGGCAATATATCACTATCATATCGATATTGTAATATGAGATATATATCCTCGCAGATTTTGGATGTTGTTATATTGTGATATGGCATAAATGTTGTCTTTTCCTGGATTTAAAGGCTGTATTACAGTAAAGTGATGTTATATTTCTGGACTTACCAGACCGTTTTAATACTTGTCTTTACCTACTTAGTCATTATATCCAGATTACTGGTGATTATTTATCAAAAATCTCCTTGTGTTTAATATTGTGTGAAAGTACCAATAGTCATCCCTACAGTAATGTTGCTATGTAGATATTCCGCTTTTTACCATCTTTAAGTAAGTATCTCGTATTTGATTTTGTTGTCCAGTCCTAGCATCTATGAAATGCTTTTTAGGAGATTTTAAAATATCAAGATATATATTCAATATCAAGATATAGCCTAAAAACATCAAGATATTATTTAAGGGCTATATTGCCCAGACCTTGTTGAAATGTTGCTGTTGTTGGTTGATATAAGCTGTGTTGTGGGTGAGATTAGGGACCTCTCAATCAAGTTTGGCTGTTCTACCTCTTAAAACTTCTGCCCTAAATTCAAATAAAATATTTTTGGACAGTAAAGACATTTGTCCCCACAGGGAGTAACTTTTTCCCTCAGTTGTGTGACAAGGAATGAAACAGCTGAAAACATTTTACAGTATTGACTGTATGGATAAAACATGTGAAAATATAAATGTATATTAAATATATAGTATTCTTTTCCCTTTACCTCTTTCTCAGTCCATCAGGCTGTACTTTCTGGGGAAAGAAGCCATGGAGCAGGAAGAAGAAGATTCTTTGGCAACTGGGAACGCTTGTGGGTGCCCCTGTTGGCATAGCACTCATCGCCGGCATTGCTATCCCTGCCATGATTATTGGCATCCCTGTGTATGTGGGAAGGAAGGTGAGGCTCTGGAACATTCACATACATGTAGTTTGGAACAAGTTTCACAAAGACACATTTGGATCTGTCACTGTTGAGATTTACTTTTCAAACACTTCGCTCGATTGAGCTGTATGGATTATTATGAACGCACAGGGTTTAATTCTCAGTGTCACATTTAATGGTTTGATTAATTGCTCTGCTTTCCCACAACGCATAGCTTTAAAGCACTATCTTTTCAGTTGTAAACATAGTCAGTGTTACATAAATGTAGTTATCAGTTGTTGAAGTAAATATGCCTCATGACTGGAACCAAGCCTTGTATCAATCAGTAACTAACTAGTTATATCATAAAAGCACATACTCTTGTGTATTTTTCTCAGGCTCTTTAGTTATTTTAAGCCAGCTGAGGTCATTAATTGTCAATAACCTGCCCTGTGGGCTTGTGGTCTACACTTGTCTTGTTCAGTATCTTTCATCAGTCCCAGTCTGTCTAATAAGCATTTGACATTACACTGAAATGAAAGTATTCAGAATTCCCCTCTCATGGCTGCCAAGAAGAAGCCAGAGCCAACAAGCTTTTCTTCCCCCTTCTAAACCAGACCACATTCACAAGTGATCACATGACACATGTGAAACATCTGAGCATGAATCACCTGCATTCCACATATGAATGTAGCCATTCAGTCCTGGTGACTCACTACACCAAGGCCATGGCCATTTAGTTGCAGCATGGTCACAGTCATATTGTGAGCACTCTGTCACTGTTAACGGACTTATAAAAGCAGGAGAGCTGTGGGGATGTAGTAGGAGCGAACATGCTTTTGTTACAGCAAAGAACTCTGCCAACCTAATTAAGAGTAAAAATATTTTTTACTTTAAGGGGCTCTGTGGTTTTTTTTGTATTGTGCTGAAAGCTGGTGAAACTCACAGATACTGTTACTCTCTGTTAGTGGAGTTGAGGGAGGCACTGAGTTGAGGCACTCAAGAATGTGCATAAAGTCACATCCTTTGGATTGTCATGGAAAATCTGACCTGAGTCAGATTAAAGACATCCAAAGACATCCACAGTACAACAGCATTAAACAGCTTCAACAAATCGTCCACAGGCTTGTTTAGGCAACCGAGAGAAATGGGGAGGCTCTCATGTTTTATGTCACGTTACATTCCTCTCAATAAAAAGTGATACTTTTTCCTGCATTACGTGGAAATGATAACAAAAAACATGTTGATCAATACAGTCACATTTTTCCATTTTTCATGCAGTCCTGTAGAACTAATCACATAGAAATCCCTGGACTCAAGTTCTAGCTTACCTACAATTTAATTTTCTTTTTTGATGGGTTTTATTTCATCTCATTCATCTAAAATGCATGCTTGTTGCTTTTTATTATCTCATTCACTAATGTTAGGTTGGAGACTATCAGGCCAAAGACAAAGACAGCCTAAGTTTACCCAAAACTAGCAGTGAGATGTCACCTTGGGTAGATTTTGTTTATCAAAGATGCTAGCAAAGCAGCACAGTACATGAAATAAGCACAGCAGAAACCTCAGATAGGTTGGACCATCATGTAAACTGTCTCCACAATGCAAATCAACCACCAGTTGTCTATCCAGAAGTGACTGCTGTTGTAGCCTGATGTCACTGTGATTTGGGCAATGAGTCATTTTTTAGCTCTTTTCCATTGTTTTAACACTTGTTGGAACCTCCATTTTTCCAATTTTTCTTCCAGGTCTTGTAGTCAAGATGTGTGCAAGTTTTTAGGAGAACAGAAGATTTCTTTAACAATGACCTACCATTTGTCCTGTGTTTGTGGGCTTATTTTCCCCCCAAGTTCTTCATAGTAGCTTTAGTACTTTCTAATAATTGTATTGTAAAATGTTTTACTGTTGCTAGCAGCCCGGTTTACATGTCACTTTGGCAACATGCTTAAAATCTGATCAACTGACATATTGTGGCTGGTGACTCTTCTGTTTCCTCTGTCTGTGACTCACATTGCACGTCTCCTCTCTCTTCTCTGTCAGATCCATAACCGTTATGAAGGCAAAGATATCTCCAACCACAAGAGGAACCTGGTGATTGCTGGAGGAGTGACTCTCTCTGTCATCGTGTCTCCAGTGGTGGCTGCAGTCACTGTCGGTCAGTCTGGCCTCCACCCTCTCCAACCTCCTCCTTCTCTCTGCTTCAGCTTTCTGCATGCCAGGAAATCTTTTTTGACACATATTTATTTGACTTAGAGTTTCAGGAATTTCTTTTGTTTAATCTTAGAGTTCATCTTATGTTAGTTTGTTTTCAAAGCCAATTGGATTTCTCTTGAGCTGTTACACAAAGATGGGAAAGTTGAAAGAGATGACTGTTTTATGATTTCTGTGCGTCAGCAACAGTGGCTTGCACATTTTGTCTGGACCAGTGCCTTGGTCTAACATGTCCTTGGTGTCTCTCTGTCTCTTTCACCACTCAGGCATTGGAGTTCCCATCATGCTGGCTTATGTCTATGGTGTGGTGCCCATCTCGCTGTGCCGTAGCGGAGGTTGTGGTGTCTCAGCTGGGAATGGCAAAGGAGTCCGCATAGAATTTGATGACGAGAATGACATGAATGTTGGCAGTGGGACAGCTGCCACCGGTAAGCTTCAGTGCCCCCACCTCCACCCCCCATTACCCACACTGACACCCAAAAGTCACCCTGTGTGTTTTTGCCCATGTCAGCAAACAAAAGAATTTGCCTTCTGCTGACTGATACACTACTGAGTCCCTGTTCAGATGAAATCTGCTGCTGGGTTCATGGATGTCAAGTGTTCTTTTGCAATGTTTCTTTAGAAGAAAAATTTCCTTTTGTGCTTCTTCTGTGAGATAAGAATTCCAGAGTTTGTACATTTTATTCATCAAACAAAGCACTGTCTTTTGTTCCCGCAAGAGATTTTATTTCTTATCTTTTTATTATTTCATGATGGCATCATTTATGCAGATACTACATCAGTGGCAGACACCAGGAACAACCCCAGTATAGGTGAAGGCAGTGTTGGAGGGATGACAGGCAGTCTGAGTGCCAGCGGCAGCCACATGGACCGTCTGGGGGCCATCAGAGACAACCTGAGTGAGACGGCGTCCACCATGGCTCTGGCTGGAGCCAGCATCACTGGCAGTCTCTCTGGCAGTGCCATGGTCAATTACTTAAACAGGTACTAAAACAGACACTCGCCATGGGTTTTAGAATGTTGGCACTGCTTTGGATTTCATGGTGCCAGCACGGCTTGTCTTAATCTGCCCCCTTACATGTTGTCAGACTGGAGGTGCAGGCTGATGTACAGAAGGAGCGCTGCAGTCTGAGTGGAGAGTCCGGCACCGTCAGCCTGGGTACAATCAGTGACAACGCTAGCACCAAAGCAATGGCTGGATCCATTCTTAATGCCTACATGCCCCTCGACAGGTGAGCATCTTGTCCTTTTTTTCTGGATGGTGCTGTTAGGGAAGTCTGTGCGTTGGAGACATGGGTCTGTGAAAGTGGAGTACTTCCAAAAATCAGTAATGTGAAATATTATGTAATGCACACCTGTGATCACATAATGTAAAAACAAAGTTTGCTAGAAATTATCATGACTGTTGAAATACTGTTACTTTGCTTAAAAACATTATATTATTTAAGTTTTTAATGATTCAAAGATATCCATTGAGCTTTCGTGATCTTTCTTTCACTATGAGAATCTAGTATTTGCTATTGAATCATCTAGTTTTAAATAACAGATCCAAATGTTTTTGCATCATGCCGAACGATGTCTTTAAAAGACGTCACCCATACACTTGCACATGCACTTCATCTACATACAGTACATTAAGTATTTTTCTGAGGTATCTTTTGTCTCATGCTTCCCTCTTTCTTCCACGTTCCAGAGATGGGAACAGTATGGAGGTCCAGGTTGACATTGAATCCAAACCCGGCAAACTACGCCACCACAGTGGCAGCAGCAGTGTAGATGATGGCAGCCATGTTGGCCGCTGTGGCTGGACCTGCCCCTCCAACGGGTGCACGTCCTCAGAAGGCAAAGGAACCTCCACTAAGTGGGCCAAAGAGGCATCCTGCTCCTCCTCTTCTAGCTCTGGGGGTAAAAAGAGCAAAGGCAAGCTGCGCAAGAAAGGCGGGGGAGGCACCAAAATCAACGAGACGCGAGAAGACATGGACGCTCAGCTGCTGGAGCAGCGCAGTACCAACTCCTCCGAGTTCGACTCTCCGTCACTGAGTGGCAGCCTGCCGTCTGTGGCTGACTCCCACTCCAGCCATTTCTCAGAGTTCAGCTGTTCCGATCTGGAGAGCATGAAGACGTCCTGTAGCCACGGCTCCGGTGGAGGCGACTACCACACACGTTTCGCCACCGTCAGCCCCCTACCTGAGGTGGAGAACGACCGCCTGGAGACCTGTCCTGCCTCCTCATCCTCCTCCTCCCAGGGACAAGGAGCTGTGATCACTCCCCACTCCCCCACCTCCACCACCTCCTCCCTGGGCCACAGTGCAGAGCTCTCCCCTCTCTGCTTCATCACAGAGGAGAATGTCAACCTGGTGTGCCCCGCGGAGCTGGACTCTCACAGCAACACCAGAGAGCTGCTAAAAGAAACCAACAACAACCACCAACCACAACACCCAGCCCAGACCCAGCAGCAGTCCAAGAACTCCTGTATACAGACTGACATATGAAATCTCAATACCTTAAGTGCTGCACAGATGCTCTTTTATTTAACATTTTTTCTTCCACTGAACTAACCATCATAGCTTACAGTTAACCTGCATTGTCTTTTCTTCCCTTGTAAAGGGGATTTATTTTTTTCATTAAAAGCAACCTTTGAGTAAAACAGATCTGTGTGTCCACTGACTATCAGAGGGCTTGTTGGACATATTAAGAGCTTTCCAAAGTGCAGCCATGTGAGAATTGTTAAGGTTGTGAATGCTGGTGTTTTCTCGCTGTTCGACCTGCCGACTGCTGACCATTTTTTTTGACAGTTTATTCACTCACCACTTAGAACAGAGACAGCCTACCCATACGGCTGCTGTCCTATTGATCTGTGTAGGTTGAATAAAACCACTGTGCCGGTTTTGCTACAATTTGATTTTGGCTCGACAGTGTGGATGCAACACCATGCAGGAATCTTAATGTCACAGCTTTCTAGCAGTGAACCCAAACAGGGACCAGGCAATATGATTCACAATTTCCTCTTTTTATTTTTCCCCAAATGTATTAGTTACAGAGGAACCTTTGTGTTCTTGTCTGTATTTATTATTAGACTTCTTTTGTTTTTTCCCTGGATGTTTGTTTGAGATGAACCCTCTAATGTGTAGTTATGTCTGTTAGGCCTGGGCTCAACATCCTTAATCATTTTAGCACTAAAATCAACACAACTGAGATTCTCGTTGGATAGATGCATACCGATATGTGTTGGAGATGGTGCTCGAAAAGCTTTCAAGTAACCACTGAGGTTAGACCTGTAGCTGTTGTTGCCTAAAACTCTTGTGTTTTTAGTGCTAAGATGAGTTTGGAAGCCCAGGCCTGGTTAAGTTCTGTGGAGAGCTACGGTGATATGTTGGGGGGTGGGTGGGTGAGGGTTGTTTGATCTAAGAAAGGTCTCTGGAAGGCCACGGTTGTCGAGATAATGCTGAAAGTCATTATATTAACATTAACCAATGGGTTGGTCAATTCTGTGAAATTGTATCAAGAAAATGTTTTGTCCTGTTCAAAGGTGACTTATTCAGGCTGACGGTCTCACCTCACTGAGTAAGAGAGAGCTTTGATATCTTTCTTTGTTAACTCATGGTGCCTTCAAAAAGCTGTTTGTGTTCTCTCTCTCTCTCTCTCTCTCACTCACTCTCTCTCTTTCTCTCTCTCTCCACTGTGTCTTCAAGACTCCCAACAACAATGACTCATTTTAGGTTGCAGAATGTCTGTCTGTGTAGGAGGGATGCTCATTCACACACAGAACATACTGTGGTAGACATGGTAAATGAAGACTTTTCAATTGCCTACCAAAGACAGCACTCAGGCTCTTGTTAAATCTTATACCTTTGACTTGACAGCTGTAGACACAGTATAGTGCATCCTTTTTTACACCATTGGGATGAATGAAGACAACACCCAGGATTATACAGACATACAGACTGCTGTTTTGTACATGCTTCACAAATGCTACGCAAATAACCGAGGCCCCAGGACAGCCTGAGGCACCTGCACTGTTACCTGTATTTCTTACTACATTGATTTGCAATGCACAAAAGGTGAATCGGGAAACATAGGTTAGTTCTGGGTTACCTTCCCTTTTGATTCGTCCTGTGATTCCTGTTTGTGTTGCCAATCGGTGCTGCTGAACAGACTTTTAGTTAAATTCTGTTTTTCAACACTTAAATTAGTGTTTGCTTAAGCCTGTCTTTACTGCTCAGTGGTCAGATTTATTGAGGCCACTGAGCTGGCTCAGGTGAACCTCTACCAGGTAGGTAAAAAGCATCTTGAATGGTATTTTGACCCAGGTCTGTTATTGAATGAACACTCAGTTTGGTTTTATGGATACGGCTACATGCTGCAGTCTACCCCGCATTAAAGCAAAATGTTTTGTTCTTCCTACCAGGTTCTGTTTCTCTTTATTCTTCACCAAAACTCCAGTTTCTTGATCCTAATTTGAACACTAGTGCCAGATATAATTTGTAATTTGTGCAGAATGGCATAAGGTATTTGTACATGTGTTTGGTAATTTGCTTTACTATATGCGTGTAAATGCATATCAGAAAAATAAAAAAAGAAATGTATGAAGTGTCATCCTGTCTTTGTTTTTTCAGGTCAATGCAAGTACTTTAAATAATTAGGGTAGTACATTTTTGTTTTTATTGAACTATTTCATTTCATCTTAGCACAGAAAAAAAATCTTTACATTTAATCCAGTTTATTGAACAGCCCTCTTTGAATATTGTACATCTCTACTGAAATATAATGTTAAAACCACAGTGAAGAAGCTGTGGAGCATGTGAAATTATTGCCTCTCGCCCCCCAACGTGTCACCCTGAACTAAATTTGGTACATTCATGTAGAATTGATAAAACACTTGAAAGCAAAGAATGGTTTGGATTCAGGCAGTCTTCAATTTTGGATGACTGGAATATTCAGCAGTTAAATATTTAACAAGGACAGATTAAGTTAGCAAATAAATGACATTTTAAACAATTACGTGCATGTAGCTAAGTGAATACATGTATGATTTATGATGCATAAATCCAAGCCATTTAACATTCTGATAAAATCTACTGAATGACATAAATATATTCTCTCTCTTTAGGAGTATGTGCACACTCACTAAAATGTAAGTCGACCCCTAGTCTGAAATCCAAGGCACACATCTCATAAAGATGCTGCTTCTCTCCTGTGTGCGTACACATCTGCATGGCTGCACCGCTGTGAAGACTGATGTGCAAACGTGAGTTGGCCGGTGGGCTAATTTGGTAAACAAACAGGATGAGTGACTTTATGTCACCAGCCTTTAAAGGGTGACCACAAATTTTGCACATTAAAGTGTATTTACAGGCCTTGGGGAGTACCACTGCGTATATGGAAAAACTGGAGAAAAACCTTTGTGGCTCCAGAGGAAATCACATGTAATCTCATAAATTGCCTCCAGTGATGTCACCCAGTGGCTACGTTGCATTGTGGGTAATATAGGCACCAGGTTTTGAAAAGGAAGAGGAATGTGTTGATTAAAGAGACAATATCCCTTGTTCTACTGTATCAATTTTAATCATTTGTTTTTAAACAGTCCATAATGAGTTCAACAGTATTATACGAGTGCAATGCTAGACCAGAGGACTGCCTTTCAAAACCTGCCACCTACTGTAAGTTATTCACAATGCATACCAACTTAGCCACAGAGTGACATCACTGGAGGCAATATATCAGGTTACATGCAGCTTCCTCTGGAGCCACAAAAAGCTTTATACTACTTTTTTCACATATGCAGTAGTACTCCCCAAGACCCGTAAACACAACTTAATGTGTAAATGTGTAAAACTGGTGGAGTGACCTTTTAAGAGTGATTTTACATCAGAACTCAGATTTGCTAATTGCATAGCTGAATAAACAAACAAGCATCTGAGTCATGTATGTATCTGTATATCTCCTAAAAACATTGCCAGTAGATATCAGTCCAATAGATACTGTTATCATAGCAATAACATATCATTTATTCTGCAGAGATAATGCAGTTCATCTGGTCATAATAAAACCCCTTCTTTATCTTGAGTTTTTGTCCTGCAGCAAGGGACATCTCAATTAGCTCAAGTAGCAAATGACCTCACATGTTCCTTTACTTTGTAATATTCAGCAAGCACTGAATATTTCTGGTCATAGCTGGTGTCTGACAGAAGCTGGAAGTGCTCCATATTAAACTGGAGCCCAGTTGTGGGAACATGAGCCTGTCCTGAGCAAACTCACCTGCCTGTAAGGGAAGCACTTGAGCACCTGTAGCCTTACATAACAGTTTATATGGGGCCCTATTTATCAGTACATCAGTGAAAGGTCCATAGTATCACACTTCCTGCCTGCTGTCCAATGCTAATGCTTAGTGGTGGTACAAAAGTAAATCTGCATAGTAAAACATTCTGGAGAGAAAAATATATTCCTTAAACTGTCACTCAAACATACAGTGATCAAATCATTTACAGTACAGACCAGTTGTATGAATGTGACTCAGTTCCATTGTATTGCTCTGGGGCACATTCTGCAGCTTCCTGCCTTTGTGTAGTCAGTTCTTGTGCAGTGCTTTGCATAGATCCAAGAGTTGTAGTGGTGCAGCAGCTCATGCAGCAGAGAGCAGGGGGGAGGAGGGTCAGATGTATTTGTTGGCCAGATTCTGAACATCGTTCTTAGTGAACTCGGCACTCTCCACAGCAGACAGATGCTCGAACAGCTGAGTCATGTGACGACGCTCGTCCTTCTCCAGCAGCATCAGTACAACCTGCAAAAACTGCATGTCATCATTTCTCACCAAACCCTCAGCTGCTGAGGACACTTACAAAACAACAATAATGATTATTTTAGGTGTACCATTTCCCATATTAAATGTGTGCTCTGAAATGAAATGTGACTTCAACAAATTTCATATCTTTCCAGATTGTAGGACTTTGTAAATCATAAAAACCTCCATGAAATGATCATAAACCACGTCTTACCGAGAACCTTTCAGTTGTATGCAGATGATTGAGGTGTTGATAGACCAGATCTGGGTCTTTCTCCAGGTGGGTGTCTAGCCCCTGCATGATGAAGCTGATGGCGTGTCCGTCCAGCTGGGTGCTCAGGAGCTGGGGAAGCATCTCCGGGGCTGTGGAGGCCAGCAGGTCAGCGCAGGCTGCTGTGTTTCCACAGCAGCGAGCTGCGTTCAGAGCCTGGCCAAACTCATAGGCGTTGGCTGGCTGCAGGTTGATGGAGATGTCCTCTCCTCTGCAGCTGCTCTCTGAGTTAGGAACGGCTGACGTTTCCTTGTCACCCTCAACCTGAGGAAGAAGATGGTGATGGAAGTGGATTTACAGGGGAGACAGGGGAGACATGGGAAAGGTGTCGTTGAAGAGGCTTTCAACTTTGAGGAAAGATGGCAATGCTTACTTTCTGCGCATACTGCCTTATGTAATACATTGATATCAGAATGAGAGCCCAGAACAAAGTAGGCAGGTGTTATGAAGCCAAGAGCACACTAGGGCACGTCTTAAAGAAATCATTCTCTCCTTTTGAACAAATCATTTGGTTTTAATTCAGATATCCACTACGATATGTGCTGGTTATTAATGTCATCTGGCCCTGGTTTTTCTTTTTTTGAGCATGCTATCACAGAGAAAGCAGCATAGCACTGAGTAGCAAAGTTTGAGTAGATGCTGTATTTTTGGTGATGGAAATAAAACTCCCCTTCATTTTGTACATGGACAGTGTTAGCTGTCTGGGAGCACTTTCATAACGTTGATGGGCAGGAAGCACTCACAGTTGATTTGTCAATTAAAAAGATGAGACACCGCGCAGAAATAAATTGGGGTACTGGATAAAAAAAAGGAAACCAAAGGAACAAGACTGTGTGTATATAAAGTTCTGATGGATACAACTGCAACTCCTGAAAAGGATCCTGAACCAAAAAACATTCATCAGACACAGAGCTACATTTGTCTTCCACTGATGGTGTTTTTCTGATAAACTCATCTTCTCTGGCCATATTTCTAAATATTTACAGGCCATTTAATACTGTAAATATTTTTTTTGATTACTTTGCTGAGCTACTGTCTCTTATCTGCACTGATTTTGATTGTGTGTTCATTGTTGGTAACTTTAACATCCAAGCTGACAAACCCGAGGACAGAGGGACCAAAGAAATGTGTTGTGTCCTTAATAACTTTGGACTCACTCAGCATGTGATGCAGCCCACACACACAACAGGGTTTGAACATATCTAAGGTTCTGGTATCTGCTGTTGCTCTCTCTGATCATCACTGTGTTTTCTTTGACAGTGATATATCTGTGTACACAAATGTTCAAACTGAGGTCGTCTCAAAATGCTACATCACTGAAAACACCAGTGACATATTCATTGAGGCTTTCTCTTTCACACCTCCCGTCTCCAGGTTCTCTGTCATGATCTTGTAAATCATTTCAGTTCTAAAATTACAAATGTCATTGATGCCATTGCACCCACTAAAGTGAAGGTGGTCTCTAGTGACATAAAATCTCCCTGGAGAAAAGCCACGCTGGTCAAAATGGAAAAAAAAGGAATGTCGAAAAGCTGAGCGCAGGTGGCGAAAAACAAATCTCCAGGTTCATTTTGACTTTTATAAAGAGAAACTAGAAGAGACCAAAAAAGTCAAGGCAGTCCTTCTTCTCAGACATTATCACCAAAAACAATAATAATGCAAGTGCCCTGTTTGCTACTGTCGACAGGCTAACAAACCCTCCTGTGCCAGTAGCCTCTGAACATCTATCTACCAGGGCCTGTAACGAATTTGCATCCTTCTTCACTGCCAACTCAAATACCATGACACAATTTGATCCAATCAATTACAAAAACATGCAAGACATAAAACAACACTTACAACACAATCTTCCTCCTGCTGCCTTGATAGATTACCAGCTGGGTTCTTCAAAAAAGTTTCAGACTGTGTAGCTCCAGATCTGCTACAGATTGTCAACATGTCTCTTTTCTCAGGTGTCTTCCCACAAGCCATGAAAACTGCAGTTATTAAACCACTCGTGAAGAAGAACAATCTAGACACATTAACAATGAATAATTAAAAGGGCCATATCAAACCTCCCAATTTTAAGTAAAATCATTGAAAAAGCTGTTTTTCAACAGCTGAACAATTATCCAACTACTACTACATAGACTATTTTTTCTCTATGGGTAATAATTACACATCTGAGCAGATGAAAATGACGTTGAGTACCCCAGGGCTCCATTCTGGGGCCTCTACTATTCAACATTTACATGTTTCCCCTAGCTCAGATAATGGAAAACAACAAAGTATGTCACCATAGTTATACAGATGACACACAAATGTACATAACCATCTCAACAGGGGACTATAATCCCATACTAACGCTAAGTAGTTTTCTTCAGTTAAACAAAGATAAGACTGAAATAATTGATTTTGGAGCCAAGGAAGGACAACTAAAAGCTTCTGCTCAGCTTCAATCCATAATGTTGAAAACTACAAACCAAGCCAGGAATCTTGTCTTAATCATGCACTCAGACCTGACTTTCGGCAGCCACACTAAGACAATTACAAAGTCAGCCAACTATCACCTTAACAATACATCAAGGATTAAAAAACTTATGTCTCAGCAGGATTTGGAAAACTTGTCCATGCATTTATCTTCAGCAGACTTGACTACTGTAACGGTGTCTTTACAGGACTCTAAAAAAATCCATCAGACAGCTGCAGCTGATTCAGAACGCTGCTGCTCGAGTCCTAACAAGAACCAAAAAAGTAGATCACATCACTCCAGTTCTCAGATCTTTACACTGGCTTCCTGTCTGTCAAAGAATGGATTTCAAACTCCTGCTGTTGGTTTATAAGCACTGAATGGTTTAGGCCCAAAAATACATTTCTGATGTGCTACTACGTTATGAACCATCCAGACCTCTGAGGTCGTCAGATACAGGTTTGCTTTCAGTCCCTAGAGTCAAACTAAACATGGCGAAGCAGTGCTCCAACTCTCACCTCTTTTAAATCAAGGCCGAAGACCTTTTTGTTTGCCACTGCCTTTCATTGAAGCAATTTGAAGGCTTTGAACTGAACTGTGACTTTTATTCTTTAGTCTTGTCTCTTTTAAACCGAGTCTATTTTAGCATATTTTCCTATTTCTTTACTTGTTTCAATGTTTTGCTTCTTGATGTCTTCCCACTTTTTTAATGATGCCCTGAACTAAGAATGACATCACATTCCCCCAGTGTGTTTTGTAATATCAGCTCTCTGTTCTTTGTTTTTGTTTTGTTTAGTGCATGTTAGTGTGCATCTTAGTGCCATTTTCATTCTCATATCATAGCTAAACAGAACACTAAAATATGTTTCTGAAAACATTTTGAGTGAGAAGCAGGCTACATATTAACAGAATATTGAATTATATTTGAACAGCGCTGCCTAGTATGAGCGTTTCAGAGAGGGGTGTCACTATATCGCTCAGTTGCCTTTTCACTAGTCATTAAAGTGTTTCTTTTTGTGCGCTTTCTTTTAAAGTATTGGTTTCAGACTCTCTCTTCACCTCCCTAAATTTTGAGGGTAATCCATTTGCCAAAAATACAAACAACAACAAAACACACAGTAAACAAGGTCAAAGGTAGACTTAATTGCTAGCATTTCCCCCCAAATTTCTATAGATATTGCGATAATATTTATATATAAAGTTATCCTGAATTTGTTTGGTCATGATAATTGTGTAGTGAAAATCTGATGTCATGAGCCCTCGTCTGAGATACTGTTGCTCTAGTGTGTAGCAAAGCTCACAGGCCAGAATCAAGCCGAAGACGCTGCAGTCACATGGTATGGATCTCAACCACAAAGCCACAAGGACAGATTTCCACTATGGCTCTGCACAGATCTGAAATGTTCATCAAAAACTATAAAGTACTATAGATGTGTACATACCTCTGTGATGGGGACAGTCTTCCTGGTTTTGGCTGGTGAAGTCATGGCGTTGGCCAGACTCTGTCTAAGCAGCACTGTGACCTCCTCAAGCTCTTTCTCAGCCTCTTGCACGTTGGGATCCTGCTGCAGCACCTCCTGCAGGTCAGTGCTGCACGCCAGGTAGTCCTGGTGGAGGGACAGATGAAATCAGCTTCAAGTGACATTTTACACAGAGGGAGAAATCAAATTATATGCCTCGTTCACACACAATCTGAGGTGAATTCAAAGATTTCCCTCCAGTCCTTCTTTTAAATAAGCACATTCCCTTGAGTCATTAATGAACAGCTCTCTTTACCTTGAGGCCTTTATTGGCCAAGGCTCGTCTGTAGAAGGCCTTCTTATTGGTTGGCTCCATTTTCAGTGCTGCATCACAGTCCTGCTTGGCTTCAGTAAACCTCTCCAGCTTCAAATAGCACAGGGCTCTGCAAACACACCCATGCCACTTGTGATACTTATTTTTGCCACCAGCAGCTAATCATACTCGATGCATAGCTAAAAGGTACAGTTGCGGTAAAAAGTTTACATACACTTGTAAAGAACATATAATATCATGGCAGTTTTCAGTTCCAGTGATTTCTACAACTCTCATTTTTCTGTGATGGAATGAGTGGAACACACTACTTTGTCACAAAAACATTCATGAAGTTTGCTTCAATAAGTGACTGATTATAGGAATATGTACTTATTATTTATTCATTCTGAAAATGCGACCAAATCTGACATAATAATGCTATTTTCAACTCTATTAGGCACTTTTAACTTTTATCCACAAGCTCCTGGTAGACCTCTGACTGAATTTTTAACCACTCCTCTTGACAGAATTGTTGAAGTGCTACAAAATGTATTAGCTTCCTGGCACAGACTTGTTTGTTCAGCACAGTCCACATGTTCTTGATGGGCCAAAACCTTAATTCTAGCCTGATTGATCCATTCCTTTACCACTTTTGACGTGTGTTTGGGATCATTGTCCTGTTGGAACACCCAACTGCACCCAAGACCCAATCTTCTGGCTGATGATTTAAGGTTCTCGTGAAGAATTTGGAGATAATCCTCCTTCTTCATTGTTCCATTTACTTTCTTTAGAGCAGCAGATCCACTGGCAGCAAAACAGCCCCACAGCATAATACTACGAGCACCATGCCTGACAGTAGGTGTGGTGTTCTTGGGGTTAAAGGCCTCCAAACATATTGCTGGTCATTGTGACCAAACTTTAAGGTGCCGCATCTGAAGCAATGGCTTCTTTCTTGCATAACAGCCTCTCAGCCCGTGGTAATGCAAAACAGGCTTGACTGGACACTGACACCTGTCTTCCAGCAGCTTCCAGTTCATTGCAGACTTGATTTTTGGTAGTTTTTGGTTGTCTCTTGACCATCCTGAGCAATCTTCTCTCAGCAGCAGGTGAAAGTTTGCATTTTCTTCCTGACTATGGCAGTGACACAACTGTGCCATGCACTTTATACTTACAAACAATTGTTTGCACAGTTGATCTTGGGACCTGTAACTGCTCTGAAATGTCTCCAAGTGACTTTCCTGACTTGTTCAAGTCAATAATGTGCTCTGTCAGATCAATGCTGAGCTTCTTAGACTTTCCTATTGTAGTGTTTGTGGCTGAGACTAGTGGGTGTATCAAACAAGCCCTATTAAAATGGACCCAGAAAAGTCACCAGCTGTTATCACTCAGAAGAAGTTAAGAGACCGTGCTACAAAGAACATTTGATTGAACATTGAACATTTGATTGACACTTTTTGTAATCTCTAATTGATGGTTCAAGTTGCTGTATGTACATTTTTGACCTGGCAGATATGATCACATTTTCAGAAGACCTAAAAAAGTAAAATCATTATTGAACCACACTTGAATGTTTTTTCTGACAAAGTAGTATGTGTTCCATTCACTCACCAAAATGAGAGTTGTAGAGATGATTGGAACTCTAGAATGCCCTGATATACATGCTCTTTACAAGTGTATGTAAACTTTTGACCATGACTGTACCATGAGTTTGTGAGTCTGTGGATCAGACTTGACAATACAGGCAGAAGGCAGGAAATAGATCATTTTCATATGATGTGAGATAGAATTTACATGTCTGACGTTTTCTCAACTAGCTTTGAGTTTTTCATGAATGTGTTGTCAGTATTTTCATTCAAATGGGTCTCAGCTGCTGTGAGACAGCAGAAAGTGTGTGTTAGCTCTGCTGTGGCTATAGATGTAGAGCTCAACATACACACTCAAAAATGAACACACAATAGCACATTTCTAACCTCAGCATCACAGTTTCTTTAGTGACATGATCAACAATCTACCCTCTATTTTAAAAAAGAAAGGAGCGGGGCAGACAATGCAGTCAGACCTGCCTGCTGCATGCTGGCTGTATTTCTCTTCAGATGTAAGATAATATGATGGTGGCTATAAGTGGAGATGTGATAAACAAAGGTGTAGCAGGCAGCTGTTTCCTGAGCCTCTGCCATTCAGTTCAAACTTACCAACAATACAGCTAATTTACTGCCAGTGACAGACTGACAACTGCTTGGGATTAGCTGAATGCAGAGCTGAATGAACCTCCTGACAGACGACAGCTGGGGATAATTAATCAGTCTGTTTTAATTTATCCAAACAAATTAACAGATTTTCTGTGTATTTCCTGACATCCCTGCTTTATAAAGAAAGCAAACCATGGGAAGTATAGGAAATAATTGAGGAACAGAAAGTGAAAGAGACACAGCAGTGTCTGTGTGTTCATGTTGAGGTGTGTGTACCAACCTGTTGGTGTAGATAGCACACTCGTCAGGCTTTATCTTAAGGCATTCAGTGTACTTTCCCTGTGCATCTTGGTATTGGCCCTTCTTCACAAAGTCATTCCCTTCTTGCTTCAAAGCTGTGAAACGGATTTCTGCTTTTCTTTCTGGCAGACAAAGTAAAGTGGTGCTTATTCACACATGGATCTGGGAGATATGACCATATATTGTACAGGCTATATTGTAATACAATATATGTCTCAGTATTTTTAAATCTCCTCAAAAGCATTGCATAAATGTTAGGACTGGACAACAAAATCAAATATCACAATATTTTTGACCAAATACCTCGATGTCGATATTGTGACAATAATGACTTTTGGTAATTATTAAGACAAAATGGCATAACCACGCAGCCTTTAATACAGGAAAAGACAACACTTATTAGTACAATTTAACTCTCCTTTCTGTTTAAATTGACACTTTGAGTACATTTTAATCGACCTCTCTTTTATTTCCAAGAAAACCTAACACAAAGAAATGTGTCAGCCTTCTGTGCTGTAAAGCTTGAGGGTTAAAAACCATGAAATTAATGCTGTGCCAGCTGGACATGAAGCATGAGAGTTAAGTCAGCAATCAGTTATAGGGCGGACTAAGGGCTAATCAATCTGCTGCAAAGTGTCTTCTGGGAGTAAAAAACTGTGCCAGCAGGTCTATTCTTTCATTAGAGTTTAAAAATAACAGCTGAAGCACAGCCCAGGGAATGGAGAAACTGCATGGTCAGGGAACAGAGGTGACACGTCCACTTATATAAAAATAAGGCCTTTAACATCTTCCTCCTGTCTCCTCCTGACCAGGAAACAACTAATAGGTCTATTCTCATCTATTCATTAACAATGTAAAAATACTTTACTTACATTAAACATACTAAGGTCATTTTCAGGTTCTTACTTATTGTTTGAGTGTCTACTAGAAAATGTTTACATTCTTAAATGCTCGTATAACACATTACTTTTCTCATACTATCCAGTGCTGCAGCACCTCTATTCACCCTCTGTCTCTCTTTAAGGCCCCCCTCATGAAAATTGCTCTGCTCTCACATGCCTGAGCAGACACTGCCCACCGTGTTTCCACCTCTGCTCTGCCGTGTTCTTGCGACCATGGCTGTGCTGATCACATGGCTAAGATATGAAATCACAAACTTATGGAAGTCCTGAAGACTTGCTTTAACCATGAATGTATTATTTTAAACTGAATATACTCAGCCTTATGTCCAATTTTGCCAAGTGGCCATTTGCAGTATTGCAGCTAAAAATTCCCCCGTAGCCAAAAGAGCAATTATGACTGTTTATATTATCAATTCTTGATCCATGGAGGTTTCATAATTGTACAACTTTTTGTGTGCTGTGGAAAGTAATTTTTAAAAAATGTGACGTCAGGAACTCATGGGCGGGGCCAGCAGTAAAAACACTACTGTGTAAATTCACTGTACTGCATAACCAAGGAAACTAAAAAAGTTGTAAGGGTCATTACTTCATCAAATCTTACGTTGGCGCCAGATTGGGGACAGCTGTATTGAAGTCCATGGGAGTTAATGGAGAAACACACTTAAACCCAATAATGATACGTTAATGACTGATCTTTTTTTTCAAAATGATCGACAAGGCTAATCATATCGTGATCAAATTACACTGCAAACAGGAGCAACGAAATAGAGGGACGAACAATGTGTTAACCTACTCTCTGATGAAGTGTGTTCTTTCATTTTGTGGAGGCATTTCTTCATCAGAAGTCATATGAAGTAGATATGTTCAGTTTTAGTGTGTTTCTCCATGCACCTCCCATAGACTTCAATAAAGCTGTCCCCACAGTCTGGCACAAAAGCAAGATTTGGTGACGTAATGACCCTTCCTTCTTTTTTAGGTTCCTTGCATATAACCAGGAAGTACACCTGGAAACTAGAAACATTTTCTGGGGTATGCACCAGGCAAGCAATTCTCACTGGACTGCATAGGCGCTATCTTTGGGTTGATATCTAGTTCTATAATAGATCTATGGGCCAGAGACATAATGGGATGAACACTACTGCACAAAATCAGTGGGCCAGATAACCAGTATGTGAACCTGGAAGCTAGACACTTTATTGGCATATGTGCCAGGCAAGCCGCTCCCATTGGACTAAATAGTCGCCATCCTTGCATTGGTTATCTAGTCCTATATTATATTGATGATTTAAAGGCACAATTTCTGAATACAGGCAGTGTGCGTTTGTCAGAGGAACGTTTGAATACTTTTACAGTATTTATATACCACATGAACCTGCTTTAGTATGAAAATCTTTCTACAATATGGGACATTTAGGTAAGAGTCCTATATTGAAAATATTACCTAGGTAAAAGAACGTAATTATTCTTAGCTTAATGTCAATGCTGAAGTACTCAATGAAAACAAAATTGTCCCCGTGGGTGTTTAACTGTGATACTACTGGATACTTAACATTGATACGTTCATGTGACCATATAATTTTAGTGTTATAGCTGGTCATGGTGGAGCTAATCTGTTAGCATTTTTTTTAAGTATATCATATACTGTTGTACCACACTTGTATTTATAATTCCAGAGTTTCAATTAAGGATTTACAGTCTGTAGGACTGTTGGTGTCTCAAAACACTGTAAGACTCATCAAGACTAGAAGTGCACTAAGAATTTTCAAGAGTACTTTTTGCCTGATTCACACCAGTGAGTGTAGTCTGTGTCTGGACAAACTTCAATGGTCATGGCAATTATGACTTTTTCAAAAAATACCTGCATCCCTGGCTGCCTTCTCTGCTCGAGCCTGGAGGACCTCTGCGCTCGGTGGTTCCTCTTTGCGGTGCTGCTGAGCTGACAGAGGTACCAGAGGAATTTCTGGAAGTTTCTCTCTCCACTCTGTACCGTCCTGCTCAATCAGCTGCCGCGTGATCCTGGAGGGGGATGCAGATCAGTCAATACATTGTTGTTACACATGAACACATAAAAATGTAATATACTATACACAGTCACACACAGACCAGAAAGTATAAATGGCTCACAGAAAGCAAGTGTTTGCAAAAAATATATTTCTTAAATTTAATGTGTTTTGTATACAAGCATCAAATTGTTCAATTTTATAATATGTGGAGTTGTGGACACCAAAGCTCCCACCCTCTGGTACTCCTGAACACAAAGAAGCCAGGTGAGTGTTCCTATTGCATAACAGTGGGAGGACATGCACTCTGACAGCCATAATTAGCCTATTGCGAGAGCTGCTTTTGAACACCAGCTAAATCTGTTGGCCACTTATTAGACTTTGCCTGCTTATTTATTTAATGTGTTTAAATTTAGTCTTCTGATTATGTTATAATGCAATTTTCTGGATTTAGAGCACAGAAATAATGTTATATTAATTGATAAAAGTCAATAAAATCTCCAAAAAGTCATTGGAATAGCTGCCATGGGCACTGTAACATTCAGTTACATCCAATTGCTGGCTTTGTGCTGCCGGTGACACCATTAAAAGGGTTAATATGAAAGTTAAAACTCATTCAGTCAGTTGTGTGTTTCAGTACTGACGTCTCCCTGCCCTCTGCAGCCTCTCAGCTGAAGTGCGAAGGCTAATACCTGTTGACGCTGTCGTGTGCTGCCTGCACGCTGATGTCTATCTGCAGGACGGTCTTGTAATCCACATAGGCCTTACGGTAGCGCTCCAGGGTATCATAAGCCATGGCCCGGCGCAGGAGGGGCTTGAGGGAGAATGGCTGCAGCTCCAGGGCTCTGGTTGGTATAAATAGATGAGGTGAGACAGGAGCAAAGGATCAAGTCTGCTGCCTCTGCTATAGATGCCACTCTCTAAGAGTACTGTAGGTCTGGATTGGAAATATATATATATATATATATATATATATATATATATATATATATATATATATATATATATATATATATATATATATGAAATCTATGTATATGATTTCAAAGTAGACTTACTGTACTGTATTTATTATGTGTACCGTCAGCTATGTGTGGAGAAACTATCAAACAACCTAATGTTCTTGTTTGTCCTCAAAGTTGGACCTTAAGCAAACATCTTTAAATAACAAGTATTTAAAGGCTTTCACATGGGTGGTTCCTTCAGTTTGAGTTTGCAGCGTATAAAACAACTTCTTAAGAGATTAATGAAAATCCCTTACAACACACTGTCTATGAGAAATTGGAAAGGCGTGTTGAGTTCGTAAGATAAGACCCAGCGAACATAGGTTGACACCCGCTGCTAACATTACTTCTCGCTACACTTATACGCAGGGTGTTACATCAGTAAATACATTTTCTCACCTTGTGCAGTCCTGTATGCAGTCTTGACTGTTGCCATCTTTCAGGTAGCAAGCTGCTCTGTTAGAATACAGAACACTTAGATCCTCTGGACTATCAAGCCCTGTATAAAAAAAAGAATATCACTATAAGAATATCACAGAAACAACATGTATAATACTTTGGGAGTACAACTCAGAAACTGGAACTGTTATAGAGAATATCTGTAAAAATGGCATAATTTAAGAAGTAGCCTGACTGACGTACTGTTTGGTCGATGTTATCGGTCCACATCGTGGATATATTTGTTGTCCAATATGCACTGATATGATAGATATTTTATTTTAGATTAAAATGCAGAAAAAGATGCTTGAGATTATGGCTAGGCAATATATGGATATTATATTAATATTGTGATATGAGACTATGTATTGTCTTAGATTTTAGATTTCGTTATAATCTTTGGCATTTGATGTCTTCTCCTGATTTAAAGGCTGCATTACAGTAAAGTGACATTTTCTGAACTAACAGACTGTTGTACTTGTGGTCATTTACAATTATTAAATTCTCATTGAAGTTAACTGTGTTACTGCACTGATATCATTTTAGAAAATAAAGTGTGTTGTTTAACTGTGAAATATCCTGCCTCTGCTACATATCTGTAGCAGTTTGATAACCACATTTGAAGGATCATATTGGCCGATGTATCAATATCTAATTCTTTTACTCCCTAACACTGGTATCAACAATGGCTCCAAAAAATCGGTTGGGCTCATTAAAAAGGGTTCAAAGAACCTCTTGCTTGGCCCAGGTGTGGCTTTAACAAGAGCAAGTCTGTATTTGCTAAAGCTTCAATTAAAAGTTTAGTGTCCGTCAAATACTACCTTTTGTGCTGTGTACGTGTGTGTAGCAATGGGTGCTCTGCTGACTAAATGAAGAACTTGTAATGTTGCAACATCATGGGAACTTTGACTTTCAAAACCACTTAATTGTAAAGCACTAACCTGACATTTTATCTACCTCACGCTGAATGCAGGATTACTTTAAAGCTAGATTCGCACATGCAACAATTGTTTATGCTTGTACGTTCATTGATCTGCTTATCTGAGTAACTTCAGTGTTTTTAACTGAACTTGTAAGAATCTGGACTTCATACAGGATAATACAAGTTCCTTAAACTCTTTGTTTGGACCTAGAGCAGGAAGAAGGCCTACCTTGTCTTCCACTAATACATCCTACTATTGCACAGTACCACAGCGAGTTCCAGGGCTGACAAGTTGGAAAGACACAAGGTAGATGAGGACCAAGGAAAAGCGCATCAAACCACTTATAAGACATTTTTTCCTGAAAGTTCAGTGAGTTGCTCAGATGGACGGCACACAGTGTATTTGTTATTCTCTCCACTTTCCTAACAGGTATTTCACTCAGTTTCAACCACCATCATTATCACTGACACAGTCAAATCAGATAGGCCTATCGTGAATATTACAGACATAGAGACAATAAGTACAGTCAGCTTAGCATGCCACCTCATCAGATGAAATCAGATTATGGATGATGACACTGTGAGGCAGTGATGATGATGTCTCAGCAACTGCTCACACTAAGTGAGGTTACTGTGACAGTAGAGCATGTACACTATGTTAAAGGTATAAACTAGGGCATCTATATACTGACCCAAACATGACTTTGAGACCCTGTAAAAGACCATTATTGTGAGTTTTGTTTTGGAAGGGTCCCTTTATGACAGACCACTGAGACACAGTGTGTTTAAGAGGTTTAAAGGGGCTTAAAGAATATATTATCATTTCTGCAATCAGCTCCAGTCTGTCTGCATTACATGTTCCCTACGTCTGTCAGACGATGGGCCTTGGATGATGCCTTTGTTCAGTCACTTTCACATCCAGTAGTACACTGGCTAGTGAGTACATTAAGGCAGAGAGAGTATGTTTGATGGTGGATGGGCCTGACATGCAGCACTCGCTCTCCCTCCATCAATCGCTCACTTTCTCCCTCTCCATGAGATTTATAGCTGCAGTCCCACAGATTCAATTTCACAGTGAGTGGTTAGCGTTCACGTGACCCGGACAGACCTGAGCTGAGAGGCTTAGCGCCGGGTTGAGGCTAAAACAGAAACACTGTCCACAACAGCCACATTGTGACGCATTGCTGTAGGGTCAAGTCTCTAAATACACCAACAAACAGCCCAACATTTAAACTCCTGAATAATGACATATTTGTTACTGTTTTTAAACTATATGTGCACTACTGTGGACTGCTTCTGGGAGAAATAATAATAATTCTGTTGTTTAGGTATCCTTTTTCTTATGGAAAATATCCTTTTTGGTGCATTGTGTTAAAAACCACATCAAATAAATAGGAGCCCTAGCATTATAACTGCAAGGTCATGGCCTTTGATTTACTAATGCAGTGGCAAGTTAGAAGAAACAGCTTCATGAGCTTTTGACGATTAAACACCATAAAACAATATTTATTCAAATATGGGTGTGACTGGTTATGAAACATTAGTCAGTTAAACTATGGGCCATTTGTTACAAGTCACAGCATGTTTATAACACACTGATGTCAGTAGAAATGTTCTGTTTACTGTCATGGAGGCGCATCATTAACTTCTTTCCAATGTCATACACAACCCAAAACCTTACACACTTAATGACTGAGCTACCATCAGCCACCTCAGACTATAATAACAAGAATAGCACCTACTGTGAGGACTCTTCCACCCTACCTGAATCTGTGTAGCCTTGAATGGCTTGTGAGTATTTCTCCAGTGCATCGGCAAACTGTCCATTTTTAAACAGCAGGTTTCCCTCATTCTTTAGCCGGGACAGAGGTGGGGGCAGGGCTCCACATGGAGCATCAAGGTTGACAGTTTCCCCTGCATTTCCTCCAACCGAAGACCCCTTACCGCTGCTGCTCTGATCTGCCTGGACTGAAGCTGTCGAGCCCCTCTTGCTCGTTCCATTGGTTACCTTGGACTCCTGCGCGACTTTGTACTTGTCAGAGTTGCCTCCTTTAGTCCTCCAGTGTCCATGGTGGGAGTTGTTGTACTCACTGTGTGGACCCCCGTCCCCTCTGCCGTGGGGCTTTTTTTGAGCGTTTCCCATGTCTCCCCTTTCAGCAGGAGCGGCTGAGCTCTCCTCCCCTCCCACAGGCTGGCTAGGTTCAACCGGACAAGCTGGAAGAGGGAGAGGGAGGGAGGGAGAGGCACAGGGAGACACAGAGTGGAGGGGGAGACACACCCACAGGAAGGAGTCAGTGGTTACATCACAGTGGGGGAGGGTTGGACACACATGACAGAGCCACTTCAAAGGGGGAGTTCCAGGAAGCAGCCACTCTCAGCAGTGAATTACAGAAGTACTGGGTGGGGGTTGGGCGGCTAACACACGCAGTATGTCACGTTACCCAGGGGAACAGGGGGAGTTTCCTCTATCTATAGCCCAGGCAGACAGAAGGGTTTATGATGAAAATGACTGGCCTACTATTACCAGAATTGCTGAAGCTTCCTCAGGTTTTAAATAATGAGTGGATTAGAGGGCAAATCCTATAGCAGGGCAGCTACAGTGTGGACTAAATCAACAGTCATGATACAGTATGGTGTAAAAATACATATGCCCTCACAAAATACTGAATATTTACAGTACACACAGTATTCAGCAAGTCTATATACAGAACATTTAAATTTCAGCGCTGTGGTGAGTACACAAACTACTGAAACCGTTACTGGATTATTGAGGCCAACTACCAATATTTGAGAAAGAGATATTTTATCAGCCCACACTCGTTTGTAACATAAAAACATAATGTAAAAATATAATTTTGATAAGGATACTTTAAAAATTGGTTATTAAAGAATTATGAATGACAATTTACAACTGAGTCCAGTCCTCTGGTGGAAAAGCTATGTAAAGATGACACTGTTTCTAAACTACCTGAAATAAAATACATATATATATATTGAATTTCTGAACAACAATTGTTTATTGGCTGACCATACAGTGAGTATCTTAGGGCTGCAACAAAAAATTATCTTCATTATCGATTAATCTGCCGACTACTTTCATAATTAATTGACAAATAGTCAAACAAATTGACAAATAGACTCCATAAAATGTCAAAAAAGTGAAAAATGCTCATCACTATTTCCCAGAGCCCAAAGTGACAGCCCAAACTTTTTTTCTTTTGTCAAATCAGCAGTGTAAAACTCAAAGACTGTTTATTTACTATCACAAATGACTAAAAAGGAGCAAATCCTTACATTTGAGAGGCTGGAACAGCAAACGTTTGACATGTTTGTTTGAAAACTGACTTAAAAGATGAATCAATTATCAAAATAGTTGGCAAATATTTTTCTTTCAATCGATTAGCAGACTGATAGGTGCAGCTCTTGTATATCCACACCTGTGTTTCTGTATTATGTTAAAATAAAGTGCAGATAGTATCAACCATGCCAATAGATTTGTTGAACTACTGTAGAACTAAGCAAATTTAGTCATTTAACCTACCTATCAGTAAATAAGAGCTTGTTCTCAATGCACTGCCTTGAGGCAACAATATTTAAACAACTGCTTAATGCTGCTTTAGACACAACAGATAACAAATGCTGATTTAAAAAGCTGACTGTCAGTGTTATGTTAAATATAGCTAAGAGAATGCTACTTTCATTTAAATTGATCATAGATAGATTTCTGGATGGATTTGAGGAATTATAAATGGTCATGGGCTTGTTTTTAGTTTCTGTGCGTACATATTATGGATATTAATATTCATTATGTAGGCGTTCAAACAATCTCACCAGTCTGTTCGGCTTTTCTCTCATCGTAACTGTTGTCATCTTCCTCTTCTACTTCTTGGATGAGAATTTTTTTGCCTGTGCGTTGCTGCTCTGGTTGAAATTCCTTCATCTTCTTCTCAGTATTAGACAGAAGTTGCTTTAAAAAAATAATTCACACATTAGAATTGTCAACAGTAGAAACCCTATCCTGCACTCAAAAAAAAAAAGAGCCTAAAATATTGATCTTAAGTATTTTAATTACATGTGAAATTTCAATCTAATTTTATTTTTTAAGTTCGTGTAATTCAAAGTTTTCTATCATGAGTCAATGTAAATAAATTAAATAACTTAGTGTGATTAGATTAGCTTAATGCAGTCTTACAAATAAACCTTATGTTTTTCGAATAGTACGCATAAAGTTAAGGAGAATGTCTACATAGAAATAATGTGTTTATTCCAGTGTTTATAATTCAAGTTTGACACATAAAAGTAATGCATTTAAAATGGATAAATAGAAAATCACACATCTAGTTATTTAATGCACATTGACTCAACATGAAACTCTGCATTAAATGTAAACAATAACATTGAACCTATATAATAAAATTAGATGGAAAACTTTTACGTAACTAACTTAAAGTCAGTGTTTGAAACATATTTTTGTGTGTATTTGGTTCAGTAAGTAAGCAAAGGGGAAACCCTGATGCTCCAATCATCCATATACTACTGAGCTATAGTGAATGGCTTGTGGAACATTCCTGCCCTCCATTCACCTACAGTACATTCAGTCCTAATATATAGTACATAATTGGGACATATAAACAATGTGGTCAGGGTGACAAATTAAAGTTCATCCTGGGTAATCATCTAACACAAAAGAAAAGCTACATCACTCTCTATTGACAGTAATGACAGACTGCATATGATTTTATTAATACGTTGGAGCAGCTGCAATCTGTTTTTAAGTACCTGAGCTCAAACAAATATAGTGACACCTGGTGGAAAAACACTACTTGTACTTAACTAATATCACCTACAGTGGCTGCAGCATTCTGCGGCTCTTCTCTCAGCACGATCCTCAAGTCTTCAGTAGCCATTTGGAAGTTGCCCGTGTGATAATAAACAGTGGCACGGCGTAGAAGGGCTGATGGTGAAAAAAAAAATCACATACAGTACATAACATACATTGAAGCTACTATTAAAACATAAAGAAAATTCAAAAAAGAGGCTTCACAAAAGTAAAGGTTTTTGAGGTAAAATGATGCCAGCGTTATAATCATATTTTTATTTACATGTATTTTAACTCCCTAAAAGTGCCACTGTGTATAAAAGGAAAGCACCTTTAATATTGCCTGGCTCCAGCTCCAGTACCTTCTGGCAGTCTCTCATAGCACTGTGCCAGTGCTTGAGGTGGATCTCTGCCTGGGCTCTGTTGTTGAATGCAGCCACAGTTGGTATAATGGAAAGGCTTCTGTAATGGAAGCCCAAGAAAAAAAAACAGACCTTTATTTATAATGAGGTTAGTAGACAAACACTTAGAGGTACAATAAGTGGGAATGAAATCAGACTTGAATGAACGACAGCAGTCTAATTAAATGCCAGGCAACATAATATAATTCCTTTCGGAGATGTAAAGTGCTTTCTATGATAAATGAGTTGTTTTAAGAGCCTGACCTGGAGTAGTAGGCAATGGCCTCCTCATAATCGTTTGCTCTGAAAGCTTCATTGCCTTTGTCCTTTTCACGATTTGCCAGAAGGAGCTTCTCCTGTTGTGTCAGCACTGGATATATTGTAGAGACCAGACATTTCAGACACATGCCCACAAAACTGGAGTATACACAATGTGCCACCATGACCATAAAACAAATATGACATGCATAATACATAATACGTTACATGAAGCATCAACTTTAGTCTTGATTTTGGGTTGTCCGTTGTTTATAACAACAGGTGGATCCTTTTCAACAACATTCCCATCGATTCTTTCACATTCCTTTTCCACATCAAACCTGGAAATAGAGAAAGATACAGAATAATTGGCTAAAGGAAGATATTCTGCGAATAAAGCTCTGAAACAGCATCAGTCTTTTAACTCTGGAACATTGTAATTAAAGAGGCAAAGCTAAGGCCTTTTACAAAGTCAAACATGTAGACCCTTTTATGTACAGGGCCTGCAGCTGCTGTAACAGAGTGCTCTTTCTTCTGAATATAATAGACAAATGTAGAGACGAAGTGACTCACTTGTCCCATTCTTGATAATCACGTGGGAGAGTGTGTTTTGAAGAATTCCTCTTTTCTTTTGGAAGGGAAGTCTGCGATGACATAAGACTTCATTTTAGTATTTTTCTTGTATATATACGTGTATGTACATGATTATGTTCCAACATTGTTGAAAGATTTTTACCTGACTCATCGGAACGGAGCAATTGGAACCTCTTACAGGCGGCACATTTTTGTTCACTGCATCGTCGAACATTGTCTGCTGCTTTAGTGAGGTCTCAGTCTTTTTGGTTTCTTCTTGCCACATCTGTAGAATAATTATTATCTAATATTAAAATTGTTTATGATTTATTTTAAGAGAAGCGGTCACATAAGATGAGAGGTGGTATTAAGCAGGATTGATTACAAAACACACAAAACTATACTATAATGTGTAGCATACCTTCAACTCATCAACAATTTGGCTCCACTCATCTTTAGAGAGGCTGGCTGCTGTGGCCACAGGGTTTTTCTTCCTGAGAGCTCGGCTCCTTGGGTCCAGTTTCTCCAAGTGATTCTCACAGAACTTGATCAGATGAGGATAAATGCCCTCATCGCCTGACCTTTACACAAAGTCAAACATTACTTAGGCTCAATTCCTAGCAATCTTTACAGTCAGATTTATTAGACTTAAGTGTGTTTGCTCTATTATCATTTTGTAATCTGTAGTATATAATCTATTTTTAATATTGCATATACATTTTTTCCAATGATGAGAAGATTATATACATGGAGAAATGCTCACCAACAATACAAAGGAATAGAATATTTGATGAGAATACAAAATCAACGGTGCCTCCTCGTGCCTGAAGCTCAGCGTGACTTTTACCTCAGTACTCTCAAGATCTTTTCCAGGTATTTTACATCTTTGCATTTCTCAATATAATCATAGTCCAGGTGCTCCACAGGGACCTTCCCGCTGCAGTCATTAGTGGAGGACTGACATTGAAGAAAGGAAACTGCATCTGCACTCATGACTGGTAAGAATGTCAGTTTACAGAGTTAGTATGTCAAACAATGTTGTTCTTTTAATAGCAGTAGCTCTGAACGATAGCTATAACTTGTTAGCTAACTAAAGACAGCTAACCCAACGTTACTGTGAATAGCTCTACAGAATGTGATGAAATGTGAGTTATATGTTCGTATTCGAGGACTTAACGTCAAGACAATACCGAATTTTCGTTTAGGAAATTGAAGTGCAGCTCTTACCTGAACTTAACGCTGTTAGTGTTAAGGGAAGTAACTTCACCTGCTGCTGTTCGCCCCAACTCTCATCTGGGTCTGTTACTATGGTAACCATACACGGAAGGAAGCTGCAGGCCAAAACGGAAACACGTGACGCAGTCAACAGAGGGCTCCAAATTTGAAAGCGTGCCTGCTTGTTGCCTGTAGGTGAACATGTAACAGTCAGAAACAACGAGGGGGTTCAAGCAGAGGCCTAGAACTGAGCCTGAGGAAACAACATTTCCGAGTCCACGGCCTTTACGTTAGAGTTAACCCAGTTTAATCTAGAAGTGAGTATTTTTTTAATATATATATTTCTATGTTTAATGCTAAATTCTCGGCTATGATTTTCTTTTTCAATTCACTATACAGCTGACAGCAGTATTTGTGGTGGCAGGAGGCTAACGTCCTTACACTGATAACTCGCCTGTGTGTCAGTTATGTTTGTGAAAAAAATTACAAAGACATAACGTTACAATACGCGGTCACATTTTCTCTAACTTGGGCCTCGTTATGAAACCCTAATACTAAAGTCAGCTCTGTCCGTGACACGTGTGTTTTCACATCAAGCTAATTGCGGATGTCTGTAACCTGGGAGGGGGCGTCGCACACGGTAACGTCGTTATTTTTGGCCCTCTCGCAGGCAACGCAGACGAAGCTAAATTGTCAAATAATTACTGTTATCTCCGCTATTTTTCATAGTGTAACGTTAACTTAAAAGGAAAAAAACAAAAAGGGGTTTGGAGTGGCACGGCCCCTTGTTGACACTTGGCATACACCCCCTAGGTTCTCCGTCTGTCTGGTTCTCGTTTTGGCGGCTGTAGCTCACTTTAAAGCGGCATCATGGCGCATGCGACGGGGGGATTTAAATCGACAACAGGCGCTCTCATAGCAACGCTAATGAAACAGCTGAGAACCTTTGACGTTAAACCAGCTGACATACTCTGTCAATTTGTGTTTTACAAACTAATACTTCTCGTAAATACGCTGAGAACGACCGAAAAAACGAGAACTTTATCAACTGGCTCATCTATTTTATCACAAAGTGAGTCCTACATGATAAGTTAGAAACAATTGCACGCACGGGCAACATTTAAGCTAGTTTAGCTCTATTCTCGTGTATTTTTACCCTCGTAAGCTCTCGTTTGGCATTTGTTTGAAGTTACTTGACATGCACAGTTCTTGCTGCTAGTTGTCCTTGAGTAGTTTCACTCACTACTTTCATGTTGTCTACAGGTCAGTTGACATCATCCTCATTTGGTCCTTATTGTGTCTGGGGCAAAGAGTGCACACAGGAGGAGGAAAATGCAGTGCACTCCTGAATCAAACATCTACCTTGAAAGCTGCAAAGGCCAGAAGTGTTATGATGACTGCTCTGACAGTGGATACTCAGGTTTATTCCACAGCCCACCGAGCATCAGTGGAGCTGACTCCTCTAGGTATTCTTCTTCGGTAGAGTTCAGTGAAACACCTAAAGAGAACCTCAGGCTTTCTGTCACACCTAAGGAGAGGAGCAGAGAACCAGTGAGATATTTCGGTAAGGACTACAGGGAAATACAGCGGCCAGCAGCGCTCACCTGGTGTGAAACCCCTAAAAGAGACTCCTCTCTGCGACAAAGACTTCTAATGTGCAGACCCACCACAGCTGTCAAAACTGACAACACGAGATCACCATGCATCAGAAGGACTGAATCCTCAATTGGTGTCAGGTCTGAACACTGGCTCAGTGCATCTTTTGACTCTGTAGACACTGCAGGGTCTTTGACATCAAGCACTTTAACACTGGAGCAGGATCTGCTGCTGTCAGGAAGAAAACGTCGTCTCCTCTTCTTGCAAGTCAGGACCTCCACTCTTGAAGATGGTAAACTCAACTCTGGTCACCTTTCCAGTTTTGAGAGAAGAGTTTCACTCTCAGATGCACATTTCACTGAGAGCATTTCTGCCTCTCATCAGATTAATATTGAGACTCCATGCTTTAGCAAATTCCTGCCTACCTCATCTAAGGAAAACTCTCAATCACCAATCAGCGGTGTAACAAATAACCTGTACGACAGCTCAAGTGTCTTGTGCACACCATCATCCATACATACACCAAAATACATCAGGTATGTGCTTTTTTTCTTACTTTCTAAATTACTACATTTCCAAAATATTAAATTTAGTTGTTAATTGAATACCTGGAAAGGCAACAAATAAATAAATATTTCCTTCATTAATCAGAAAACATTCCTGTATTTATTGTTATGCATTTGTAACCCGGGTGCAGGTCTGTGTGTGAAGACAGTGGTTTTAGTTCCCTGACCCTTGATAAATCCCAGGACTCCTCGGTGGACCACGATGGCTCATTCCAAGAGCTGCTGCTCTCTGCTTCCAGAGGAAACTGTGAAACCCCAAATCTGGCAGAGACAAAGCGGCGCTCCCGTATGCAGCGTCAGCACAGACTTTCTACACTTAAAGAAGGGGGCTCTCTGTCTGAGGAAGACCCAACAGACAGAAAGCATGAACAAATTCATCAGTGCCACAGACACAGCAAAGAAGATGACGTTTTTGCTGACAGTCCCACACCTCACCAAGTCCTTTCTGTTAAATGTGGTAATAGCGTGACCTCTGATAGTTTGGCCTTGGCAAAACAAGACTATGCCACCCCTCTAAGAGCGAGTACTATCAAGTCAGAAAAAATGACACCTTTTAGCACAGGTCCTGCCAATGCAGATGTAACTCCTCTTAGGACAACCCCAGTCAACCTCTCCCTGACTCCAGCTTTGCAGCTAGTTCATGCTATGTTCCAGCAGAAAGCCCAGATGTTTGTTGGCCAAAGTCCAAGCCTGAAGGAACAGCTGAAGTCCACAGCAACATTGACCCAAACCCCAGAGTTGTTCAGGACCACAATGCCATTGGCAGGGCTAATCGGCAGGAAGATGGGCCTGGGGAAGGTGGACATACTCACAGAGCTGAAGAAAAGGAGCCTCAGGCACATTCTGGCTGTCATACTCAGCCACCTGACCCCTGAAAGCATCTACAGGTGAGGAGCTCATGTTTTCTACACACTCAGATCTCATTATTATATACGAAGTAAAATTTAAACTACTTTCATGTTTCGTTACATCTACTGTATAACTCAGCACACCATCCTACTTCTCAAAGGTCAAGTTGCGTCCCAATTCAATTTGTCACTCATTGAACCGTTAATGACTACAGCATTAAGTTATATATCAATATATGAATATAATCATACAAGCTACATGATCCTGTAGATTTCATACAACATATAATAGACGTTTAGCTTAGACTAAAGTAGACGACATTACCAATGCAGTTTTAAGTATTGAAGAGCAGAACAGTGACATTTGTAAAACAGGAGGTGTATCTGAAAAGTTTAGACTTCTGTTTATTGGGCAGTCAAGGACACAATTGGTATTAAAGGTGCAATGATGGCTGAAAACTAGGGCTGCACGATTACTCAAAATATAATCGAAATTGCAATATGGCCAGGAGCAATATTCACATCACTAGAAGCTGCAATTTTTCGATGAAGGTGAAATGTGTGACAGAGCAGCACTATAATGAAGTACTGTAGTTTTGCAGAGATGTCCTGGCCTACAAATCTTGTTCTCCAGATGTAACAAAACATGTTTATTTGGTACAGACCCCTACAAATGTCACATCATCATGATTTTATTTTACTTTTATTTATTTATTTTTTGTATGAATGTGTGTTTGTCAAAATGAAACTTGTGAAGTCAAAGATTTTTTTAAAACCATACTGAACCCTACTGAAAATATGGTTTCATGCATGCATTTCTTTGTATTTGGCAGGTGTGGTCAGGTTTGCAAGAGCTGGAATGAAATCATCCAACAAGACAAGCGAGCTAGTTTTAGGAGAAGAAACCACCTGAGTGAAGCGGCTTCTCTTGAGGTAGGAGATTTGCCATATTGGTCACTATTGCTAATGGCAGGCCAAGTGCTTGGCACTGTGGCTTTTGCTGACTGCCTCAAGCAAGTATTTTCTATGTGCTGTCAAAGAAAAAAACATCTATGACATTGATGGGTCTGGTACTGTAAATACAAATAATGTCAGAGAACAGTACAACAGCAGCTGTCTGAGGTGATTCAGTGTAAAGTAACATCAGACTGATTGTTTTCGATGTGGATCTGACTTACAGTGACTAATAGCTGAAATTAGCTTCTAATGTTGTGCTTTTGTCTTGTCATAGCTTGGTGGTGCTGTCCATGTCCCCGATGCAGAGACCAGACTCACACTGTTGAAGAGGTCGGCCCTGAAGACAGTTCAGGCACAGTCTAGGTCCTCCAGCTTCTGCACCCCGCAGTCAGGAAATAGCACTTTAACCCCATTACAGCACAGCATCTTACATTCAGGCAGCAGCAGCAAACGGGATAAATTTCTAGAAGTGAGTTTGACAACAATAACACTGAATTTTCTTAAAACGATTATAAGTCGTAATTGTATCTATTAAATTGAGTTTTTAAGTTGAATTTATTCCGGTTCAGTTCAGTGGAGGATGAATAAGATTTCTAGTTCACGATAAACATTTGCTGTCCATTCAAATTATTTCTTTTTTCTTTCAGGTTGCTAAAACCCTCTTCAGCGATGAATGCTTGAAGCCTTGCCCTCAATGTCAGCATCCTGCAAGGTGTCACTCAGTGAAAGGGGAGGGTGTGTGCAGCAGAGCTGACTGTGGCTTCCAGTTTTGCACAGCCTGCTTGTGTGCTTTCCATGGCTCCAGAGAGTGTGGCAGTCGGTCTGCAGGCCGTCGCAAGAAGGATATACTTCTTCCAGGAAGCGCTCAAAGCAAGCGAAATGTGAGGAGATTATGAACAGAAAGTTATCTGTATTCCTGTTTCTAATGCCAACGTCACTTTAGTATTTTTTCTGTGTAATGGAGAAAATGAGGTTTAGCAATAAGGAAATTGATTTGTAGCCAGTACATGAGATCAACTTCTATACTTATCAATGTGTCTTTGTGCCCGTCTGTATACTGTACCCCCCCTTTTTTCCCCAGCACAGTTCTTACTTGTGTGTTTTTAATAATGAATGTGACTGAAGTCTCACCAACAGTACAGTGATTGAATTTTCCTGTTGATGTATTTTTCCTTACACAGTGATCAACTGTACATGTTTATTTTTTTGAATTTCTGAGATTTTCAGCTTTTACCGTTGTGTTTTCAAAGCAATTTTAAAATAAATTTGAATATATTTTTTTTTTACGTATGTGTAGCCTGTCTCTCATTTGTGAAATAATTGGTCTGTTTTGGCCTGAGTCTTTATTGTAATTTGTATGAATTCATTTGTCAGCGTTTGCTGCCCTCTAGTGGTATACACTTATACTTACCTTGTCCTAAATGCAACAATGACATTCACTTATTTAAACATTTTCACTACATGCAAGTGATCTTGGATAGTAACAGTAATGTCAATTCTGTGGAGAATTAAGAATTAAATAATTTTTGGCTCTCGAACTTAAGCAAGAAACAATCTTGCATACATTCCTCTCTGGTCTTCTCTAGTTAAACTTTTACCGCCCCCTGTGTTTTGAAAATGAGTCCACTTCCATAGCAACCTGCAGTGTGTCTGTAATTACACTGAGAGGTTTGTGGCTGGCTGAATGTTCAGATGTGACGGCCTGGCTTAACTTTCTTGGCTACCAGTTTGAATATACTATACAGGCATTTGTACTTTTGAAACGAATGATGTGTGGAGTCATTTCAGCAGGTAAGAGCAGTACTTTTAAGAAACTTCAAGTAACATTATTGGAACTAATGTTGGTAACTTAGTCCTTTCGTCTGTGTTCAGAGTTGCCCCATCTCACAGCTGCCAATTTTGTGAGTACAAGTTTTGATTATTGACATTTCATAATTCTCAATCTCAGTAGTTTGGGTTTAGAGGAATTTCTGAACTTTGCCTCTTTCAGTAGCCTAATGTTTTATTGTGTCCATGCAGGAGAACTCTCTGGCCTCCGATGATGTGTTGGCCCACTTCTTCAATGATTTCTTAAGCTTGCCGGTAAAATAGCCCTAATTTACATATCTAGCCTATTTTTAATAAATCTCTTATTCTTATAGCCTTACAACTCTGTCCAGTGTTTCCCAGAGTCTTTGATATACAACCAGGACACCAGGCTGTTTGAGGTGGAGAATGGAGCTGCTGAGTTTGTCTCCAGAGGAATCAGATCAGTCCTGAACCACTGCAAATCCCAACTCCTTACTGGTGACCCCACAGCACTGGCCAGAACCCCTCCAGTAGACAACCATTACACTGTTTGTGTAAGTAGTGAATAATTCCTTTATGTGGAATGCAATATTTGGACATATTTGGTTTTGAAGACGAGCAGATGTCTGTGCTGTAGTTTAAGAGTTTTGATTTGAGTCTGTCTCCCTGACCTTTGCAGTGCCTGGACAGAGAGCAAGGAATTCAGTGGATCGTGAAAGAAAGATTGCCCTTTTTCCTTCAAAGCGACTGCTACCATGAATACAGGTACTACTTTGTTTTTGTACCTACTCTACATACAAAAAATACAGTTTTACCTCCTATATTCTGCATTGGTTTTGATCTTGTTCTTGCTGTTTACATCCTAGTATTACTATAACATGTTTTACAATATTACTAAAGTGCTCACTCCGAGCAGTGCGTCTGATAGCTCATACCTTTCTTTCTTTATTTGCTAACTTTGCTGTCATTACATCAGATCTGCTACAACCTAGAAATACTTGCTTAATAACCTAGGTTAAACAGTGATCTGCTTCAATCAACAGTACACTGTGGTTGTTGTGTGGCTTCTTGGAATCCTTGTGATTGTGTCTCAGACTGTTGCCCTACATCCTATCCCCCCATCCTACAGTCTAATTACTCACGCATCTTGCGAGAGGTCCTTAGGCCACATCCCTGCACAGATCAGATGACTGACTAACTCACGCTTACTTGCAACCTACACATAGTAGCAGTGATAGAGAAATAACAATAGCCAAGTTTGTAAATTTCAAGAAGAACACATGCTTGTGTATTCTGTGACCTGTGGTGTATCAGGTTTTTTATTCTGGTAATTCTCAGACTAGCCAAGCTGCTGTTTCAGTGGGAACTAAACTTCTGTGTCCAGAGGAGGAAAGGCAGCTCAGGTCGAGCCACCCTGTCAGCTCCACAACTGCGTTTTTCCTCCCAGTTTGACAAGAAAAATAACAATGCAGTGAAGGTCCTAACCTGCTCACATTCTCAGGAGAACATTTCACCAAAACAAGGTATATACTGGTGTGTTTACTATTTGTGTATCTTTGTGTTCTGTACATGTGTGCATGCTGAAGTCAAGTTATTAACATAATGTCCTATCTGCCTTTACTGTTCAGGGTCTATGAGGATTCATGTTACTTCTGGCGAGAAGGAATGTATCAACAGAATATTTGGTGAATCACCCAGATGTTTCCCATGTTCCTCCTTCCCTAAATGTGACAAAACCCAGGAACTCCAGAGCTTGAAAACAGTGCCATCATCTGGCAACTCAGAGGACAAACCTGTCAAAGTGTCCAGTAGCGAGAATTACGAGTCCCCTGAACTACAGCTGGAGTACCTGGCTGCTGAAGTAGTTGAACAGGTGCTTAACAGTGCACTGAACATGGTGGATGGTCAGAGCCAGGCCAACACCTCTGACTATTTCAACAACTCAGGAGACCAGACAAATTGTGCCAGCGCAGATAGATCCTGTGAACGTAAAGTTTACAGAGAAAGATTGGAGGGTGAGAAAGATAAAGTTCAAGAAGGCAGGAGGGGGAGTGGAGGAGAAGAAAAAACAGAATGGTTTAAGAAGAACTGGGAGGTGGGGAGTAGGGGCACAGACCAGGAAAATGTAATTGATATTTGTTACCATGGTGCCTGTTGCCAAGGCAGTAGACTAGGCTTGGATGACTTCAAGGAATTTTTGCGAGGAACGCCAGGATGGAAGCTGTTTATTCTGTGGATGGATATAGAGAGATTGCAAGCTATACAGAACAGAGAGCGGAAGAACAGGTAAACATTACAACATGATAAAACACACTATTCGCTATTCTGGTGAACTGAACTTTTTTTTGCTGTTGATACAAAAGCTAACAGCATCTGTTTAATGGTCATGATTTGATATTGAACTCAGTATTTTGGATGCCAACTGCAGCTATGAAAAAAAAACTAAACAAAAAGCAAGTTTGTCAAATGATACAAGTATTAAATGTAATATAATGTTATATGTGCTGTACTGTAATGCTGATCAGGTATTTAGTCCTAATGCGGAGCTGGTACCTGCCGAGCAGCAGCCGGAGCAGTCTAAATGTGGAGCTGCTCTCCAGACTTGAGCTGACTACCTCCCCCTGCTGGACAGAGGAGAAACTGCACTCAGTTCAGCCCATCCTCACTGAGTCACTGCTGTCTTACTGGTGAGATTCACAATTCACAGTATTCAAGTTCCCTAATGTTATTCATAGAGACTATATTTGTGACCAGTGTCTGTTAATATTGATTAATATTGTTTTTAGTGTCCATACATATGAGCTTTTCATGTAATAGACATATACTATGAGTTACATCCTACATAAGTTTGGTATAGCATATGCCGTTCAGTAACTTTGCATTTATAGTTAATTCTTTGTATAAATATCCTACAGGGCTCCTCGGTTCTGGACGTCCCAGTGTGTTCAGGAAGACAGTAATGACTCCCCTCATTTTGGGCTGTGGACAGAGTGGTGTGTTAGCCCTCTATCGGGCATACAGCCCCGTTATGACTCTTTGACCCTACCTCGCCTCTGCCCTGACACCTGCCTGGCCCGGTCCCCCCATACTGTCCAAACAGAGGTAGGAGCCTTAGGATATGATACTACTAAAGTTTTAAGGTGGGGAAGAGAGCAACAACACAGAGACTAGGAGCAATGGAGCAGTTAATTGTCCTTTACCACGAAAGATTTGTATCGCTGTAGTTTTAAGTAGAGCTGAGGTTTAATTAGTTAAAATCAGGATCGGAAACTGTCATTTATCAAACAAACTGCTGCCAAACATTTGCTTCCAGCTTCACTTATGAGAAGTTGCTATATTCCAATTTTTATATCACTTCATTTACATTTTCATAAATTGTTGTGTTGATTTTTTTTTAATTAAATGCTTTGTCTTGTGTGTATGTATCATCAGTTATATTCTAGCAGAAGTCAGTTACTGGGCAGCAGAAGAATGGAAAAGATGTTACAGGCTCTTTGTGTTGACTCGTGTGCCGGCTTATACTTTGCAAACTTCTGTGAACAATCTGGAAACCAGGTAAAGGTGTCTGCTTTCATTCTCTGTAGTCCATTGCATTTAATCATGATCACACATTTAAATATAATCATTATGTGGAGCAATAACTTATACTCTCTCTTTTTGTTTTAGCTGTGGGAGAATGCAATTAACTTTTGGAGTGACCTGCAGCACTACCATGGGCTGTTCTATCAGGATGGACTGGACCCTTACAGAGTACAGAGAGAGGCACAGGTCGGCACACACACTCACAAGATCAAGGGCAAGGTTGTCCTGCTAGATTTCACTTGAGGGTTTTCTGCATTAAAAAAAAAGCTGTTAAGTACTGATCTGGTTTTAACACACTATCTATACTCCACATATATCAAGGATAGAGACCCTGAGGTGATATTTGTCAAATCTAATGTCAGGTATTTAACAGTCACTAGCCCTGCGTGATCAAATCAGGAAAATCTAAATGAAGCAATAACCCATAAAGTATTTCCTCTATTATAAAAATAATGAAAATGTTTGTCAGTATGTGCTATGATAGTATGCATCTTTTTGCAGTTTCAATTTGAGACTTAGTGCATTTGATAATTCATCTCCATCTGGAGTTGATTCCAGGCTGGCTCAATTTTAATGTATCTGCATTTTCCTGTCACAAAACACTCCTCTCATTTTCACTTCATTTTCATGAATCACCACAAATTAAAGTTGCAGAGAACAGATGTCTAAAAATGTATAAAAAGCAACTATTGATATAAATTAAAGACATCAAAAGGCAACGAAACACAGATCGATTATATCCTTTTACACACACACACCTGCTGTTTTTTGCGTGCTCTCTTGGCCTACCACTCCCGTTATCCTGCCCTCTTTACCCCTCACTAAGTGGAGAGATTTAAACGCCCATGAAAACAAGTGAGTCAGACCCCCCTAGCCCTGCGCCAGTCCAGTCACCCAGAACCACCCAGTCTGACTGCAGCTGGACCAGGGAGGAAAGCTGAGCGGTCCAGTCCAGAATATTTCACAGTGAAATCTATTTTCCTTCAGTTAACCTTTAGTTCACCAGAAGAATGACATTTAGATGATCTTTCCACAGTGCTGTGGCCAAGAGGGTTAAATGAGTGACATTTATGTGGTGTGATGGCAGAAGTGATGAGAGATAGTGAATATTGTGTATGAGAGCACCGAACAATGGTGATGATGGAAGTGATGGCGGTTTTGGAGAGAAATGTTTCTGAAGTGATGACATTTTTATGACCTCTCCTCTCCTCTCCTCTCCTCTCCTCTCCTCTCCTCTCCTCTCCTCTCAGCTCCTTTACTCCACCTATCTCTTCAGCTCTGCCAGGAGGAGCCTTGGTGTTGATGAGGACACCAGGAGGGAGGTGTACGACCAAATGATGCCTGCTTTTGAGGAGCTGTTTGACAAGGTTGAGGATCACATACTGAACATCCTGCTGGAGCCGTGGACACTGCTGGTCAGCAGGGACAAAGAGTCCTTCCAGAAGGTAACCATAGTACATCAGTGGCATAATTCACTTCCCCTTTATCTGGAGGAAGCGGATTTCATTAGTCAGTTTACAGTGGGGCTGACACACTTCTATTCATTGTTGGTTAGTATGTTGATTATTTTCACAACTAACTGATTAGTTGTTTAATCTATAAAATGTTGAAAAATGTCCTCACATGTCTTGTCCACAACTCAAATATAGTTAGTTTTCTGTAATACAGCGATAAAGAAACCAGAAAATATTCACATTTAAGATGCAGAAAGAGAAATTGGTCATCAAGTGGATTGACTACTCATTGGATGTGCAGCACACACGCACGTCAGATCTTACTGAAGAAAGAGGATTTCCATCAAAACAAACTGTGAAATGTTTAATAATGATTTGGTGTATGTATGAAAAATAGTAAGGACCAAATTATTATTGAGTTGTTAGTCTGAGGTTAAGTGTGGTTCTGTGACTGATTGGCTTTAGGGTTGTGACTAGTGATTATTTTCTCAAACAATCATTTCAGTCTAAAAAACATCCGAAAACAAAAATGTCCCAGAGCACAAGGTGAAGTCATTAAGTCTTGTCTGATCAATTTTTTTGAATTTTCAATTCAACGGATGCAAGACCGAAAAAAGCAGCATATTCTCAGACTTGAGAACCTAGGACAATCAATCGTCTGGCATTTCTGCTTAAAACATCAAACAAATCGATTGATTCAAAACATGACTAATGGTTGCAGCCCTTATTGACTTTATGTGTATGTATGTGTGTGCATGTAGGTGTGTGTGAAGGAGAAGGTGCGCCGTGTCGACAGTCAGGAATACAGAGAACTCCAGAGTCTGTACGAGGAGTCAGAGGAGCGACTGAAACAGGTCAGCCAGCATCCACCAGTTCCACTGATTTATAAAATGTTGGTGCTCAGTTTATAGCCAATAAACACACACCTGTGAGCATGAACAAGCTAATGTAAACATTAATGTGAATATGGTCTCTTTCCAGTATTTATGTATTGCTTGGTAACAATGACGTTATCTATAGTTCCAAGACTACATGCTTGGCATGGCTAAGGTATGATGTGATGTGGAAAAATCTCCATTCAGAGTTTTATACCATACCTTCTTTTTCTCTTTCCTGCTTCATCTCTCCATTTCCATCACTTATTCGCTCCCTCCTGCTGCTGTATCTATTCTACAGGAGGAGCAGTGTGGGACTGTGGCATTTCCCTTTTCTGTTACAACTTCTACTCCCCTCCTGAGGGGCTCCCGGGCGTCTGAGTCTTGGTCCAGAGTGTCTCCAAAATACCAAGGTTACCGTCTAGGTTCCTTACTTCGTCACCGCCATGAGATCGGGCACTTTATGTCTTTCCTACAGAATGAGGATGCCAGGTGAGCTGTATAACTACGCAGTTTTTGTATCACATTTTTGCTCTTTGTTTAGATTTATGTCCCCCACTTTACCTATATTTACCAATTTACCCATGTACAATAGATTTACTGTGTCACACTGCTTGAAATGCACATGTTTGTCATATCCACATTAAATTGAAAAGAAGGCTGCATGAAAATGCACAGAATGTGTGGGCTATTATTGTCAGGATACATACAATACACCAAAGTTATTGTGAAAATAACATGTTTTTTGTCAACATGTGTGTTTCTGCTCAGTATTCATCTGACATGCTGGTTGGATCTGGAGCAGTACAGGAGGACTCCTCAGAAGGAGAAAGCTGTCAGACATGAGAGGTCGTCTCATATTGCAACCAAATACCTCAACAGGAAGTACTTCTTTGGCGCCGACAGCCCAGCCACATCAGAACAACAGAATGATGTACGTCACATGGATTAAAAACATGTTCAGTGTTGTTGGCCACTGTTCCCCTTTTGGTATAGTTGCAACTCAATTTAAAATTGAATATTTGTAGAGGTGCAAATACAAACCCAAAATGAGATGTGAGAGTCACCTGACACTTGACATTTAGATTTGATAAACAGAGGCTGCGGCTCTCATACAGTTTCCCATCTCCCTTCTTTGGCATCCTGCAGACTTCATGCTGACAGCTCTGACAGCAGGGTGTCGGTGGGAAACGGGGGATGAGAGGACATGGTTAGAATTAAAACAAGAAGAGAGTGGTTTGGATCCAGAAAGATAAAGAAGATCAGCTCCAGTAACAATGACAGTAGGATGAAATCTCTCCTGACATTTATAGTCTGATATTAGTTTTCTGGATTCTAGGAGGGCAGGCTGTGTAGAGTTAGGATGAGTAGACGGGACACTGAGCAGTGAACCGGGTTTTCTCTTTTGTGAAAGCCAAGATGTTTGCTATGTTGTATTCACTGTACTGTCAAAGAGAAGAGTTTCATTTTAACATGAGTTATAGGACAGTCTCAAACTCAAGCACCTCTTCATTGACATCGCTGCATGTACTAAATGTGTTTATTTAATTCATTTTTAACTGTAAAACTACAAACTTTAAACTGGTTATGAAACAGTCTCAGTTTGATACTGATGCTGCTATGTGACTTACATAAGCGAGCGAGACCAACGCCAACTAGCTCAGCTGTTTATCCGTTGCTACTTACTAGCTTTAGTTGTTTCAACAGCTTAACTGATACTTGGTTATTCCAGACATTTATCTTCAACTGAAACTAGCACTATGTAACTTTCTGCAGCAAGATAGTTGATTGTTGAGTCTCTTTCCATCTATCCATCCGTTAGCTGTAACCCACTTATCCTCTCCAGGGTGGCGGGGGGCTGGGGCGAGTGGCGGGGTACATCAGTCCCATGCTCAGATTATCAAAGACCAATCCAAATCAAATATCAAATCGGGTCTTTGGCGTCAGACCATTAACTCAAAGTGCTGGGATTTGAAGAGCTGGGAATGAGACTCAACAATCAATGATACTTCTCTAGAATTACTTTAAAAGTTACATCATGTTCCATTTCAACATTTTAAACCATTACTTTTAACTAGCTACGTGAACATTCACTAACTGGTCTCCATTTAAGTCGGAGCAGTATTGTTCAGACTTTTCTGCTAGCTTACAAACTACTTTTCACGCACACATACAGGCAGTGTTGAGGTTTTCCTCTATTTATTTTTTTTTTTTGTCAAATCAGTTGAGCTGTTTTCATACATTCCCCTTGGAGTGGCTCTCCCTGTGGTACAATTAGCACTGGTAGGAGATCACTGTTACAGGACATATTACAGTAATGGCCATTGATGAACCCTCAATGTTCTTTAACCATGCTGCATTAACAGAGAGCCATATAGTTTACTTGTTGACATGACTTCAACTCTGGTGCTCAAGCTTTCTCATTTGTCATCCTCATCTCAGAAATACCATCAAAATGATGATTATAGCTGTGCATTTTAATGAATACGCCAATTCTAGTGCTTCTAACTCTGTACGATTGGGTCCGGCTGCAGCTCTTACATCTCAGCGTTGGTTCTTGTCTGCGTGAGCGATGTAGAGAGACTGACAGCTTTACTGCTTTGGCCCTTCACTCTTTCAATCACTCAGTCATCCAGTCACAGATTGGCCTCCTTTCATCTACTGACTCCCACTCCAGTGCCACGACTGGTTCTCATTTCTGAAGCGTGTGTGTGAGTGTATGTGCATGCACGCCTGTGTGCGTGCAAAATGAGATGAGAGAAAATATAAAGGAGATATAAATAGGGAGACACGGCCAGATCGATGTATTAAGACAGAAAGCAGACGGGCGATGAAGAGAACAGAGGGATTGTGGGAATGATGAAGAGCACAGCAGGAGTCAGGAGTCTTCAGTTGTGTTTCCCACTGTGGGCAGTTTTCTTCTGAGTTTGTTCTGCTCCTCATCTGTTCTTCATGTTGATTTATACAAATCTACAGAAATGTACACTCAGTCATCTTTAGCATTCAAATCAAACACATGCAACCATCTGCATCTGCCGTGATCTGATTGTATTTGGCTTGTTTTTTTTTGTGTGTGTGCGTGTGTGTAGATACTGCGTTTGGCAGGTGGGCTGGAGCGTCTTAAGCTGGATTGTCTCTCGAACCCTGTCGTCCTGGAGATCCAGGACATTGTCAGGAGTCACATTGAGGAAAGCTGGCTGCCTCTATTCCTGTCCACAGCGGAGTTCACACAGCGGCAGAGACACCAACCAAAGGTGGACATCCTGGTTCTGAACTAATGCTAACACAACTAACTGATCGTATTCAAACAGAAATTATCTGAAGGGGAAATTAGTGCAAATTTTTTTTAAAACATTCAGAAAATGAACTTACATTAGAGTGTGAAGATACAACAGTGTTGACGTTATGTCAAAGACATACATTTTTGTTGCAGACATGTCTACTGAAGTTAACGTGTCTCGTAATACCTCTTTGTACCTCAAGAGGTGAAAGTCTGAAAAACCCCGTAGTTTCAGCTGGTTTCAGATTTATGTGGGCAGCAAATTTGCTCCTTAGTCTAATAAGTAAACAAAATAAATTTATATTTTTACACCCATTTTACTCATCATGGTTGACTCATCATCAAACACACTTAATTTAAACTTGATATAAATGAAGTAAAACACACCAAAACAGTCTACTGCTGTCCAATTCTCTCCTGCTCCTCTGCTGCTGACGCCACTCCTGTCAAATTCTGGCCGTTTCTTACAAATTACACCTATAATACGCTCAAAAATATGGCTCTGTATTTTGGGAAATAGGCCTATTTGCTGATACCACGCTTATGTCTCCATTAAGCAAAGCCACATCCAGCTTAATTAGCTTAGCTTAGCATAAAGACTGAAACCAGGGAAACGGCTAGCCTGGCTTTGCCAGAGATAACACAGTCCATCCACCAGAATCTCTAAAGCTCACTAGTTACATATTATTTCTTGTGTTTGTAATCCGTACAAATCCAAAGTTTAAAAATGACATGTTGAGGTTTTTATACAAGTTGGGGTTTTATATGCCTGACTGTTTCTTGGCTCTGAGCAGCAGCCAGGGAACTGGCAGAGATTTTAGGAAGTTCCCAGCCAAGAAAGAGTCCCAGTACTTCCACTGTGGCTTTCGTGCAGATTGCACAAACAAGATATAACGCATTAATAAATGAGCTTTAGAGGTGCTAGTAGGTGTATTTTGTTTGGACTAGGGTTGAAGCTAAAGATTTTCATTATCGATTAATCTGCTAATTATTTTCATGATTAATCAGTTAATCTTAATTTTTTTTTGTCTATAATGTCAAAAAATTGAGAAATGCTCATTATTTTTTCCAGAGCCCAAAGTGACGTCTTTATTTTGCTTATTTTTTCCAACCAACAGTCAAAAACTCAATGACGTGTGCTATCATCAATGACATTTAGGAAGCTGGTACCAGCAAAAGATATTTAAAATATTTGGCAATTGATTTTCTTTCGATCGACTACCTGATACAGCTTTACTTTGGACAGAGCCAGGCTAGCTGTTTCTCCTTTATGCTAAGATAACTTTGTTGGCTGCTGGATGTGGTCTTATGTTTAATGGACAGACCTGAGAGTAATATGAATCTCCTATTCTAACTCCCAGCAAGAAGGCCAGTAAGGGTATTTCCCAAAAAGGCAATGATCTATTCTGTTAGAAAGAGAGAAGGAGATTTTGTTTGTACACAACCAGACATGTCTGGTGCTGTGTCCAATTTTTTAAACTCATAGTGACTTGTTTCTATGTCCAAGTCACATGTACCATGTGCAGATCAGGAAATGGTTAAAGAAAGAACTGTTAAACCTTAAAAGAATTCAGCTTTTTCAATCAGATTTTAAAAGACAACATGTACAACGGACATCCACATCGTTCTGTTGTTGTGTCTGGTTGGGCTGTATTGAACCATTATTAACGCCAGTTAACTAATACACTTCCATGATGGTGTCAGCAGTGGATACTGGGAGACTGTGAAACCTCTGTAACAGTAGTAAATCACTCATCAGTAAATAAGTCATTAGAGGTCAGACACCACCAAGACCTTCTGAACATTTCTTTGCATGGAGGATTTGATTTTATATATAGATATATATAAAATAGTACTTGTACGCTCTGTAATAGAATTTGATTCCTGCTGTATAAAGGCCTTGAGAGTGGACAAAGATACAAAGTCAGACACACATTAGTGGCTCTGCTATGTGAGAAACCACTAAATGCTGTCACTGTGCCATCGCTCTCTCAGGTTGCCTCCTCAGGTGGTAACACATAAACCACAGATTCCGCTGCTCTGCATCATTATGTTATCATGTTTACAACGTTTGGTCACACAGATCCTCTCATTAGGTAATGAGATGCAGGCAGAGTTTAACATTACACACTGGACAAGGACAATGGTGGAAAAGATGGTGAAGAGGAGGTTGGAGGAGGCTGGCGGTGGGAGACCGATGACATTGGAGAGATAAAGATCTCTGAGAGGAGATTGGAGGAATAACATTGGAGGAGATAAAGACTAAGGGAAGGTGAAAGAGGGGAGGAAAAGCTTTTTGTTACGGCCAGTGACAAAGAGCGCAGAGTGGAGAGGTTTGAGAGGTGTTCAGTGTCTCTGTTAAACCTAGTTGACTCAGTTTCTGACTTCTGACCTCTGTGTGTGTGTGGTAGCCCCAAGCAACAGACCGGTACGCCTCGCAGTACGTCTACCGACGACGCAGAAAAAGGAGAGAAGCCTGGAAGGTAAGGAGAAATCCTCTGGGGAAGCTGGATATTTTGAATGGAGAGAAATAAGGCATTTCCTGGCCTGAGAGCATGTGAGATTTAGTTCATGACTTGGCTTTGAGCACTGGCTTTGTCAAACACCATTTTGGCCTTGTGGTTAGTTTCCCAAATTGGATCCAGGATAAATAAGATTAAAGCATCAGCATTACTAACCTTCCTTTAATAGTGTTTGGAGTGTTTTCCACACGGCCCTGTTCCTGTCCTCTCATCTCAGCGCTGCAGTAGAACGTAGATATAAAACATGAACAGTTCACATTATGAGCAGGATGATTACAGGAAGGAATTTTCATACATGATTGTGACTCTCATCTTGCTCTTATGCTCATTATCTCATCATTGGCAAACAGCAGGTTTTCTAAATAAAGGAGTATCATTATCTCAGTTTTCTGTGAGCTTAGACTGTAGCTCAGAGGTCACATATTAACTCTACTGCTGTTCTTCAGGAGCACACTGCAGATTCTACTGCTGTACAAATGTCAAATGTCTGTGTTTGTTATAATGTCCTTGCAGGCCAAGGGCTTGTGGATGAGTTCCTCTAAGGAGATCCTGTTGTTTCGACGGATCCTATTCAACCCCGTCACTTGTACGCAGTTCCAGCACTTTGTCTCTCTGAGGGGAGACTTCTTAGAAAATGACGTGCTCTTCTGGCTGGAGGTGCAGAGATATAAGGTAAAAGGAGCAAGAATATCTAGAGGTTATTGTGCTGGTGGGTCACATTGTGTAACTGCAATGACACCTTTATATTATGCCATTATGCTTTCTGCTTTCTCCACTGTCACCTAATATTAAAAATAAACAAAAACTTTTCAGTTCCGCACCATTGAAAAAAAAAAGTTTATTGTTACTTTAATTAAAAGTTTGCATTGATACACCGAGAATGGACTTTCCAGTGAAATGAGAGACATAATATGTGAGCAGAGGATCTTTAATTGTAAGACACATTGTGAAGGTGCTGAAATGTGCTGAAAAGCCACATTCAAAGTACTACTTGTCTTGAACTCATAATAAACTAATGGTGTTTTTACCACTCATAAACTCAGCTAACCTGCTTCATCAGGACTGTGGTGTGGCCTGAAAACACGTAAGAGATTTTGATTATAATGTCACAAAATAGTACAAGTACATGATATTGACTTTTTCTCAGTAAACCATGCCCACTTCAAAGCAGTGAGAAGAGCACAAAGAAATCAAGTGATATAACAAAAACTGTTACAAATAGTGTGCACGTGTAAGCTGGCATTATTTATAGTAAGGAGCTGATTGAGAAAGTAAGTTTGTCACTGTCTTTAACGTCTGAAACTGTCCTACGTCAAGGTGAAAATTAACTTTTCACATCTGAAATACACCTCTCAAACATTTCAGGAGCAGTGGGAACATTTATTTTCTCCTCTGTCTCCTCTCTTCCTGTATGCAGGACCTCTGTCATTCCCACAGTGATGAGGCCACCATCCAGCAGAAGATCTCCACCATCATCAACTGTTTCATTAACTCCTCCATGCCCCCCGCCCTGCAGATAGACATCCCTCCTGAACAGGCCCAGCACATTCTAGAGAAGCGCCACGAGCTGGGGCCTTACATCTTCAGAGAGGCACAGGTACTGTCTTTGTGTGTATCTACAAGTGTGGTTTATATTGTGTTTCTTCCAGTTTGTAGGCCGCATGTATGTTCTTTGTCTCTGTACATACTGTAGATGTCAGTGTTCAGTGAACTGCTGAAGTTTTGGCCCGAGTTTCAAGAGCTGAGCGGCAGTGTCCAAGAGGAGCAGCTCCTTCCTCTACTGCAGGAGAAACGAGTCAAACACAGAGCCAGAATGCGGAGGCAGAGGAGAATAGAGGAGGAGGAGGAGGAGGAGGACGAGAGGAGGAAGGCTCAGGTGAGGAAACGGTCAATACTGAGGGAATAAAGGGGCAATGCGTGAGTGATAAAAACTGTGTTCAGTCTGACCTCTTTTCTAAAGGAAGAGCTGGAGAGGCCAGACTCCAGTTTTGGAGAGGAGGAAGTGACTGATGATGAAGATGAGGTAGAAGAACAAAAGCGAAGCGGTGAAAAACAGCAGCGGAGGACACAGTGCAGAGTGCTGCTGACTCCCACACAGCCAGTAAGAAGTAGTCCTCCTAATGGGGAAACATGAATGTAGAGCTGAAGATGTTTGTGTAAAATGTATCAAATGAAAGGAGCCAGACCAGATTAAATGATCCCCTTTGATAACTATCAGAGAGCACAAGATATTAAAATAAAAACTGCAGTGATGAAGATAAACTCAATTACAGCATGAAACCCAAACAAGGCCTCATCAGTTCCAACCACAGACTACGAAGGAGAAACTCGATCCTCTAATTGAACCGTTTTTCTAATCAGGTTAGATTTGACTGGATTTCTGGAAATGTTCCCTCAGTTGTCGTGGTCCTACTCCAAGTACATGGCAGCTCTGAAGAGAGAGGAGGTGCTGCTGAGGAGACAGAGTCAGCTGGAAGCCTCCCTCTCTACAGCCTCAGGTACACACACACACACACACACACACACACACACACACACACACACACACACACACACACACACGCCTCCCTTAGTCTCCCAAGACCCACACATACAGCGATTCTGACTATTCGCTCCTACTAGTCAGAATAAATGTGGGAAACCATAACAGTGAAATGACATCTAGCCGTTCCCACGGTAAAACCCAGGCTGAATTTCCACGGCTCTGATATTACCTGGCAGTGGAACCTAAAGCATTGACGAACCGACCCCCCCCACATGTCAGAAACTGTCTCATTATGTGGAACGCTGGCCAAAACATCCACTTCAGCCTGTCCATTAAGTGTCAATGTTCTGTGCAGGAATTAGTCCAAGCCCCACACTGCGTGGACGTGTAAATGAAGCGTGATGCTAACGCAGGAGTTAGTTACAGCCCATAGTGAACGAGGAAATGAGGCATAGTGCAAATTGTGTTTTAATGGGATGGTGTAGAGGAGGAATACTGTCAGGAACACAGATGGAGATCATCACTGATTTAGACATTAAAAACATGGATGTATCAGCTCTCTTTAAGGCTTCTAATCTCTGTACAAACATCATCAATGCATCGTGACTGTGCGAGCAGATGCTTTTTATGATGACATTCAACTGTCTCTCTTCAGACTCCTCTTTTGACTGCAGTGTCAAGTCAGCAAGCAGTAACCTCAGCTGCCAGCGGCCCTCGCGTCACTCCTCCAGAACGGGGAGTAAACAGTGTAACAGATAACAGTAAGTGAAATAAGACGCTCACACACAAAACAGTTTCTCTGCTCTCAGACATAACTGGCTCTCATGTGTTACTGCAGGGGGTGTAAAAGCCTGTGACATAAGATTAAACCAACGTGCATGAAGCGACTTCATGCAGCACGACTTTGACACAAGCAGATGAGGATGACTGACGGCGTTATTGGAGCACGATGAGTGAAAACTGAGAACAGAGCTGCCACTGATATCTGGATGGTGAGGCTGGGTTTACGCATGATGTAAGAATGTTTTCTTAAACCCTGTTTGACAAACATCTAACTCATACATCTGTTTGAGTTAGATGCATATGTATGTTCATCATATATTTCATATTTTCTGATTTCAGACTTAATCTTTGTCTAGTACACAATTGTTAGTACACAACCAGAGAATAACAAGTCATTATTTTTAATATTATTTTATTAAAATGTTTCTCTATTAATATATTAACCATTTACATACATTAAAGGCAAAAGACATAAGTGGTACAACAATATAAAAGGCAACAATAACAACATGGTTGCATCATGAGGGGTTGGCATCAATGTTAGGTTACAAAGTTCAGTGTTATTGTCAAACAAGTATGTTACATCATCTATAAAAACATTTTGGTTGACAGCTGGTATCTCTAGTGTCCATCAACATGTATATAATATTGCACTTAACATTGGCATGAGACAAAGTCACTACACGGAGAATGTAAACACCAACAGCTCATTCTGCAGAGTGAAACATTACAGACTGTTTTGGTAGAAATGTAACAGGTCGGAGTGACTCTTGTTAGCTGTGTGCTTCTATCTGCAACACTGAAGGTTTCACCCTGAATGAGCTCACACTTGAAGTTGAAAGAGACCACACTGAAAGAAGGTTTAAGTTGACGCAACAATTGTTTTTAGTGTTTGCTACAGTATCTACTCATTGAAATATCTGAACCTATATGTGTTTCTCTGAATAAAACTGATCCTAATCCCTCTGATTTTCTCTGTGGCCATGTGATGAGTTTGCTGTATCAGTCAAAAATATCTTTCAAAGACAAGACTAAGGCATGGCTGACCAGATGTACTTTAATAAAATAAATTCTTATTTTGGCTCAACAGATGTGTTTTGCATAAATGGGTAGTTATCCTTTCAGAGCTAAAATATTGGGTATCCAATAGATAGATCCAAGATTTCTTTTAAGGCTTAATTAAAACGGGAACAAAAGGTATCATCCTTTCTTCTGTTACTATATTAGTGGAATCCAATACGCAAGGCTTTATTCTTCACCATGGTGAACTTGCTGACAAACACCTTAGCGAAGGCGGGATCCACCAGATAGCGATAAGACTTGGTGACGGAGGGCGGTGGCTCAGCGAGTGTCACTGGGGGCTGCAGCTGGAGAGAGGCAGCAGAGGGGGAGAGAAACTGGGAGGCTCGCGTAACGTAATCCACCAGCCGCCGATACTGCTGTTCTGACAGGTGCTCACGAATGCTGTCACCCTGAGGGAAGACAGACAGACAGACAGACAGACAGATGATTAACTGGTTCCACTGAATCTAAATCTGCTGCAGGTGGTGTCCAATCATTTGCCATCAAGGACACACGATGGAGTGTTTTGTAAAAGTATGTTGTCATGCCAACAAACACTAAAGCAGCTAAATTCATCTTCAACCACACAGAAAGGAAAAGAATTGAACGCGTCAATGTCATTTGGCAGGTCCTGGTCAGCAGCTGATCAGTTGAGGTCACAGGTTACTGTCGGGCCATCATGCTGCAGAGCAAGCTTAATATTACAGCAGCACATAGGCATAAGAAATATGTGCAATATGTCTTAATGACCAAGAGGGCTGTCCTGGCCCTTTTTGGATGACATGGTTAAACATATTAATGTGGAAGTGTGCACTCATTGATAATTCCAGGTTCAGTCATTTTTGTACACATAAGTAAATCAAGTCAAGACTTGAGTAATGTATGCTGCTTGCCCTTCAGAAGAAAAATGTTGATGTGGAACTCAATATATTAATAATCAGCCTGTGTAAATTCAACACTGTATCATTTCTCTTTGATTGATTTCCACATCAATATGTTTTGTACAATGCAGCCTGTGTGCAGCTCCATTCTTTTTAGTTCCAGTCTCACCTCTGTGTCGCTGGTTACTGTCTGCTGCTGTAAAGTGAGGGTGAGCTCGCCCTGCTGTCCTGGCTCCTGCTGACACTCCACCTGCAGACGACACAAGATTTCACATTCACTTCACTGTCTGCACATCAACACAGCTAAACAAAGGTTAATTTCCCTGTTACTAGAGCTGTTTTACACCCTAATGAGATTCCTTGTGTGTGGGACACTTCCTGTCAGTTACCTCTGTGATGGGGAAGGCCTGTTGCTGGGTGTCCTCACTGAGGCTGACCACAAAGAGCACCTCAGAGGTGAGGAGCAGACAGCCGGCATGCTCCTGACCTGACCCACTCACAATGGTCACCTCCAGGGCCATGTGGAGCTCCGGTCGACCCAAAGACTGGAGCATCTTCCTGTGATCAGAGAGCAGAGATGGATGTACGTTATAAACAGGGTATGACATAAACATTACACTATTTATAATTCTAACTTTAATTAAAAATAAGGCCTATGTAATTTATTTTGCTTAATCACCACATGTGCTTTAGGCAACAATACCATTACCTCCCCTGCATGTGCGGGTAATGTGTGTACATACCCACTCATATAATGGCAGACCTCCTTACTTCAGATAAACACTTTCCCTATAAACACAAGACCACACAAAGTGTCCAACTAACCTCAACACACACAAACAAGTCACCATACGTGTTCACACACATCCTGTAATTTACATTTCTCCACGTCCTCTGTGTGGTTCCTATTACACACACATTCTATAGAGAGACATACGTGTGCAGCAACTGAAGTCTTCAGTCATGTTCCTCTGACAGTGTGTTTACTTTGGAAGGCAGGTGTTTAAATTGCAGAGCAGATGTTGCAGCAGCCACAGTAGGGACACTTTGGTTCTGTTCAGTGTTACACTGCTCACACAGTCTGACCCCTCAAGTGTCTGTGCTACCTGTAGTAGTAAAAATAATTGATGGACGCCTGATGGAAGCCAGTTTGACTGCAACGCAGCTTGAATAAAACCACAGGGGAGCATTATCTCAGCTTTCATATATTTTCATCTTCGTCTAACATTAGCATAACATACTGTTAACCCCTCGGGTGATGACAACTAAAGTGTAATGCCCTAAAAAAATATTGTATCTCAAATTTGGCCTTTTTCCTCATGGCAGTTGACAGTCGATGCTGACTGCTATTACGAGTAAATGTTTGATAGCTATGGAAACCAAACTAAATTGCGGAAAATTCATTATAAAATGCCGTAAATGCTTTTTGTACAGCTCCTGATAACCTTCTGGAGAAAGAGGCCTCTTATACATTTTTATGATAATATTAAGTATTCCTTTGAGAGAGCATACTGGAATCTTTGAAACACTCAGATGTAATGCTGTGCTGTCGATGCGGCCTTGCTTCAAGCCATAATTTTACAATGCAGGACCCAAAGGTAACCTTCTGCTTGGCGAAACACGCAACCTTTGTAAACTGAGTCGGTCCTGACCACCAAACCATCCCAGCACACACACAAAGGAAGGTGTTCCTCCTCCGTCTGATGGCACTGGGAAACATCTCTGGATAGACTCACAGTTAAACAACAAGAACAATTTCTAGCTGGCGGCTTTGGCAGAGGGCTTATAAAAACCTTTTAACATGGCTCAATGAGAACAAGGGAGGGCAGGCTGGCTACCATGTGTGGGATCAAGGTCAAACATCTTTCCAGATTTTTTTTTTTCTTTAGAAACTGGGTAATGAACCCTCCAAGGTTTTTTTTTTTTTAAACAAGACAGCAAAAATGATGAGAGGTAAGGCAGAGAGAAAGAACAGCGGATCCTGGAGAGAGTCCAAGTAAAGCAAAGGCGAGAACACATGTACCACGTTGAACGAATAACTGGACAAAAGTAAAGGAGCCTGCAGGAAAAAAATGAATGACTTCGGGATCATACCAGACATATTTAAGGTGGCTGTTTGGGGCCTGAGCCGACTTCTCCTCCGTGGGCAGGTACAGTTGTTTAGGAAGCTGCCACAGTCCTGCTCCATGAAGGATCCCTGTTAGAGGAGACACCAACAAAGACAGTCAATGTAACTATCAGGGAAGTTTTGTCTTCTGTGTTTGAGTTTATTGTGGATTTTGTACATAGATCTGAATAGAAAACATATTTGAAGATTTAAATCTCACTAAAAATCTGATGAATTAGATATTTGACATAAAAAGGCCGTTTCTCTTAGCGTGAGTGTGCTACATATGAATACATCTCATACTCTGGTCAAAACCCCGTCACATGATTAGGATAGCTCTGTGTGTACATGTCAGTGTGAGTTCATAACCCATGTGCGTGTGGTCAGTTTTCCTTCATCCCACTCTAGCTGTCAGCAGAGCAGCAACAGCAGCGGGCCAGTGAAGTCATCAAGGATTTTAAAACAGAGCCATAAAGAACACAGTGGGATCCATTAATGATGTCATTGCAGTGGTACTCTGCTGCTCAACTCTGAGAGGATGTTTGCAAGTGTGTGTGTGTGTGTGTAGGTATATCTACATATTTCATAAGGCAGGATGGAGTGTGACACATTTATGACACTAATCAATGCTGTTCATCTGAATATATAACCAGCAGACTGAGTCTTTTCTGTCAGTCAGTGTCGATGTAAACGCTAGATGGTGTGTCGTTCAGCGAGCATTGACGTGGATACACATGAATATGCTTAAGTTTGTGTGCGTGTGTGTGTGTGTGCGTGTTGTCCTGAGCTCAGAGGGTCAGGCAGATCAGAGCCAGAACCTGGGGAGTCATTGCTCTTACACAGAGCTGTGAACCTCATTGGTTGTTGATGTGTTGTAGCCAAGACCTGTTAGCGCCAACAAACACACACCACCCTCTGACCCACTCTCCATCACCCCTATCCTACCCCCAATAAAACTCAAATTCCACAGAGGCTGACTGCCTGTATACAAAAGTGTTTGTGCGTGTGTGATTAGGGATATGAGCTTGTGTGTCACGGGGTCTTTCATCCGTCCTCCTGGGTCCTCCACTACTGAAAGCCTGGTCTAATAAACACTTGGCTTCTGGATGGAGCCAAGAGCAGTAAGAGGGAGTGATTGTCCATCCACTGATGGATTTATGATTTTCTTGACACACTAACTCTAATTCATATATGTGTTTATTACAATATTGTTGCCTAGGGCTCCTTGGAAAGTTGTTCGTGACACCTATTTGTTGAGTTGTGGTAAACTTGAGACCTTGCTGCGCAGCCAAATCTCTCTTTACACTTCAGTTTACTGCAGTGTGGCAGTCACAATGTGCTCGTGTGTAGTTAAGGACATTTTTCATTCTTTTGCAAATGTGATTTAAATGACCTCAGGTTATATTAACAAACATTTCAAACACATTTTCTGTGCTCAGTGTTTCCCCACAAAATGATGGAGCTTGTTGCCAAACATGACAACATAAAGGAGATATTAACTTTTGCCCTCGAAGTTCTGAAAGTTCTCCAAAATGGGTTTGTCATGTTTGACTTGTTCACAACAATTATTATGCTCTAATTAGTCTTTAATTTTACGGTGTTTTGTGTGTTTGTGACAGAGGAAAATTAAGGAGGCCATTATAATAAACAAAATGTATCAAAATTTAATGACCAGCAATTCAGTCACTGTTTTTCTACAAAGAACGTCCTGCAACACAGCTGTTGAAACAGCCCTACAAAGGAAAACACAATGATGGATTCATTCAACGTGCTGTTATCTTTGACCATCCTGAACTCACCGTATCCAGTCTGGGACACTAGTTCAGCTGCTCCCCCGATGGGCTTGGTGAAAACCCCCACAATGCCTTTCCCCACTCCAGAGATGACCCCTTTGGCCTTGCTACCCGCTGAGCTCTGCATCTCCCAGTTCCTTTGAAAGTTCTGCATGGGCTGGTCCACAATGCCTGCGATTGCTCCTAAAACAACAAGGAACGGTTGTTGCTCTTTATTATTGTGCAATTACAACATCCAAGATGGACACAGAATTAGAGACATCTTTCGCAGACAAAAAGTTATTAGTGATGTCACTTTGGTGAGAGAAGGGGTGTATAGCCTTAGACATACAAAATCCATGTCATAAATGGGACTTGCAGGGACTCAGACATGTTTTTGCCCTACAGAAAATATCTGCCCTTTTATTTTATGTATGACACAGATGTTGTAATTGACAGTGCATTTTAGGAATTATAATCCACTGTAACCCAGAGCGATGTGAGCAGCTGTCTGGTTTCAGTGACAATATGCTCTGTGTGTCTCTGAGTCTGATACGAGACAGACTTGAGTTTTACTGGCCTCTGGGTGTTTATTGAGTCCCTGCTGCGCTGTCTCCACTGCTCCGTCTCATAGCTCTCTGTAATTGTGCACACCACAGGGTGTGCGCCTCTTTCAGTCAAAGCCAATGGACAGCACATGAAATGCATATCCAGTGATATGTATGGAAAGAGGGAACCTATATTTGGTTTGATGATGATAAGTAATAAAAGATCAAATTAAATATACTATATTTAATGCTAATTTAGCACATAACAGTACTTTTGGGACTGATTTATTACTTGTAATGATTCTTGATGCTCAACAGATGTTCATAAAATCTGGACAACTTTCAACCTAAATTGTATTGACATCCAATGTTTCTGTCATTTGTTCCATTTCTCATCTAAAAACACTAACGGTACTTCTGTGTTATTGAGAAGACGCCTAATAGTGTGAGTTGAAGTACAAGGCAAGGATTTGGATAATTCAAAGAAATTCTGATATTCAGAGGGGGGATGACAAAAATATAACAGCAATGTGCGACCAAAAGCCTTATTAGTAATGTTGCAAAAGCCTAAAAACAAAAACTTGTGAATACACGAGAGGCATTTGAATCTGTGTTTGTGTGTGTGAGTGCATCCTCACATACCTAACAAGCTAATGCCGAGTCGGGACAGCCCCTGCCTCAGCCCGTCTCCGAGGCTCTCTGGTAGCTGCCGTCTCCACTCCTCCTGCCTGGTGTAGTGCTCTTCATCCAGAGACAGTCGGTCCATGTTCCTGGCCAGGCTCGTTGCCAAGTTAGTGATGGACGTCAGCGTGCCTGAACACAAATACGACACGTTCAAACTCAATGTTCACAATTTGCAGTGACATTATGACCACTGCTGGTAAGTTCAGAGGGGAGGTGAAGGTCAGTATAGTGCCCACATGGGACAGAGAAATCTTGAGGTACACAGTAAATGCTGTTTGAATTTTTTTTTACAGATAATGATTCACACACTGTCAGCATCTGCAAAGCGACTGTTCCTTAAGTTATCAAATAAATGTACTGGAGTAAAAATTAGGCAAAAAATTATGAGCATCTGTGTTACCTTTTGAGATGTGTTTGACGAAGGAGGTGGTCCCTCTGGACACCCCACTGACGAAGGCTCCAGGCCCGCGGGTCAGACCCTCGTACGGCAGCCGGAAGAAGTCGGACACACCGTTACCGATGCTCCGCACCAGACTAGCAGGACTGCCCAGGATCTCTAAAGATCCCACCACCCAACCTGAGACAGACAAATCATAATGGTTGTGTTGTGGTCAGTCATGTCATGTAACGTAGTCATGAACATTAATCAGTAGTGTCACAAATATTTGTTTTTTCTTTTCATGATGAAGGGCCGCTAAGAATAGAGGTTTTAAAAACTATTGAGTGCCTTCAATCTCCCTTTCCTGTATGCTACAGTTTCTAACCAGCCTTCTTTCTGTTTTCTGGGGAGACTTTTTTCTCTCAGTTTAGCTTAACAAGAAAACCTTGGACTGAAAGCAAATATTTAAATACATAAACTTTAATTGTATTATTTTTGGAGGGAGCCAAAATGGCATTATAACACACAATTTTCAGAACATACTTCATAATCCCGCAACAATTTCTTTAGACGGCTAGAATGAGTTTTGTGTTCAACAGAAACAGACACCTGCTCTTAGGAGGAACATTACGCATACAAGCCCCATGAGCAAACTCACTTTCACTCTCCTCCACTCGCCAAAAGCAGTTTAGAGCGGGAGGCTCTCCCAATCTAAACATTTTACGGAGTAACTTACAAAATGTTATTTCATCACGATTATATCTTTAGCGTTGTGTTCATTGAATCGGAATTATTCTCAGATTCATAAATGTGTGCACACTTACACACATACGCTCGCGCACACAGACATACACACTCCTGCATGATATCATACATGTGCCACATCCAGATTTACAGCCTCCTACTATCTCACTTCTCTCATTCAACCATAGAGTCCCCTTCAGATGGCATGGCTCATTGATATTTATGCACTGACAATTGCATCACAAAAATCAAATAGCCATTTTTCGAGATGCCAGAGCCCGCTCTGCTCTTATTCTCTGTCAATTTGCACTTGACTGATGGACTCTAATGGTAGGAAACCAACTCCAGTGGGGCCTAGCGGTCGTTTCTGCTTCATATTCTCTCCCGGTTGTGGTTTTGGTAAAGCATATAGTCCTGACAGGAGCTGATGTTTACAGGGCTGAGTCATGCTTTTTAACACACACACACACACACACACACACACACACACACACACACACACACGCACACACACACACACACGCACACACACACACACACACACACACACACACACACACACACACACACGCACGCACGCACGCACACACGCACACACGCACACACATACACATATACAGGAGTGTATGCATAGTGAGCGTACGCCTGTAAATATCCATATGTTCTTAAGTCTTTGCATGTGTATGTGTGTGGATTTACGCCTGTGGGCGTACGTGTGGTCGTAGTCCTGTACATCCTAGTCCTAATCAGTCCCAGAATGCAATGCTTCCCAGTGCCCCTCACTCCATGATGACTCAGGATGAGGAGAGCGCGGTGAGGTGACGTGTTGAAATACGAGCAGAAATGAGGGCTCTAACGAGAGACAGCGGGAAGGAAGTGTCCACACAGAACGGTGATTTCTGATGTGGAAATGACTGGGTTAAATCAGAACATGTGTGGAGGCTTTGACTAGACAGGAGGACAACACAGGAGGAGGCACAGAGCCTTTATAGAGCCTGATAAGCCTGATATATAACGAGTCATCAGTCTAACCTTAAAATTAAACAGTTAATCATGACAACGAGAGAATCTAAATCTTTTTTGAGCCTCTGGTGATTCAGATTTTGCTTCTTGGAGCTCTTAAGTTTTACAGCACTTTCTTCCACAAACCAATGTGAGCCCTAGGGTGCAATCAATTTAAGGCTCAACTCTAGACTTGGTGAGAATAAACTGTGGAATTTCTCACTCGAGCAGACATACTGTTATTCTTCTGTCCATGTTGGCCTAAATTAAGTGCATAAAAGTGTAACCTTATCCGATTGTGATTCTGTGTCCCGGTAGTGTGAGCAGAAAAATAAAGTACATGCAACATTCTCAGCCTAGTGATAAAATATGAAACAAAAGCTGGTTTGAAGGACCATTTGCTCTATGATGTGAATGATGTGGCAGCAGGTGAATATGAGTGCGACTCCCTCCATTCAGCACCTACCGGCTCTGAAGAGGGCTCCGGCAGCATAGTGCATGGCCAGAGCATGGACCAGCTGCCTGGCCGTGGTGCACAGCGGCCCCCTCTCAAACAGGGAGAAGGAGAGGGGAGTGTGGTCTGAAGCGATGTACAGCTTCAGGGAGGCATGGATGCTGACCAACAGGTTGACCGGCTGGATGGTCAGCCTCTGTAGCCGCACAGGATGCACCAACGCCTGCACCGACTGAAGCACCTGGAGGAAATTTACTAGTTTTAGGATTGACTTAATGATGATAATAATAAACTTTATTTATAAAGCACCTTTCAAAACACAGTTACACAGGCTTTACAATAAAAACATGGCTGATTAAAACAAAAAGCAAATAAAACAAGCTAAAAGCATTTTTAAAAAGTTGGTTTTCAAAAGCAGTTTAAAGGTCAAGACTGAGTTTTCCAAAGACAGGTCATTCCAAAGTTGAGGGACCCTGACCGCAAAGGCTCTATCACCTTTGTGTATTAATCTAGACCTTGGAACAACCAGGAGTGATGTACCTGAGGAAATAAAATAGGGCAATAAAAGATCTGATAAATAACTTGGAACAAGGCTTCTCAGGGTAAGTAATCAATAAAATTTTAGGATCAATTCTAAAAGCAACAGGTAGCCAGTGTAAGGAAGCCAGGATACATGTAATGTGGTCAGGTTTCCCAGCCAGAGTTGAAATCCTGGCAGCAGAGTTTTTAATGAGCTCGAGGTGGGAGAGGGATTTTTTTATGCCAGAGAGCAAAGAATTACAATAGTTTAATCAACTAGTTATGAGAGTAATGACAAAATACAGCTGAATCAGCACATACATAAAAACATGTAGTTATGAATAGCGCACCTGCTCAGGCAGGATTGGGGCTGATCTGGGCTTTCTACTCCTCTGGGACTCTGCTGAGGCCGAGGCCGAGGCCGAGGCCATGGCACTGTCAGGGATGTAGGTGTTAAACAGGGTCTTAATGTAGTAAACAAAGGTGTCTTCAAGGTAGACTCTGGCAGGTTGGAGCTGAAAGGTGACCTGAGGAGAAAGCACACAGAGCTGTTATGAGAAATGCTGATTAATTATTGTTATAAAGGAAATAAACAGACCTTGACACACCAATAAACCTGTCTTTAAGAGGGGAAGAGCATTCTAGCATTGAAGGAATTTTGTCCTTATTGACAAGAGCAGAAATGCAGTAATTTGCTGCAGAATCATCAGTGTGCTAGATTGTTATGTAATCAGCTTAAAAAACACTACATTTTGTGATCAATATTAATGTGAATGAGCAAAACTTTATGCTAGTATGTTGCTAATTAACCGGTCAGGTGGTTTCTGTGTGGCTATGTATTGCATAATTCCAGATATTGAACTTTCTTTGGTGTTTAGATGGTTGCTGTCTTGGTTTCTAGGGTGTACAATGTACTTGCAGGAGTCACGGACGTAGCGCTCACAGCACTTTTTAGCAGCAGAAGTGTTATAGTAAGTTTGGAAAACCTGCTGCAAGAAAGAAAATGGAGATACAAAGACAGAAAAATTAATCCAACCTCCTCCACAGTGCATCCGTCTCCAGACAGGAGCATCCTCAGCTGCAGGAAACAAGAGCGTTTGAACTCCTCCAGGGCTTCAGGAGACTGGGTGGGGGTTGCGTCTCTGCTCCACGGACCCCCAGGCTCGGCCCCCCCTCTCTGGTCCTGGCACAGCAGCACAGGGAAGTGGAAACTTGCTCGATTGTACAGCTGGTTGTCTACTTGCAGACTGGAGCAGCAGAGCTCTATCAGGGAGGCATCAGGCATTAGAGCGGAGATGGGTGCTGTGTCCATGCTGGGGTCAGCTGCCAGCTCCGGGGGCAGGTAGATGGGTGCTGGAGCCAGGCTGAGGAGCAGCTTGGTCAGCGTGAGTCTCAGCAGCTCCACAGGACTGGAGGGGCTGGTGATGTCATCACTCAATACCACACTGGCTTCACTGAGGAGGACTCTACAGGACAGCTTAAAAGACCTGAAAAAACAAAAAAAACAAAACAAGACAAAAGCTATGAATGTGGAAGTATCAGATAGTGAAATAAAGGCCTGTATTAGTTTTCACAAAGGCATTTCTTGTGCTGGTTAAGACCATCATATGTTTAAATGCCCTTTATTACTTTTAATAAGAAAGAGAACATGTCCATCTTAAACCAGCGTGTCCACAGGTATCAGCCACTTAAACTTAATGCTATTTAAGACTTTTCAAGGTAATTTGAAACAAATTAACAACTGATCTCTTCTTATTCAAGCAATGCAGGTAAGTATAAGTGTATGTTGTGAACAGATGGTCCAGTGCAGAGGAAGGCTTCATGTAGGAATATGGTGACTATAGTATAGTGCATGTATAAAGTCAAAATAAAGTATCCACACAGAAGAGTGAGACTCATTTTAGCAAAAAAGAAATTAAAACAAGAATAAAAAAAAGTTGAACAATTGTTTTTGGCATATCAGACCTCACAAACGCAACGCTGAGATTTAATGACTGAGATTTGAATAATAAAGTTTAATAAAATCGAATTTAAGACTTTTTAAGGAGCTGCAGACACCCTGTAAACACAGCTTAAATCTTAAATAACCTAACTCGATTCAGATGATTTGTAGAGCATAAAGAGAGACCAGTTAATGATGTAATCTGTTTACATCTACCTAATATGTGATTATGTTAATTTCCTGTTTTGCCAAAATGACAAGGCAGCTATGTGTTGATGTAATGGAATAAAGCTGCAATAGCATGTTCTACTGTACTAATTTCACTCAAGACAACTCTGAGGTTTTATTGCCCTCCTGTGGTGAAAACAATGCCTGGTTCTTCATGTTTGGAGTCAAGTAACAACTGCTGCATGAAAACATTCCTGTTAACAATAATCATAAAGCAATTTGTAGGGAACACAGTAAAAGGCACTCGGGTAGATACCTCGAGGTCAGGAAGAACAACACGCATGGATGATTTCTTGTGGTTCAAATATGTAGGAAACATAAAAACAACAAAAATAAGACCTGTGCCTGTGCACACATACCTGCTGTGCTGGTTGATTACAGCGTCCATGCTGCCCTCTGGTGCCAGAGACAGAACCAGGGTGCCTTTCTCATACTCCACATCTATGTAGAGACAGCCAAAGCCTGGCAGGAACACCACCTGAGCAACAACATAATACGGATGTGTGGTGAGGTAGATCAATACATTCTCTATGGAGTTGTTCACGCTCATTTTCACCTTAAATAAACTTTGAGGAGGACACTTTACCCATTCACAGATTCACAGTTCAGCCTCTATTCAATGTTCCGTGTATGTGTGTGTGAGTGTTTCAGAGCATACATGCGTCTGACTTTAACCTCCACAGCTCCGGGTTCAGAACGATCAGCACTGCATGTGAAGAAGGGAAGCAGATCCCTGCTGAACGCTTCTCTGCATAGTCATAACAAGTCTGACCTTTGACCTCTCACCCCTACCACAGAGGTCAGACTCAGACCTCACAGTAACCAGATATACACAGCCTCAACCTCAACCCCAACCTACAGCTGGCTAGACACAACACCAAACAACATACACATGGCTCCTTAGCATGTCGCTAACCCCACACTACTACACTGAGCAAACTAACAATACTGGCTAGCTAGCTATTCAATACTTGTGGGATGGACGCACGCACGCGCGCGCGCGCGCGCACACGCACGCACACACACACACACACACACACACACACACACACACACACACACACACACACACACACACACACACACACACACACACCACTGCCATGCAGGGTGGAACACATTTGATGGGGAAAATATGAAGAGACGACAGAGTCAAAGAGGATCATCACGTATCTGGCTGTTATTAGTAAGCTAATTAAAAACATCAGTTATTATGTATTATAGTTGTTATTGAATTATCATGAACTCGGGCTCCACCTAACTGCCAATAACAGCGATAATGAGTTCTTTAATGCACATGTACATAAGTAAGTAAGATCTCATAAAGGTATTTGACATTTACTCTACTGAAAAAGACAATATACTAAATGTTTTACCACATCAACATCATTGACTTTGAAAATATATGTTGAATTTGAATTTGATGCCAATAAAGTGTCTCAAACAACATCAAGAAAGTTGTGGAATGCTCTAAAAACACCTGTTTGGAACATTCCACAGGTGAACAAGTTGGTTGGTTACAGGTGATAGTATCATGATTGGGTAGATACGGGGCATTCTTAGAAAGGTTCAGTCATTCACAAGCAAGGATGGGGCGAGGTTCACCACTTGATTGTTGATTTTACTACGTGGGCTCAGGAACAGTTTGTAAAGCTGTTGTCTGTAAACACAGTTCCTTTTCAAATGATTGCTTTCTGCTGTACTTACATTTTACACAGGATCCCAACATTTTGGGAATCAGGTTTTTTTTGCATGCTTTTACCTGAGTGCCGGGGCAGTTGATATCTATGGGGTCAGTCCAATCGGTGGAGCTGTGGTCTGAGGTGGTTTTCAACAGCAGTGTGGGCAGCATCTCTTTCTGCCGGCACTCAGGGAAACTGGAAAAGTGGTGGTAGAGCTCATGGTGCAGGGAGCAGTTAGCAGGCAGAGGACGGCAGTACACCTCAGTCCTTGGAGTTTCTATTGAAGATATGAAAATATAAGAGCAAGTAGCAAAAACTAGTAGTATGAATAGTATAGCAGTATAAGATAAGTGAAGAGGAGAGTGAGTAGGATGCAATGAGATAGTCCACTCTTTCCATCCTACCTTTGACAGTTTCCTTTAGCAGCAGTGGGATAGGACACTTGTTGTGGATCAGCATGCGAGGAGAGGGGTCCTCATTCAGAATGATGTATGTCACCCCAAGGTGTTCTTGATATGTCAGTACTAGCCCTCTGCAAAAGACAAATTAAACATAAACAAGCCCATAAATAAACTGTCCACAGACAGATTCTATCCCAACCCTTTCTAGCCACACACAGATAAGAGCTCACACACCCACTAACATGTCAAACGTCACATTACTGCTATGTCCATTTGCAAATCTCTGAGGTGCATCCATGGGGAGAGACCTAACTGAAGCCAGGAGTTGTCACACTGTCTCTGTGTTTGGCTGCACATGTTACATTTACACACACAGTAAATGAGAGCCAAGCTGGCCAGTCAAATGGCAGAACACAAGGATGTATCAGAGGAAAAATACATGCTCATTGGCCTATGTACTGCATGTAACCTGTGCCCTGTGTTTGGTGATTGGAGGATGAAAACGCTTTTCATTGGGGATTAAATTAAGCTAAAAAACAAAAGAAAAGAAAGAGACAAAGAAAGACAAAAAGAAGGGAAGAGAGAACAAAGAAAGAGAGACATAAGATGGGCTGAGATGGATCAATTGCACAAGGCAAGCAGAGAGACTGACAGTGGAAATGTTGAGGGCACTTCTCTTTTTGCTTCATCTGCAGTATTTAACTAGCTGTGACCAGCAACAGCACCTCCTCGCTTTATGTCATGTGCCAGCCGGCGTTCGGTACCCAGCTCTAAATGGACTGTCACAGCCAGCAAGCCACAAATGCTCTGCTTCACCCACCTGCTGCTCAGGCCACCCCCAGAGTCAGCTTCCTCAGGAACAGACAGACTCTGCCTGGGGAAGTCTGGTCGGATGGGAGCGGGGAGGCTCCACTCTGCAGATCCAACTCCATTATCAGGTCTGGGGAACAAGCTGAAGAGCATGTGTCTGAGCGGCACAGGGAACTCCACTATTCCCTGGACGCTGGTTTGGAGGAGGTCCCAGCACGGAACAGAGCAGGGTTTGGCCATGGACAATTCTTCAGAGGGAGCCAGGCTGAATACTGCTGTCTCTGGTATCTCACAGGCCTGAGGAGAGGGGAGGGGGAGAGGAGAGGAGAGGAGGTAAGAAGAGGGAGGTGATGAAGAGGAGAGGATGGAGAGAGGAGGGGAGGTGAATTGACAGAAAAGGAGGAGAGGAGATATAAAGAGGAGAGGAAAGGTGGAGAGGAGAGGACAGAAAAGGAATGGAAAAGTAAGGAGATGAGTGGAGGAGAGGAGAAAAAAGAGGAGGAGAGGGAAAATACGGATAAATAAAGAACAAAAAAGAGAAAAGACCAAAAAAGAATGGAGGTGAGGAGACCAAATGAGAATAAAAGAGGGGAAGTGGACAAACGTTGCGTCACAATAGGGATATGAGATGAGACATGAAGGCCCAGAAGAAAAGAAAAGAAAGAGAGCAACAAGATGCAAGTCATTACAACCAAAGATACATGGTAAAACCACATTGTTATTGTACTCTCTTCTTTCTCCCACTGAGCTTAGCGCTAAATTGGTAGCAGAGAAGCCCTGCTGTGCTGGTTTAGCAGCCAGTGAGCAGCAAGTAGTTGAGGACTACAGGGATTAGGCACTAAGCATGATGAATAGACCAACTAGAAAGGAATTCCTAGCCTTGTTTGCGGTCTGTGTTATTGTTAAGCCCATCGCCCGCTATTTAGTTTTTTTAAGCTCACTTTTTTTAAAGGTTTTTTCAGTCAATTAGTGGCAACTGGCAAGCTCTGCCATCCTTCTTTAAGAGGGTCTGAAGGCTTGTTAAATGACATCACTACATTGTTGGTCTCTTTTGGGAACAAGCAGCAGATGAAAGCGAGAAGGGAAACCTGCATCCAATTCTGGTTGTTTGTCTAATGTCCCTATGAAGTGCCATTGCCACATGGTGAGAACGGTTGAGGGAGAGAAGGGGAGCAACATGATCTGATGGAAAACGGCTTACTGCATCTGAGCTACAGTATGTGTATGTGTGGCAGTGCCGTGCTGGATGTGTGTGAGTAATGTGCATAGGGAATACAGTGCATGTGTGAAGCTTCAGAAACAGAAAGGACAGACGTGCTGCAGAACCATACGCATACACAAGAACACACAGGCCTTATGGTTATGAGGTAGCAGTGAGGAATTGAAGCTATGGGTGTAGGATTTACATTATTTCACAGTTTTATGGAGAGCTGGAGCTGACAGTTAAGCTGGTGGGACTTAGAGACTGGGCGTTGTGATGTATGAAATGTCAGCCTTGTATAGCCTGAAACTTCTAGCAGTATGCCAGCACAAACAGCTGTTTTACATGTTTAAATGAAGGTGGAGAAAGATGCATACAAAAAGATTCTGTATTTGTGCATCACATATTTTACCATGTACAAAAATAACCCAGAGTTGACATGATTGACATTTTTTCATTAAGTCAAAGAAGAAATCCTCTGTACTCTTGTGAAACTGCCTTTGAGTCACACTACTGAGGTTTACTTATTGCATGTTTGCGTGCATACAGTTTGAAAAACAGAGTGTGATTCAGTTCAGTTCAGTGCACAAAGAGAGGAGAGAGCGTGTGTGTGTAACATTTACTCGTTGCACATTACCTGGTCATCAGTTCCCAGTGCATGGTCAGTCAGCAGAGGCCTGTACTGGATCATGTAAGGAGTGTTGTTGACAAGGATTGTTCTGTCCTCTATCTGTAGGATCTGGATGCCGTGTCTTACCACAGACGACACGCAGAACTGACACAGCTACAGAGGAAACAACGGACGCAAAGCTGTTAGCTATAAATGATAAATACAACTTTGGTGATTCCAAGTGGTTCTGTTGTTGGCAGCACTGTCAGAGACTACCAGATCGTTTCCATTTTCCTCAGAGCAGCAACTGCCCACAACACAGGATGAAATGTGAGATTATTCATTAATTTAGTCTATAATAGAGACATGAAAGCAGATAGAAATCGTGCCAGGCTGCCAGATTGACTGGATCACCAGTCGGTCTTTATTTTCCTGGGAGATTTCGTGCCCGGTGGCAGACAAAATAGCATAGTGAAAGCTGCCTGGGATCAATCAATCAATCAATTTTTATTTGTATAATGAGCAATTCATATAATGACACTTTCCCAGTCAAGTGGGTCAAACCATACTCTTCAATTAATTTACCTACAGAGATCCAACATTTCCCCCATGAGCAAGCACTTAGCGACAGTGACGAGAAAAAAACTGCCTTTTAACAGAAAACATCACTTTAAATTCAGAGACATTCAATGAGCAGTTTTGCCTGTACACTGCAGAAGCTTTAATGTGTGACCATTGTTTCTCACCTTCTGCCTACCAGGAAAGGCTCCCAGGGTGATGTCGGCCTCTACGTATCCCTCCTCATCCAGAGTGACCACCTCTGAACCTGATCCCTCCTTCCATCGAGGAGATGTCAGGTCATGGACCAGTTTCAGTGCTGTAGACTTGTGGACGGTGTTCGTGTGGGCCCAGTAGATGCCAATCTGGAAGGCTTCCTGGATGGTGGGGAACAAGAGGGCATGGAAGGGGGAGAGAAGGAACAATGAGAGGGTGAGGATGGGAGGCAATCAGATGCAAAATTAGACAGAAAAAATGAAACCAATATCAGTCATGTCAGAGAAAAGTTCTTATTAAAATTGACTGTATCTGATTGCATTTTGGAAACAGTCACATGCTAGAGTCCGCTGTGGCTTCATTACCAACCACTGAGCACAATGTTTCTGACAGTGTCCATGTTCCCTGCATAGCATTTCAAATAGTCCTGGAACTGAGCAGCATTTAACTTCCATTAGTGCTGGCTTTGTCAGGAGAACACACTTTATGTGCCCCACAGATGCTTGAGTGACACACTGATTGTTCATTTGGCTGTGCAGCTCAGCAGCATTATGAAACATGCCGCTCAAACATCAACCTTCTCACATAAACCCAACGAGTCTGAAACTATCGCAGTGGAAACAAAATCTCCTCTCCATTTGCCGTGCCATGATGAAATGCAGGGTGCTATGGAAACATTATTTGTTTCTATTTCACAGGCTATTACATATTTACAACTTTTCTTATTTGTTTCTTTGTGCTGAACCGTATCAGCATTTGTTCTTTGATATGCTGCCTTCCCGCTTAGCTCTGTGTTAGTGGTAGAAAAGTCTGTGTTGTGTTCCACAGGGGGAAAACCATCTGCAGTCCTCTTCTTCTGATCTCAGAAGCCAGTGTGAAGACATGCCTACAGTATACAATGACAGAGCTTGGCTGCAGATAAAGACTCAAGCAGGGAATATTGTTGTAATGCAGTTCTGGTGAATGAGCTAAGGTTTTGTGCCTATTAGTCGAAACTGAAAAGAGGAAAGAGATGGTTTCATAATGAAGGCTGTCATGTCACGAAAAGACAGACTTGTAGGTCTGAATCTGAAGACAAAGTTTATCTTCAGTGCAGTAGGAAGATCATTATAGATCATGCATGACGAAAATTTGGAAAGCATACAGTCTATTAATGTCTCTCAGAATCAGAATTACTATTACAGGCAAAGCTTCTTTGCCAATACTAAACTTTAGACCTGATGGCATACATTTGAAAGTTGACATTCATGTAATATGAGCTTTTGATGTACTATAGCTAATGCTATGTAAGGATCATATAAAAAGGTGTGAGTGGTATGAGAAAAGATAATTAGTTGTCTTCACTATATAATTTTACAAATAAAATGTATTTTATTTGTCTCGAGGGGTACTCAGCCTGTGAAACCGTTTTTTTGTGGCTGTGGAGGGTCATTTTTAATCTCTAAAGTCTTGGCAGAAAGCCTGCGTTACAAACTGAAGGCATGCAGTTTGGAAAATATTTTACAATTTACCTGGCAGTCTTAGGAAGTCTAAGGAAAGATGCTATGAATTTGCATTATGGGAAATGTGGGATCTTGCATTTTTCAGAGCTTGGAACTAAAATTATGGATATCTTGGTCTCTGCAGCGGATCCCTACCTTGAAGTTGGGTGGAACAATGACTTTGCCGGCTGGTATCTGCAGTACGATGGTCTCTCCCTCAAAAAGCCAGAGGTCCCACTGGGAGTGGTTGGCCAGCAGGGCCCAGGGGAGCAGCTCCACCAGCAGAGTGTTCAAGCCAGACTTCCAGCAGGATAACTTCACCTGCATGGGACTGTCCCACTGGGCAAGGGGCTCCAGCACTGACCTGTGGGGAGAGAACACACTATTATAGCAATCACTCCAAAAGCATTGGGATTAGATCCTACAATGACCCACTGACAAAAATATGTACATCATCATCATCATTACAACTGAAATATGATTCATCATGCTGTGCCGGGAGTCTTTTTCCCTCATTAACTTTGATCGGTCATCAAATTCCTGTTGTGTGTCTCTTCCAAAAGCATCCATGTAGTTGAAAGGTCGTGGTCTTGTATTAGGGCACAGAGGTCTCCAAATATAACATCCAATATGACGTGGTGTTCAGCGTGATAGCAGTGGCCAGAAAAGGTTACTCTTCCCTGAGCAACAATGGCAGAGACAGGTGGAATGTCTCCATAAAAGATATACCATCTGCAAGAATACAGATATCAATCCAATCCTACAGGCAGAACCGGTGGCAGCTTTGGTCTTTTGGTAAGATAAAATACTGCATGCATTTCAAGCACAAGTGGACCTTCTGTTAAGTAAACATTCAATTTTGGCAGTGTTGACTCCTTGCTAAACACAACTGTGTACAGTGGGCTCAACAAGACTACAGACAAGCAAGTGGACTTGCTGAACAAATTTCTCTCATTAAGCCACTGCAGTAAGGCTACAGGTGCATGGACTGTAAACACTCCATCCAAGACACATACATATAATGACATACACTGATCAGCAAAAACATTAAAACCACTGACAGGTGATGTCAGTAACATTGATCATCTCTTTGCAATGCATAATATGCTGGAAAACCTTGGGTTCTGGCATTGATCTGGATGAAAGAGCCCAAAGCAGAACAAGTCCAAACCATGTATGCCTCATCCCCCAACCAAGGGGACCCAAAAGATCCACTAAAAACGTCTCGGTGTCAGACACCACAGGACAACCCCTGAGGGTCTTATGACTATTCCTTTAAATCAAATCAAATCAAATCAAATTTTATTTGTATAGCCCAAATTCACAAATCACAGTTTGCCTCAGAGGGCTTTACAATCTGTACAGAGACGACACCCTCTGTCCTTCGACCCTCGATTCGAGTGAGGAAAAACTTGCCCCAAAAAAAGCCCTTTTAACAGGGAAAAAATGCGGAAGAAACCTCAGGGAGAGCCACAGAGGAGGGATCCCTCTCCCAGGACGGACAGACGTGCAATAGATGTCGCATGTACAGAGCAGATCAACGAGATCACAATGTATTCAATTATAAGCGATGGTTGACAGGAGTGAAAGTACACAAAGATGTATTACAGCAATAATGATGAAATGCACTTTACGGATCAATGCTGCTTTGACTGCACAAGGGGACCCTGCACAATATTAAGCAGGATGGCTTTAATGTTGTGGCTGATTGGTGAATGTATAGACAGGAAGACAGACACACAGCTACCTGTAATGCAGTATTGATAAACAACAATTACTGTCAAATCAGCCTGGTAATAAAACTCATTTATGCTCAATCACTGAGATAAAGGACATAAATTCCCCTGTAATCTGGGCTATAGACATGGTTTGCACAGTGCCAAATGCAGAGCAGCATGCAGCCTTAAACAGGCATTTAAATGTGTCGTATATATAAACAAACAATTCTTATATGGTTATACTACACAGACCATTAACACACTGACAGTCAGGCTAAACAAATACATAGAAAGAAAAGGTCGGCAAACAAGTTATGCAATACAAACAGATACAGAGAACAGTTGACAAGGCACTGGGAACACACATGGGCATGTGGGTCTCAGACAAACAGGCAGACAGACAGAAACACACAACCATTTTTCCACTGAATCCTCTGACACTGCAGTCATTTCAAAGTAATCATGGTCTTGTGAACCCTAAACAGCGCTGACTGCCAGAAGACAGCCAAACAAACAGTTCTCCTCAGACTCACTCTGAAGTTCAAAGCCATCATAGGCGACCCAGTCTTCTTAGTCCCCCAAGGCCGCCTAGACTATGCTCAACCTACCAACCTGCCATCTAGAGCTTGTCCCAAAGACTCCCTGCTCTAAAATGGGACTAAAAAAAGCACTTGATTGTTTTTACCATTTACTGGCGCTTATCTGTGTGCAGCTGTCTGTGCGTGTTTGTGTGAGTGTGTGGTTAAAAAGGACATAGACCTTGAGGCTGAGGGCAGCAAAGTGCAGGGCTCATAAATCACATTATAAAGCTCACAAAAAAGTAATTGAAAGAAATATGCTCAGCAGCTTCTGTCAAAACCCACCAACTCTGAGGGTTTTAGAAGTGTGTATTTTGAAAAGCACACTGCTCTGAACACACACTGACACATACACACACACACACATACACCCTGCAGCCAGAGCTTACCCTAACCTCAACCACTACAAGATGTTTGTTTAATGATTGTGGAGGTGCCCCTCTGCCATTAAAAATCCAACAGAGAAAGAAAAATAACATTTACCACTTTCAACTTCCTCTGCCCCTTAAAGACACAATATTTACACACTCCCTGCCAAGGAGTTCAGTTGGTTTGGTTTGTCCGCTGTGCCACGGAGACTGAACCCTCTTTCCAAACTGCAAAATGTATCACTGTTATCAACATCCAGGAAAAATATACAAATTAAACTGTGGTTTTCACTTGTTGCCCAAGTTCTGAGTTTGTTTAGAGATACAAATCAATGCTATTAATCCTTTTTTTTATTATTATTTCTTCTCTTACCATTTTCCTCTCATGCTCCTGAACATAAAATAGAAGATCTCTGTGTTTCAGACAAAGTGCAACTCTCCATGACGGGAAATGTGCTTTGGCATACGGTTTTTGTCTCGCAAGGAAGAGAGTGGAGAAACCAGACACCAAACCACCAGATAGCAGCTTTCCAGTGAGATGCAGTGTATGTGACGTTCGAAGGTGAACGATGTGTACAGTAGGGTGGTGTGTGTATATAACACAAGTGTACACATGTGCAGGGCAACACTCTGTGCGTGTGTGTGTGTGTTTGCGCATGTATAGAGAGCAGAGAAACCCAGGCAACCGCAGGCAGACATATGGCTCACATGTCCAGCAGATCTACTGGGACTCTTTGTAAGTCGGAGCCTGTGGGAGAGCATGTGGCAACGTCTTTTACCACTGCTATCAGGATGTGATTGCTTTGTGACAAAAGATGATTCCCAGAGAGACATTTGTGGACGGATTCATTCATGTGTGTGCTGCTCCGATAGTATACGTAAAATAATGCATGAGTCTAATATACACACATATGTGCATACACATATATACAGTATACACACTGTGCGCTCTGCAAAGCTGTGCCAAGTTATAACCGAATGCAAGGCCCTGTGACTTATGTGAGAAAGTGGGACTGTGACAGAGTGACAGACTTGATCTCTGGTCTGTGGGGAAGGCAGTGGGATCTCCTGTTAATGCCTGATGCATGGCTCGGCATTGTCTTTGCAGTTAACTGTTTTATAATGTGAACAATGAGTGAGCAATAAAGAGAAGCCTCCCTCATTAAAGGGCTCGCTTGCACAACTCATTGCTTTGAGGAGGGATGCTGTATGACGCCTACTATTAGAAAAAAACACTCTGGTGGGTCCTTACGAAATTTGTGTTATGAAATCCAAACACCCAGATTTTATGCGTGCCACACAAGTGCTTCAATAAATATGGAAAAGAATTAGATGTTGACTCACTACAAAGAATCATGAGGTGTCTTGAAGTTTTCAAAGGGATGGAGGCTCGTTCATTTTTGATATTGTGAGTGTGAATCTGGCTCACAACTTTTGCCTGGCTCACAAGCAATATGTGTCATTAATCTTCTATACTGCCATGTTTCATGTCATTTATCCTACTCAGATAACTACTCAGATGCACAGATCAGCTCCTTGAGGTTTTGTTTAAAAAAAGACTGATCAAGCAAGTGAAAGCACAAAAGGTCTAACATATTTTTCATCATCGCCTCACCCACCTTGTACCATTTCAAATCAAAATGGGAGCATGACTTTGGGGAAAGGATCTTGAATGAAATCTTGAAATTGTCCAGTGTGATGATGCACATTAGCATCATATGTGTCTGAAAAAGTTTGATTCAATTTAAAATGTTTCACAGACTCCATCTCTCCAGGAGTAGGCTTGCCCAACAACCAGCTAAGGTATTTAAAACTTGAACATGTGTAACAATGCCACAGACTCAGAGCCATGTTTGGCAGTTTTTGGTGTTGTTCATAGAGATCTGAATCCCTCTTGAATCCAGGTTTACAACATTGCTTTCTTGTTGCTTTTGGCGAGACATCTCATTCTGTATAATTAGAAATCTAGCTTCTGCTCAATGCAAGCAGGAGGTAATGGTTCATTCGAAATTTGAAGAGCTCAGATATACCACTCAGGGCTCGATTAATACATTCCAAAAAGTATGGCAACCTGGACATCTATAATAATGCCTGCACTGAAAAAAATAGAACTTCATGCCTGTAACTGATAACCACAACCATAACATCAAGAATCGCTGCAGAATATTTATTTTATTTATTCATCTTTTTTTGGTAAGTGAGTTTGTTTTGTTTTTGCTTAATGTATTATTGCTTATTTATACTGTTATGATTGTTGTTGTTGTTTATTTATTAAATATTCATTTTTCCCACGCTCTTGGTGTTTCAGGCAGTCTCCCAGAGGGTTGGGGTGGGCAGGATGCAGATGCTGTAAATGTTTAAAAACCAAATAAAACATTTGAACAATAACTTATGTGTACCTGTCAGTATCTTTGGTCACATAGGGCCATGATGGCTCAGTGGAGGTCTTTGGGCCATAGAAGTCAGCCAGGATGTGTTCCAGGTTGTCCTCATTCCCAGCCTTGTTGACAATCTGTTTGATTAGGCTGGTGGAGATCGGTACAGCACAGTGGGAAGCATCTTCATCCTCCCTGAAGGACGAAGCACAAACACTAAATCATTATAGATTTCTCTAACAAAACACACCAAGACCAAGTGTGATGCATATGTTTACATGTCTTTGAGGGAAAATGTAGTCAATGTTCATTTGGAATAGATGCCTCACAGGACATGTATATTCACAGTGATTCTCAAACATATCTGGCTATCTTTGCCCAACAATGTGCCGCTCTTCCTGCCAAGCAGGCACTGTACCAGCTGACTTCACTTATCTTGATTATCTTCTCCTCTGTGCTGGATGGTGTGATAGGTGATTGCTTGAAATGAAAACCTACAAACTCTGAGGGTCATAAAGGCACATGGCTGTGAACCACTACTGTCTGTTTTGTCAGCAAATCTGCCTTGGCAGCATGTTTGCTTATTCTACGCCAGAAACAATTTAAATGTATTTTTTATTTCAGTATAGAACGAGACATCTCTTGACAACCCCAGACTATTCCCATTGTTCTGTTCAGAACAATTAAAGTGACCTCCATCTTAACTCTGCTTTACCCTAAAACCTAGCAGAGGCTTGAATCTGCCTTTTGTTCTGGATTTTTCTTCCTGACAAACAGTCTTGCCTTACAAACACTAATTCACAAAGATCACAGAAAAAGCTAAACAGCAGTAAATAATCCTACTGGATATGTTAGCCCCAGACACTGGTCGATTATGGCTTTGCAACAAGAAGAAAAAACAAACTAAATCCAAACACTGTAATAACTTCTTCTCTTTCTCTGGGCAGCATTCAGTTCCACTTGGCTAAAGCAAAACAGCCCCCTTAACCCCAAGCTGTAGTTTATTAATAGAGCTCATTGTGCTATAAAAGGAACACAGGGGCTTTTGCTTATGGATCTGGGGCAAGACAGAGGAAAGGGACAAGGTGTTGACAGGAAGCTATTCATCCAGCTCAGTTCCTGAGGGGGAAAACTGGAAGAGGCTTCTGATTGTAACCCTCGTGGTGGCCAATATGAGGAGAGCAGGACATAACAGTTCTGGTTAAGACTTGTCTGTGTCTCTTGTGTCGCAGACCGCAGCTCTGCTCTCTACCTCGTCCATTAGAGACCACAACTATGTGTAATTACAGGAAGGAAAGACGAGCTGTTGACCAGCGAACATTTAAGATTGGATCCATCCTAGAGGTTGCTCTAGGAGGTGCTTGTGTGCATGTGTATGTGTGTGGGGTACATTTACAATTGTGGTTTTTCTGTGTGTGTTTGTGAGGATGGAGAGGGATGAGGGATGGATTGAGTTGGGGGGACAAGGGAGACGGGTATGTAAGTTTGTGCGGTGAGAGGCGGTTTAGGGCAGGGGACGGATCGTAAACACAAGGAGCATTGTGGTTTCAATACAGAGAGACAAGACACTTGGTTGTTTCTGAGCTTGCTTTCTGCGCACATGAAAAGGATTTATCTACAACAACAGGGGCCAAATATATTCCCAGTCACTGTATGGCCACTGTGGTTACTTTATGGCCGCTGAAATGAAAACAAACTTTGTGACCAGATATCTAAACACACAACGGTTATGGCAAAAAATTCTCTCAGGGGGAGTCAATTACACTCAACGTTTACTCTGTTTATTCAGATCCCCACCAGTTGCTACCAAAAGGGGTGATTTTTCTTCCGTGGGTTTGCATAAAACAACACCGATTACAGATGTACAGATAACAAATACAGTAGGAACAGTAACAATACAGGATGTACATGTGGTAGTTACTGGGGCCACCCATGCTGAAAAATAAACACTCATGTTACTGAAAGACAATTTGGACCAAAGTATCTGTCATCTGTACGTGGTGGCATGACACTACCATGGTGATGTTATCAGACTACATAACTGAATAAACCAATTATACATACATGGCATTGCTTTTATCTTTCTTTTAAATTTTAATGCAACCAAACATGTCGACAATTGATTCAGCTTAGTTAAGTCTGCTGTGATAAACTGTATAAAGAGCTGTCTCTTACAAGAGCACATGGACAATATGAGAAAGTGTGAACACACACTGACAAACTGGGAGAGAGTAACAGGCCTAGTAGTGATGTATGTGACAGACTCTGCCCATGATGAAGTGGCGACTGTCACACTTGCACTGGCACACAGCTAACCAAGACAATGATAGACACAGACCACACACAGATACGAGGACACATGTGCAAATACACCACTCATCCACCCACGCAACCATGTGTGGATACACACATACAATCCTCTACGCACAGACAAACATAGAGCCGATACGGGGCCAAAAACCTGCTCTCTGTTAGGGTCCGAATCTAAATGAGGTGTAATTATGGTCCAACCTGACATGTTGGAACTGGAGCTGCTGCCAAGCTGGCTTCCTGTTCCCTTGAAATGTGCCTCCATTCCCCTGGATCATGTCTTCATGTTGGCTCACAGAAACCAGAATGTGGTGTGAGAGAATCTTAAGTAAGTGTCTCTCCCTCTTTTCTAAACTGAGGCATAATATAACCCATTACAGAAGACCAGAGTGAGACTCTGTCCTTTACAACAGTATGAGCTGGTTGCTGATGACATAATAAAACACTGGACTGAATGTGGATTTGTCCTACTGATGGGCACATTGTGCGAGAGAGTGAAGATGGAACCAGAGGACCTGCCCAAGATGAAGTGGCAGATGAAGCTCTGCCTCAGTCATGGGGACAGATACTAAGCTGTGTCAATATGTCGTGAGATGTGAAGAAAGGTTAAAGTACTTGTGTAGTAACGCTACTGCACATTTTAGGCACTCCTATGTACAAAACAATCCTAATGTGTCAACGCTTAAGCAGATACTGCTCCATGGACTTTGTTCTTTTTTTTTTTTTTTTACCTGGCTTGGAAAGTGAGGTGGTGGGTGAGGTCGGCCTCAGTGTTTAACAGGGGCTCCTGGTGGCCCTGTCCATGTATCAGCTGGCTCTCTCTCAGTCCTAAACTCCTCTTCTCTACGTGCAAGATTACTGGATCAGGCAAGTGGCTCCTCATGACAAACAATGGACTGAAAACCACCTGAAAGAAGGGATTCACAACTATTATCAGTGAAACATACTGAAACTGAATGTACAGAAGTGAACTTGCAGGATAATGGCATGAATGTGATGATGCTTTCAGACGTTCAATAATTCAGCTGTTATAAATACTTAAAAAAGTCTGTTGTCTCATTTTGGTCTAATCAGTGAATTCCAGCTATCCTAACAAGATACAATGCATTGAAAATCTAGCAGAAATGATGCAACAGTATACTTAAAAAATCATTGCATTCAGTTTGTATTTATGTTCTACACAGCGTCCAAACTTTTTTTTTGCTGTTGGGGTTGTATTACTCTCATTGCCTGTGAAGAGCTGTGTGTGTGTGTGTGTGTGTGTGTGTGTGTGTGAGTGTGTGCAGAGGATACTCACTACTCTCTGCTGCATGTGAGAGTCAGGTTCAATTGTGATGAGCGTACACCACACATAGAGCAAAGAACCACTGGAGCAAGGCACCTGAAAGGAGACACACTAACTGTTACTGATAGTCTCATTACTTACAAATGAATCCAACTGTCCAATGCCAAACTTTTTAATGAAAGACAGTGCACTTGAGAGAATGTGGTGTTTTCAGTACATCTAATATATTTCCATTATTGCAAAAGGGTTAACAAGAAAGAGATCAATCAAGGACACCCAAGGGCAACTTGTTTGTGTTTGTTTGTGGTTAGAATATAAAATATGGATATCTCATGACTTAAATGCTTTGCTGCCTCTCATTCACTGACAGAATGTTTATTGCCTCCATCAGTAACGCATTATCATGTTCTTTCCTAAAAACTTGTTTCTTGGCTTCATCCAGTAGTTAAAACTTAAGTCTCCCTTAAGCCCTGCAACACAATCTAATGGCTGAGGCGACTGACAACTGTTAGTGCCAGATAATGGGCCATTACAGGCAGATAAATCTTTGCAAGATTTAAAGGCTGAGAATGTGCCCACCAAAGGCTGAACGCTCTTAATATGTCACTGATGTTTGTCCCATTTACTCTTCACTCCTCATTAAAGCCTTGGGATGCCAAGACACATTACAAGTGGTCTAGTTTATGACAGCCCAGAGACTTCATTTACTGGTGGGGACAGCAAAGTGGAGCGAACATTCAGTTTTAATATCGTAAGCCTGGCAAAACCGCCTTGTTAGGAGGAGGGAGTGAAACAGATATAGGTCTGATCCACCAAAAACACTCAGAACTGGGATAAGGTCAAGGCGACCTCCTGTGTTTTGTCAAAAGTAAAGGACAAGGAGACAAAAAAGATGTTAAAAATAAGAGTAAGGGAGGAGGAAGGTGAGATATGAGGAAGAGGAGTTACTTCAGATATTTACTGATACAGATAATCAGAGGACTGATGAGAAAGGAGAGAAACATCGACAGGGGAGAGAAGTGGAGGCTGGAACAGGTGGACAATCTGAACGCCAGAGGATGAAGTAAATAAAGGAGAGGAGTTAACAAATGCAAGATAGATGAGTGAGCCAATGTGTGGGCGAGAGAGTAAAAGAAAGGGAGGAAACGAGAGTGAAATAGCAGGAGACAGACAGAGATAGAGAGATCTAAGGCTCCAGCTACTAGTCCAGGCAGCTCTCTCAATCGGAGCCAACTCTCCACATGTGTAATGAACGACTGATCTGAGGAAAGGAGATAACAGTGGAGGTTGGAGTGTAGTCAGAGATGTTCAGACGCACACACAGAAGCTGAGAGTGGCTAGCTGTTAACAGCATGGGGCTTATGAAGGAGGAAAACAAAGACAGAGGGACAGACAAAGACAGGGAAAACAAGAACAAGAGCAGCAGGGACGGAGTGAGGGAGTGATTTTCTGGCGCTAATCCAGCGGTGTGAAAGTGCCTTCAAAGTCCTTGCCTGTGCCCACATATCAGCTTGTGTTTCCTGTCTATGGTTAGTGTTGTTATGAGAGAGCATAAACTGTATTTTCTGCCTCTCAACGTGGTTGGGTTATGGGTTGGAGGGCCTTTGTAAGCCTATCTGTGGGGAAGATCTCAATCTTTTCCCTAACTGTGAGTAGCAGCGTGGAAGCTCTGCCACTGTGGCCACCCAGGAGAAGAGGATCCGGCCATGGTTGGTGGTCCAGTCACCAGCTCTAAACATGTGTGTGTGGATGGAGAGCCAAGTGGAAGCGGTAGTGTGTGCAATGTGTGCATCTATCAGTGTTTGTCTGGCAATCACATTCAACAACTTGTATTTGTAAAATCCTTTGCGCATTGGAGATACTACAGTCTGTACATGCCTTTATAAACGTGACATTTAAAATATCTAGTACAGCCTGTAACAATAAACAATAAAGAGCATTCAGACAGGTCATGTCATGTCATGTGTCACCAGACCTGTACAACAGAGCTGCTGCTGCCCTTGTCTCTCCTCTCCAGCTGAACATCCTGGGACCAGTCTTCGTCTCCACGGGCCCTTACACACAGCTCTGTCATCTCAGCGTCCTCCAGCACATATGATGGCAACTTGGCCCCTGCTTCCAGGCAGTCACAGTGTTCCCTGACCACTGTCTGACTGTCAGGCCCCACGTAGTGCTGCACCACCCGCAGCTCAATGTCCTGAGTCAGGTAGCTACACATCACCTGCCGCCCGCAGATTATGACCTAGAGAGAAGAAGGTTACAGGGGGAATTTCCGCTATTAGAGATAAAATAATTAATTTCAAGAACTGTATGAGGCAAGAGACACAGAGCCTTGAACACAGAGATGTTCTGTGATCTTATTTTGTCATCACAAAAAGCTTCTCCATCATCTGATCGAAGAAAAAACATGGGTTATTACAAGGGCCACTGCTGTCTCTGTTCTTATGAAAGAGCTCCTGATTGCTTCCTCACTGAATGATAATTTTCCAGGGTCACGGTATCGCTACATCCAGTATACAGCATGCACACACAGACACACACACAAACACACACCAACATGCTTTCTTTCTCCGAATACCCTCCTTCTCTTCCTTCCCTGACAGTTCTTAGTGCCATTTTCTGCACTGACACCATTGTCTACAAAATAAAAAAAAAAAGACGACAGAAAGTCATCCTTTGAATTTTGATTCACAAGGTGAAAACAATATCAGCCCCGCTGTGGCGGCTGGTAATCAACACATTAAATGATCATGACACTAATTGTCAGTAGTAGCTCTGATACGCCTACCGTCATATGTTCTACCACAGGAATCATAGTTTGCCCAGTGTGGTTGTGTAATTAGAGAATGCATGTGCAAGTAGATGCATGTGTACACCGACCAGCCAAAACATTAAAAGTACTAACAGGTGAAGTGAATAACTTTGATCATCTCTTTACAATGTGATGGTGGGTAACCTTGGGTCCTGACATTCGCATGGAGGTTCTTTGATACATACAACCCACTTCAACACCACAATCGACCAAGTACACACCACAGAAACAGAAATGGCCCGAGGAATGTGACAAAGACATAAGGTGCTGACCTGGCTCACAAACTGCCCTCATTTCAATTTGATCAAGCATCTACGGGATGCGCTGAAACAAGCCTGATCTATTGAGGCCCCAGCTCTCAACCGACAGGACTCAATCAGCCACAACATTAAAATGTGTTGTGGCTGATCAATGTCAGTGGTTTTAATGTTGTGGCTGATTTGTGTATATAAACATAATATGACGGGGATTTATACAAGGGGGATTTTTTAATAGCAGTCAACATAAGGTGCCAATCTGAAGAACAAAGAGGTTGTCACCATAGGGGAGCTAGACAGGGAGGGAGAGTACAGCACTGTGTGACATTTCAAGGATAAACCCCCCCCCCACCCCAAAAAACAAAAGATGAGGTATGCTCATGCAGGCGGGAGCCAGCTTCCTCTGTAGTGGCAGCGTTGTTCCACTCTGAGGCTTTGTGTTGTGAATTGGATGTGAGCAACGCTCATACCCTATCATTGGGTCCAATGGGAACAAGATGTAAGCAAAGTCTGGGACAGATGGAGGAAGGAATGTGAGAGGCCGAGTCTGTTTTGTCTGGAGGACGAGAGGGAGACATGTGCGACACTTGACACTGTTTACATAACAAAGTGTCACCGCTATAATCTGATGGCATCGCTGCATTTTCAGGAATACAACTGTGCCATGTGGAAAAATCCAAACATGATCCACCACTGTTCTTGGTGTAAAAAGGCAAACGAGGCTGGTTTGTGATTTGGTTTATGCTGGTTTATGATTTCCTGTGATCTTCAGTGTGGATTGATGGGGCTCATTATGTTTTTGGATGGCTTTAAACTCATAAGCTTTTGTTTTAGTGCTATAAAACAGATACAGTCTGTTGTTAGCTGAGCAACAACTAAATCATAACATACAAATGGAAAAAAACTGGAGATTAAAAAAGTGCTCATCCACGGATGAGTGCTGGGAAAAAGGCCAGGCTTTTTAATGTGACACATAGCAGCGGTCACCAGGCGTAATGCAGCAAACAAGTTCCTGCTTTCTGTGAAGTTCTGAACCACTTGTACGACTTCTTACTGATGAGCAGGATGATAATCTATTCATGGTTAAATTCTTTGGTCCTTAGTTATTGCTGTGGTGTATTTGCACCACATATCTTCACTTGTCTATTAAAAAGCATTGTATGTAGTGTGTGTCGTTTGCCTTTGATTTTCCGCAAATGAAATCCTGGCTGGGTTAAGCTCTCCATTGTCTTTCCTTGAATTGCTTAAGCTAACTACAAAGTCAGTTTGTGTTACAGTTGTTCAGATGAAACTTGATCCTGCTATAGGAAAATTTTAAATTAATTACTTTTTGTACGTGACATGATTCTTACCAGGAAGTACCAGGGACCAAAGTCTATGACAACTGAGTAAACTCCATCCAGTGATGAAAACAGCGACATGAAGTTGTCAAAACAAGCCTGTTCTTAGAAGAGCAAATGTAATGCTTATCATATGCATGTCTTAAATGTATTGCAGCAAAATAGACTTTTATATAATGCTTCATGAGAATTAAATACAAACATGTGTGCATAATGATGTTTACTAGATGGAGAATGTATATAATGATATTACAAAAAGTTCTTTTTTTTGCGTATTTTCTCAGACTTTATACTTAAGAGCTTTTGCATGCTTTTTTTGACAACGAAAACATGACAAAAACAAACATCAAATAAAATCATTAAGTCACTAAAACTTCCTGTACCTGTTTCTGGACACCATTGAGCTGCACCACCTTGATGATGAGTGATGCAGTGCGTCCTTTGTATTGAATGGTCCTCAGCAGAGTCCCTACGTTGTCCACGCTGAAGGCCTCTGACCAGCGCCAGTTCCCCCATCCCTCGATGCAGATGTGCAGCAGCTGCAGGATGGGACAGAGCAGGACACACACATACAAACATCCAACAGAGACAGAAGACACCAGACATCAGAGGTTAGATTCCTTGCCCTTTATTTATCCCCAAGCAAAAAGGCAAGTAAACAACAAGGTTCTTTGTTTAGAAGATCTTAGTAGGGGGGGGGAGCAGGGAGACAACAAAGTTCCTGTTTACTGGTGCTGAACAGGCCTGCTGCTGTTGGAAGTAAAAATGAAGGTCGCACACAATAAACTGGCTGCTGGAAAACAGCTGATGTGGAAGCTCATTATGGCTGCATGAGTGTGTGTGTGAGTTTGTGTGTGTGTATTTGTGCGGTTGGATGTTGAAGGCTCTGTTCTCCACACGTCTAAATAAGAGCAGATAGTTTGCCTCTCAACCTTTTCAGCTTCATATCCATCACTTCACGGTGGAGCACATCCACGTGTGTGGCTGGACGGAAACATAGATCCAGGGGGACAGCAGTAAACAGACGGTGTCCTGTGTTTTTATATTCAAACAACTTTACAATGGTGACAATTTTCCAACCGACAATTTTCCACATAATTTCTTGTATTGTGGTCCATGAAATGGCAGCAGGGCTGAAAATATGGAAAGAAGTATGATTTCTAAAATAAATGCATCTGTACAGTATCGGCAGGCAGCCTGCAGACGGTTGTTTTAGATGCTTCTTTCATTTCATCCCATGGTGTGCAAAACACTGACTTAGTTTTAAATATGGTGCCATGAAGTGCATATATTTGCAGCCTTTGCTACATGTCTCACTAACTCAAGCTACTCACAAAACCTTCAGTTCAAAAGCCAAGAGGGCTGGTCAAATGTCCATCCAGTCATACACCACATCTGTGCTACAGTGAGGTCATGCACAGACTATCTGTCCACTTCTCACCACAGGATGCTGAGCAGTACATGACAAGGAAACTCATTTGTCAAACAATGTGAGTGATGTCATGAGATTGTGGTCAAAATACAGGAGCAGAGCCATAAATACAGAGGGAGATCTGAAGCCTTCTCCCCTCCGGAGGCTAGCGCGTCTGACCTTCCACCTGACTGAACTCTCTGTCTCAGTCCTGCTGCCAACACAACTTAAAACTCACAACACTTAGAAAGGGAGGGGAGGGAAAAGGTGAGAAAGGCAAAGAATGTTTGTTGGCGAGAGGCTGAGGAGACAAGGGGATGGGGGACGGGTTCAATACCTTCCCTGAGGAGTAGCAACCAGACTGAAACCCTGAAAAGCTGTTTTGAAGATTTACACTCTGGCTCGTCGCTTCAATGTGTCGAACATTTAGCCAATCTGTTTAAAGAAAAACAAATTACTTCTGAGGTCAAAGAGCGCGGGGGGACCCTGGTCAAGACCTTCTATGTTTCTCTCCACCGCAGTCTTTCCTCACTGTTTGAAGGCAGATTTCTTTACAATAACATTCTTAATCAAAGCCTGAATTTACTTTCTTCAAGATCATCCCTCCTCCCTGTCGGCTGAGTGAAAATGACAAAATTTCTCAGATCTCCTGCTCAGTGGACTTACTCATGGGGAAAGTGGCAGGGTGGTGTAAACAGCCAGGTGGCGGAGGTTAAGGTTAAGCCTTAGGGTGGAGGAACATTAGATGATTCCCTATACACGCACCAACATTATAATCAAGACCAGTTAAGAACACTTTGAAAATAACTGTTCTGTGGTTTTTTTTTTACCATGGTGCTCTTACTCTCTTTTGAAGTGACAAGATGGAAATCTTTTAATTTGCATTTAACTTAAAAATCTTCTTTTACGTCTTAATATTAGCCTCTGTTCGCTTTAATATTTTTGGTTGTACTGCATTGGTGTTAATTATGGTCAAAATCTTGTGGCGGTGAACCCACCCTGCTGTCCCTCAGCACCATCTGCCAGCACCAATTTGTTATTTCAACACGTCTCTCTCCTTTAACCCCTCTGTTCCTCCCTCTCTGGCTGTGCACTTTATCATGCCTGTGGCTCAACTTGACCTTTAAGGGAGAAGTCATAATAATGTCTCTCCTCAAACTTCAAACAGTGACTGTGTTCTTGTTTAAATTTATCCCTGCTCTGACTCAAGTGGTGGAAGAAAAGAAAAAAAACAAAACAGAAGTGACACAGATGAAATGGACACGTAAGACAACAAGAATGAAAAATAAGAAGCTGTTTTGCCTCTCTGTGACTTATCCAACTGTTGTGACACTGAGAAAACCCAGTCAGCCACATGTGGTGGTTTTTACGCAAATGGATTGAGTCTGGCCTTACACTGGCAACATTCATCTGAACAGAGAACTTTAACAATAAAAATGTCTTTGTAGGAGGATGACACTTAATGTGAAGCAAAAACTCAAAGGTCACACTGTTCCCTCAGTTAGTTAAAGGATAGGTTCACATTTTCAAGTCTTTCTCAAAACAGTAATCACATGCCCAAATTTTTATTGGTCGCTGTAATCATTCTTCCTGTCCATATTGGTCGTTAGGGGATCCCTTCCTTAAGTAATTTTAGTGTAAAGGCCCAAAAGCACTGAAAGCATGCTCCTGTGGCGCACTGCGGGCATCAGATTTGAAATGCCAACACCACGGAACCGGCAACATATTAGGGAAAATGTCGCTATTTATATGCATTACTCAAATTCTTATATAGGTCGACAGACCTCACAAACACCCCCCGACACACACACACACACATAATAAACATAATAGCCTCCGTGTCAAAACCAACAACAAAAACTCTGACATCTTCTCTCCTTCTGCCACAATGCAGTCACAATAGAAGATTACTACATTTACCTCAGCATTATGGAAGTGAGCGGAAGCTAATATGCAACTTCAGCAGTGCGATTTAGACAAATCAAATGGATATCGAAAGTAACAGTCTTTTAGTGTGATATTCCTGTGTTGTGTTAATGCCCCTCTGCTGTAGCTCAGTAAGAAAGTCACATGAGCTCTAATGAACTGGAGAACAAAACTTGGACTGTGGACTTTGTCCCCTGTCACTTACTGTGTATTTTTTGCTGCCAGAATGTGAAGGATGACCAATTTCAGCAACCAATAAGCCTTTCAATGTATATATGGGCATGTCAGTATTGTTTTAGGACTTAAAAACACATTTTAAGTGACAAAATGACAGTGGAGAGGGGGAACTGTATGATGAAAATTAGAACTGGTCAATGCACTAAAACTTAAATGCAGTAAGAGTTAACTTTTTCACTCAGTTTTTCATTTAGCTTGTGGTGCCCTCAGGAATGTTAAGAAACCATGATCACATCTGCTTTCTAATTTGAAGATCTCTAACCTCAAGAACCAAAATGATGAAATACCCCACAGGGCCTTACATGACAGTAAAGCCCAAAGCTGTCTGTATAATGACTTGACAGACAAGCACGCCAAGGTGACAAATAAAATTGGACTGAAATAAGTGGAAAACATACAGTATGTAGTAAGTATGAGTGTAAAGATTTCAAAGTTTAAAAAAGCTAACACAAACTACTCTAAGAGCAGTAGAATTTACTTTAATAAACATCCCAATTGTAATAATCTACAATATCCATAATAACTGTGAATAAAATGTGATTATTTTCTGTTCTAGTAAACTGAGAAAAACCTAACCCTATTTTGAGCAAAACCAACCTTCAACTTGTAACCTCAAAAGTGAATGAAGTTTTTATCTCATTTCCAAATAAATCTTTTAAAAGACTCCTACACTCACCCTCAGTAACTGGCGCTGAGTTGAAGATTTTGTGTCCAAAACTAACTGAGAACCCATCTGTCATATTATGATCATTTCCCGGGTTGGGTATTGAGTGTGAAAGAAATGTGAAATTGAAATCTCAATCTCTCCTCATTTCCCTTAAATCCCTGGGGGGAGATTGTGATTGTGGCTGGCTGATGATGGACACTTAGTTTCCAGTACATTACTGGGCTTCAGCTTTGGTACTGGAGTGATCTGCATGGGGATTATTAAAATGAGTATTTGGATGTAACTGTACAAAGCACTTTCATTCTGTGACTGCATTGTACCATAAAATAGTCTTTTATCTGTTTCACTGATAGTGACGAGATATGACCTGGGTCATGTTATACTGTCTCTTTTCCAATAACAACTCTGGCCACAAGCCCTGACATTAACAGAATACAAGCATTCATGAAAATATTTTGGATTTAAATATTTTTTCAATAAAAGGCTTTAGTCAGACATATTTTCCACTCATTAATGTAATCAAACAACAATTATGCATCCCAATTCTTTAAAAATGAACTGAAGCAAAGTTACTGATATGACTAATGGTTTGACAGTACATCCCACCCTGACATGTTTGTCCACGCACACGAGTATCACTAAGATACAGATGATTCATCTCCGTTCCATGGAGATTAATCATCTGATTGATGTGACAAAGGGATTGTCCATTTCTTTTGAACTGAATCAACTCCATTCTTCTTTGGTCTGATGTCCACAGTCAGACTGTATGGCCACATCATCGGAGGGATGACTTGCCTTGTAGTGGTCAAACACGGCAATGATGAAAGCTGACGTGTGATATGGTTTGTATATTACCGTATCACCACTGGGTTTACTGGCTTTGCCACAATCCAATCTGCTTAAATAACTGCAGGTACTGGTGGATGTTGAGCACTTTGACATGTGTTTACAAATCAAACAGTCTGCTGAAATTGTGACTAACCCAAATGTAACAAGGAACACCTGTCGACTAAACCAAATATCAGAGGGTCAGGTCCACACAGACCTGTTTGGACCATGTATGGTCTTATCACATATCAGTACCACATGAACTTTATGAAACCCCATCACACACATTACCCTGTTGCTATGGAAACTAAAAGCAGAACCCAAATATGAGACTGACACATTCAGAAATGGTGTTAACTTCTGAGAATTAGCAGCACCACCCACCTAAAGAGTAAGTTATATTCAGTGAGTCAATCAACCAACCAAATTCCATCACGGCTACGATGTCATGTCTACCTCCTTGTCCATTGCTTAATCCTGTCCCCAGAGAAAGTCATTAGCAACAAAGTTTCCTGTAAAAGCCAGTAAGATACCAGTCAGTCATAACCAAAGCAATGACTATGAACTTCCTGGTAAACACAGAGCCATTATGTCATCCAAATGGCAAACACTCAAGTGTCTGCTTTGATAAAGTTGCGTCAGGACGAACGTAGGCAGAAGCCTAGACGGACGGAGAAACACATACAATTGGATGGACACAAAATGTCTCTCTTTCTCACATGAACAAACACACACACACACACACACACACACACACACACACACACACACACACACACACACACACACCAAACACTCTCTAACCTCTGTCCTCCTGCAGACAGAACAAGTCACTCCTGCCACTGTAACCACTATCCGTCTATTGTCCTCAAGTAGGAATGTGCTTGGGTGCACATAGCACAAATCAAGTGTCTGTCTGCAGTGGAGATGTGATCAGGGTTCCTGGATGCTGCAAAGACGGGCTCAAAAAGCCACAGTGGTTGTCGGTTGTCTACCCATTACTACCATTCCTTCATTCCATCTCACTCAGACTATAATAGGAAATTTGAGACCTGGAGACATGGAGTGGAGGTATAAACAACACCAGTAGCTTGGCACACAAGTTTCCATAACAGACCTAAAAAAGCTGCAGCAGGTCTCAGATGGCTGATTACCCGGCAGGTCTTTGATGGCTGATTACCACTTAATTCCACCTAAACAAGCTAAATTTAACTCTGTAAACCTTGGAACTTTTGTTGAAAGGTGAAAATTATGTAAATTACATTCTATATACCAAAGGTTTAAAAATAGTCTGACAAGTCTCTAAAGTACCCATCTTCTTTAATGTCATCTGGGCGTAGAGGGATGTGGAACAGAGGCCTGTCTTGTCTGCTGAAATAACTTTGGGACTAGAGAGCTAGCTAGCCACCTAACAAATGGAAAACAGGTTTATACCCAGACAACAAAACAAGAGGATATGGATTACTTTATCCTCTAGAAAGGATGGCGCTGGGAAAGAAGAGAAGTAGACAAAGTTGAAATGCAGTGAGAGAGAGAAAAAAAAGAGCGTAAATGAGTTAAAGGAAGAACAGAGAGACACAATAGCACCCTTGCCAGGGCAGTGAGGGCTAACCCATGTAACATGAGGGAATTATGGTGGATTTAACAGCTGTCTGCAATGCTTCTCTCTTCCTTGGCTCCCTCTCTCTGACAAAAGAAGCAAGGCGGTGCAACATCAAAGCCCAGATTTGCAAGTCTAAGCAGCGGTTTGAGAGCTGGATGAAGGTACAGAGAGAAGGCATTGTGTGGGTCCGTGGTTGACAGAGGAGATGTTAAGAGGTTTACGCTTCACTAACACTGTTCCATAGTTCTCCCTCTGGTTTCTACCAAAGCATCTTAGACATTCAGGACCTCAAGGGTTCCAGGAGATGCAGACGCGGCAAGTGTTTGCTCCAAAATGAAGGGAGCTGACAAAAGGAGTACTGTCTGAGAAAGGAGAGGTTTGCAAACCGCATGGTGGGGGGAATGGAGAAGTCAATGGTCGAGGACCCTTGGAAGGACAGAGACCTGGTCACGATCTAAGAACACAAAAAACAAAAGCTTGCCCTGGGCTGTAGAAATAAAACAAAGGGAAACTATTGTAGCGTACTGCACACATATACAGTACAAACTCAGGCAAACATAGTTTCACCCACAGCATGTTCATAACTCATATCCACCCAAACATCCATCCTTTCTATTTGCTTATTCCTGCTCCTAGGAATTCCTGGTCTTGTGAAATTGTTGTCGATCCTAGCTTACACTGAAAAAACAGTGGGATACCATCAGTCCACTGGAGGCCTAACACATACTGCACATAAATACATTTGTTCAGACACACACAAATAAAAAAACGCACATACTGTACATTCAAGTGGACAAAAAGTGGTATCTTCTTGATCACAGGCAGAAGAAACAAGAGGCCTCAGTCACCCGTACCATGACCACAACTAGAGTGCCTCTAATCTACCAGCAACTGTGGTTTGACTGCAGTAGAACTCAGACAACATGGATACAATTGATGTCTCCAGTGGTTTGACAATGCAATGTATAGTGCAATGTAACACTTGACTACAGAGAGGATTGGTTCACTACAATGAAACCACAAGCTCTCCTGCAAAAGAACAAATGCAGCATGGGTTAACCCCAAACAGCTACCACTAACCACAGAGTGGTAGATTGTGTAATGAAACTGAAGCCCAGGAAAATGAAGAAAACATATCACCACAACAGGCCATACACTAAAAAAGTTTCTCCTGCTTCTAACTGGAGTGATGGGGAAACATGTGCATTAGTGTTTTTCACTGGTCTCACTCTGCCTGGCTGACACACATGAAGCTTGACATAGCTCTTTGTGGCTTTCCAACATATGCTGGACATATGATTAAAAATTTTGATCACTGAAATGCTATTTTTGATGTGTGTGATACTAAGAAAAAAAATCCTCTTAGTCATAAAGCGGTTTCTCTTGATGTGCAGTATAAGGCAAGATGCCTCTATGGGTCCCAGGGTGTCGTGTGACCTTTAGTTCCTGCTGTGGCCCAAATCACCATGCTGCCCAGTGCTTTTCCTGTGGGATTGGTGCAACATTGAGGTGCTGTCCGTGGTGCTGAACTCAGGGCATCAACAATGGGACCACAACGCTCACCGATTCTTGACCTGCACTTCCATGTTTTTTAAATTGTGGAGAGATTCAAGCAGCGGGCCAGTATGTCCAGCAGACACTGTATGGATGCAGCCCAGCCTGAGGCCCCAATTGGTCGCCCAAAACAGCTTTGACTTGAAGAGGCATTGTCATAAGACCTCTGGGAGTATCCTGCTGTGTCTGGCACCGTGACGTTTGTAGTGAATCCTTTCGGACCCGTCTGTAGGGGTATGCAGCCTCCATGGATCGGACTTGTCGACCTAGCACGACCCACAGCTGCTCGATCAGTTTGGGATGTGAGGATTTTGGAGTCCAGGTCAGCGCCTTGGGCTCTTTGTTGTGTTCCACAAGCTGTTCCTGAGCAGTTTTTGCTGTGTGTCAGGGACCACTGTCTGGTGGGGCCACTGCCACCTCCATCAGGGAGTGCTGTTGCCACGAGGGGGTGTACTTCAGTCGACAAATGTGTTTTTGGTGTGTGTCAAGTGGCATCCACATGAATGCCAAGACCCAAGTTTTCCCAGAAGAACATTGCATTGTAACGAGCTGATCAATGTTATTCACATCACCTGTCAGTGGTTTAATGTTATGACTGATCAGTTTAAACCTCCACTGCTGAGCACACAGAATATGGTCAATATTTTCTGTCTCCTCCAACCATCTGTAGCTCCATATCTTTCTTCTAATTTCTTTCTACTTCCTGTACATATAGAGATGTAACTCCCTCTTTAGGCCAATATTGTATATATATAAAGTTGCAGGTTCAAGCAGAGCAGAGCATCCAATTAAAACGTAAAGTTTGACTTAACACAATGTACAAGAACAATAAAAACACAGTGTCCATCCACTTGTGTTGTAATGTATGTATCTATGGAGCAGAGAGAGGTGGGTCTTTTCAGGCAGTGGACCGGTCTCCAGAGATGCACTCAGCACCAGAGAGCTTATTAGTGGGTGGAAGCTGGTCTGGTGTCAGTCTCAATATATCATTATTGAATGCATTAAAGGTCTAAATTCATTGTTAGAACAGCATTTAAGAGGGTTGTTGTAACCCCCCACTCTGTTTTGTATTTAAGTCAGAAACATTTGGAAGACGGGAGAGAACACTTCAGGTCTTCTCTCCATGCTGCATGTATTAAAGAGATCTGATTCATCACGCTGAGTCTACAATTCTTCTGAGATTTAGCAACTCTCAACCTTACAAAGGAGAATTTCCCTTACAAGATATGAATGTCACTTATACATGGGTCATGTGACAACAAGGGGTTGACAAAAGAAAAGACACCAGCACTGCAAAACATAAGACATCAGCAACAGTAAGAGACCTCATTCGGTAACTGACATCATAGTGCGACAGGGGCTTTTGAACTTGTTAAGACTGGGATTTCAATTGAATAAATCTGCTGTCACAATGTGGCCCAGGGTCATTAAAACATACCAACACTTTTGTCATGTGGAGACCAACCAGAAACAGTTCTGCTGCCCAAACAGGGCTGTAACCCGTGGTTTAAGACTCTTTGTTGTAGTTTCAAGGCCAATGATTTGATGTATTGGATGAAAACATATTTTTTAAACTGCTAACACATTGGCATGTTTAAAAAGATTTACATAGAAAAACAAATATGAGATTCTAGCAGCTCAGCTCTCATCAACATGATAATTAAATTAATCCCCTCATGTTAGACGGAGAGCTTCCTCTGGGACAAACTACACAGGGAGTGGAATTGCTGAAATACACACACACACACACACACACACACACACACACACACACACACACACACACACACACACACACACACACACACACACACACACACACACACACACACACACACAGTCATGACAGACCAATGGCTCATTAGATATACAACATGGAATCAAGATAAAATGTCCCAGCATGTCAGTAAGAGTGAGAAAACAAACTCTTCAAAGAGATTGGGCAGAGTTTAGAGGGATGTGCAGGACTTAATTGTACAGTGATAAAAAGAAAAAGCGGGTGGTGAAGGTGGAGACTTGCTGTCCTCCATGTATCGCTCATGAAAATCTGGGCTGTGGTGGATACGGTATTAAACTGGGGAATGTATTGTTTTAAAATGGTTGGATAAGGACCAAATGGTGGGTTGCAGAAAGATGAGAATGGGTCCCCAGATTATTCATTGATTTCAAAAATGATTGGCAACATTATGTTGTTGAAATTTTTGTTTGTCTTCTAAATACAAGGCAAACATGAGGCACGAGAACTTCTTGAGACATATTCTATTAATCACTAATCAATCCCACTCCCAACAATTACTGCTGGGAGAAAACGTTTCAGCCCTTCAGTGACATATACAAAGAATAAATACTGAGAAACCACAAGTTCCAATTTCTCAAAAAACAAAACTTTTGCTGATTTGTTTGTTCTGCCTGAGGGTTGGAGGTCAGTAAGGACTAAGGACAAATGGGTTAAAGGAGATTGAGTATACAGGTCTGCTGCCTGCTGAGGCAAAGGCCTCTACCCTTTGGCTAATATTCCCAGTGAGTGGATAGATTTGAGAATTATTCACTGTGTGCACTGGATGTCCAGTTGCTGGGATGAATAGAAGCAGACACAAGAAACCTCAAACCTGCCAGATTAAAATGGCAGATGATAGAGTTGACAGGAAGGTGATTATGTGGCGTAAATAACATCGTTCTTCAAGGGGAAAAGAGTTCTGTTCTTTCTTTAAGGAGGGTGACATGCTGTGTTTGTCCAAAATACATTGTGGGGTAAAGCTTTTGTTTGCTTTTGATGGGAAACAATTTAAAATGATGTGTCAAATTAAGGACCCAAACAAAAGTTTGGCCCTGAATAATACATTTACAACTTGCTTATCTAGAAGCCAAAAATATTTAGTTTACAGTTAAGATCTGATATTCTTCCTCTGGCCATTAAGGTTGGCAGAAAATATCATGGAGAAAATCAGCCTGGGTGAGCTGAGTGACTATGGAGAGATAAGAGAGGTGATTCCCATTTTCTTTTATATTGTACATATTATAATGTGTTAAGAATATTTCATGACATGGCTCAACACGGCCCGGATATATTCAGGTGTAGTTTTCTGTCCACATCTCAAAAGCTTGGAAAAGAAGACAAAATGGACTTTTGCATTTTGTCAAATTGTATTTACTCTGATTACCTCAGTATTTTATGGTAAATGTTTTTGTCAGTGACCTCTGAATTTTGAAGGTTCTGAGGGAGAAAGGTGGTTGAATTGTTTTTCATATATTTGGGACTTTTTTGTGGTTTGTTAGTATATAGCCAGAGCTGCAAATCTAACTTTTGGTTAAATATAGGGATATTTAACCAAAAGTTAGATTTGCAGCTCTTTAACCCTCTAAGCCTCTTTCTTTTTTCCTAAATGTTTCCTTAACTTGAGCTTTTTATAATTGTATTATTTTAACTATGCTTACTTAGAAAGCCAAGTATTCTTTACTCACCATGGACATTTCCCATGTGACCTGGATCAGGAATGTGAAGTGTACATAGCTGAATAAGGCTGTAACCTCGCTTAACGATGAATGTTCTTTTTGTTTGTAGTTATCCTGTCCAGAAGTCATGATGATTAGGACCCTCTCTCTCTCTCTAAGGGCTGACTTAGTTTCCTACTCATTGACTCACACACAATTTGTATCTTGTTGCCATAGATACAATGTTAAAATAGCCAGTTTATAGTGCGTCTTCAAATCTTTGCCTTATTAATCATTTTCTGTCATTTTCTAATTCATGATTGGGGTGTTTCAGAAGTCATGCCTGAACAAGATAAAGAGTGTGACAGTACAAGATAAAATACTGTATGGTTATACAATGATAAACTATTAATAATGACAGAGGGGGTTAATGTTTCATGCATCAGCGATTGGACAAAAACCATCCACCACCACCTGTAACTCAGCGAGTGGCCTATGTTAAAGCCTTGCTGAATGATACAATGTTCACCTGTAAGTACATGACAGTTTAAAAAAAAAAAATCTGGCTTCCTTCTGGACCTGACCCAGCTCTGAGGATAAACAACAGGGAAGTGTAGGTTTTCTCCTGGGATCAAAATGGACAAGAGTCCCTTTCATCGGCTTCTCTCTCTCCCCCTCTCTGATCAGTCACTTTGTGGCTTAACCTGACTGGAGCTAATATCTCCCAAAGGGTCAGCCTAATCTACAGCAGTTAAAGCCACAATCTTGGATGAACAGCACAACTAAACCACTTCACTTGAGGGCAGTGTTTCTTAAACAATGGTTCAGACTGGGCGATGAAATATAAAATCCTACTTGACAAAAGAACTGACACATTTTAAGAAATAAATACACTTGTTTTGAATAAGGAGCGGTAAAACGCTGCTGTAGGGTAGAAGAAGAAACTGAATCAGATTGACAAAGAAAAGCAAGTAACAACAGATGAACACACATGATCAAGCACATAGCGTACACTGATGTGAAAACGTACACACACACACACACACACGCACACACACACACAAACCAAATACCTCCCTGTCATGCCTGCTTCCAACAACACGGCCAATCTTACCGCAAACTAATAGTCCTGGCCTGCTATCTCCAGCACATTACCCCTGGGAACCACACACACGCACACCAACACAACACTTACACACATATACACATGGACCAATACCAGACGCAGCAACACCAACACCAACACGCAAAGACACACATCCAGTAAGAGAGAGGGAGAGCTCTTTTGTAGAAGCCTGCTCCTGGAGTAAATTACAATTTATTCAAATTGTGAATATTCCTTGTAGGCACTTAAAAAGTACTTCCCAAATCCAGGGGGCTTTTTACGCCCCTCTCCCTGCTAACCGCACTAACCACAGGGATTTCCATCAGCTAGGCTGCATCCTGTACCAAGCAGCCAGATATTTCAACCATCCACACCACACCACACGCCAGAGCCCTGAAAAACAGCAGGGTGGAGACAGTGAGTGTGTTTGTGTGCGTGAGACAGATATAAACTATTCTTAATTATAGAGAGTGTGAAGTTAAACGCATGACCATCCTGGCGTTTCTTAATCGATGTATCAATCTACCCATCTGTATCCATCTCTCTGTCTGCTGCTCTCTCTTCTATAACATCTATGCAATAAAACAATTAAAACATATATAAATGGGGGAAATTGTGTGTGTTTATAAACTTCTTCACCTTGGCTGGTAAATGCTGGGGTGTGAAGGCATGCTGAGCCTGAAAGAGAGAAACTAGACTGAGAGGCCTGACAGACTCCAGGCCTTAGGAAACATTTTATCACAGTGTGAGTGTGTGTGTCTGAGTGTGCATGTGTGGGTATGAATTTGATCAAGCGTTAGACCACAGCGGGCTCTGAGGACGTGACTGCCTCAATCGACCCTTTTAATGCATCTTATGGTTATGAGTGACAGCAGAAACGGGGGTTGAGAGAGTGAAAGGGAGGTGGAGAGAAACAGAGGAGCAGTGAGAGGGAGTGTGACCTGAGCTGAGGTTCACGTTTCACTGCAAAAACACTCTGCCTGAACACTCTTCTGAGAGAGGTGACAGATATTCGGAGGTATGTCAACATGGTGGGAAGCGTACACTGGTTTGACTGCTCAGGTTGACACAATAAAACATTCTTCTTTCGGAAATGGACACACAAAGGCAACAACAGGAGACTGCAGGAATTTAATTTTGCCTCCCTGTTTTAGTTCAAGTTGAAACAGCAGCAGGCCTGTTCATTTAGGAAGTTCTTTCCACACTCTCTTGACTCTTTTTGACTATTTCCATGGACTGGCAATAGCAGATTAGGATGGGATTCAATGTATGATAGTAAAACTAATTTACAAATCTACTCATCTATACAGTACTTTACTATACTATTACTTTATTGTATCGCTTGCGCATCATGAACAGAAAGAAAAGGAGAAGGTGGGAGGGAGAATGTTTGTCTGTGTTGTCACTGTAGAGTTCTCTAGGCCAATCTGTGAGTGTTAAGAACATATCTCATCTTTTGCCCCTGCTTCCCTTTTCCATGTCCTCCCATATACTGTAGTCTTAACTAGGCCTGTACAGTATCCCCCTTGACAACTCCTTGCTACTCTCCTTTAGACTTTCTCATGTGTCCCTGTCCACTCTGCCTCCATCCCGTCTTCCTCACTCCCACCATATCTCTGCCTCCCCCCCCCATCTTCCTCTTTTCAAGATGATCTCATGTCCAGTATGTTCTCAGGGGAGCCAGAGACAGAGAAAGGGGGACAGATTGATTTACAACAGCAAATTAGTAGCTCTGGCTTGTGTGTGTGCCTGGGGGACAGGTCAGCTGGGACACACATCATACCAGAGCCATGAGGACAGGCTGATGGCTTGTCTTCTCAACAGGCCCCAGGCCTAGCAGACAAGACAGGATTGGCCGTGAACAACAGGGGTGGGGAATGTGTGCTTCAGTGTGTGCATTTGTGTGTTGGCTAAAGTGTGGAAAATGGGCAAATTTGGGAGGTAGGGATAAGCTGCATTTTCACCCGAAGTACCTGCAATTTTTTTTTTTTTGTTGTCTGTGCTTCCACTGCCGACTAAAGACCTGCCAAAATAAGCGTCCACTGACACAAAAAAGCGATGGCTGTTTTGACATGAACACGTGTGAATATAAAATTAGGCCTGGACTTCTTCATCGTTTATCTCTCATATACTTTCTTCTTTAACTCCTTGTTGATGTGTTGAAGCACTATGAACAAAAAACAAACCGGTTTGTGGCTGCAGATCAGATGAAAATTAAGGAAGGTGTGTGACCTCTCGTTGAGAGAGGACAGAGTCAGAACAGAGCTACTTGATAGAGCAATGACGCCATGGATGATATAAAGTAAAATGTATGCAAGGAGAAGTGTAAGAATTCAAAAGAGAATGGACTGTGATGGCCAAAGAACCGATAGGACCAGGCTAGATGCGGAGCAAGGCTTCGGGGGTAATTCAAGGCCATGATCCTGAGTGAGAGGATAGCACTTACTGGGGTGTGACAGAGGATAAAAAAGGACAAAGTTGCCTTCCAGAGTCCAAGACAGAATTGGATAGCCAGGCGGAGGCCAGCAGCAGGACAAGCCAGACAGGGCTAATGAGCTCAGCCAACATGGTCGTAAACACCAGAAAACAGGGCTCTGTTAGGGGGGAATTGAGAAAGGGACAGGGACAGTGCTGGGAAGCCATGTGCTGTTGTTGGAAAGTGTTAAGAGAAAGGTGCAAATGTCTAACTGAGACCCCAAAACAGTGTGGAGGCCAGAGACTGTCCAGGTCTACTGATCTCATCGAGCTGATGGAGGTGAGGTATCAGGGATAAAGAAAGAACTGGACCGAGCCGACGTCGAGGGGATATTGTGCAGCTATGTTTTTTAAACTACAGCTTAGGGTGTGTGGCCTGAAATTGGTTTTGGCTTGTGTCTGGTGGGTCCCTACAGTGCATGGCAAGAAAAGACACAGAATGCTGTGCACAGCATTAGCATATCCTCGGTATGAGTGAGCTAATTGCACTGTGGGTCCCAAGCTGAAAAGTGTTTACTGATGTACTTGGAGGGGTTACAGCTTTGGGGGGTGGGGAGTGGGGAGGGGGTGTGGGGGTGTGAGGAAGTGTGACGGGAACAAGACTAGATTTCATTATGAATGGAGCTCCGACAACAGGAAAATAGCTGAAGGCTCAGGTCTGCCGGCTGGACCAGTGTGCTGACAGAGCAGACAGCTGACTAGACACTATTGTCATCACGGAGTTTAGGTCCATCATTCAAATGACCAGCACTTTGGCCAACACTGTTTGGAGGCACAATGGGCTGAAAATGGAACCCATCTCAATAGACAAAGTAAACAAGAGATAATGAGAGAGGGTTAGGGGCTTAGAGATGGGAGAGGTAAGGACAAAATTATGTGGTATGAGAAGAGAGGTTTAAAGTTCTGGTTTTGGTATAAAATGGGTTATATCAATACAATAACAGCTCAAATGGACATCCTGAAAGACTCAAATGTTATTGCGGGAAAAGAGGTTAAGGAGAAGGTCTTGGGGTTGAAGTAGAGAGCAGGTTCACAGATTTTAAGAGGAAAGGTTACTAGGGAGAGCGAGGAGATCTGGTGAATGATGGCTTATGGTAATCAAAGTTGTTTTAGACACTCCAAAGCACCATGGGACCAAAGCAAAACAACACAACCACTTATACTCAGCCTGGAAACTGATTTGTAAGAGCTACAAAAACACACTTACAGGACCAAGCAACCATTAAAGAAATACAACCTTTCTCTTATCATAGTCACTATTTTTATAACCCCGAAATGTAATTAGGAGTGTGTGCTACAATTTGCTGAGGCGGACACATTGGCAGGCATTTTATCATCAAGCTCAATAAGTTAGCAGAGTGTTTTTGGCAAAGTTGCACTATTTCTTATTTATCTAGTTTCACAAATCATGTTCATCTTGAGAACATATTTCATATACCACAAACACATGATAGAATAACACATGACAGAACCATCCTGGAATCACATTCTTCATCTATGATGACATTTGGCCCACTCGGACAATCTATCTTCCAAAACATCGCTGAAAATACAGAGGTCATTTTGACTCACTGCTCAAATGAGATGTGGTATTTGCTATGCTGATATGCCAGACTGCCACTCTCCAAGTATGTTTGTGTGTATGTGTGTGTGTGTGCGTGTGCGAGTGTGGGTGTGAGTGTGAGGTAAGAGCACAGATTAACCATGGTCGATGATTAATACAACTTGACTTACTGACTTACTGTGAGTAATTATGGCCATGTCTTTTCTCAAGCTTGACTTTCTCACACTCGCCATGGAACACATGGGGGTCCTGAAACATGTGTGCACCAAACACACACACACATGCCACATATCGCCAGCCCACCCTCCGCTCAACCTCAAAACCACAAAGGGTTAAATATAATCAATCTTCTTTAACAATGCTGTCAGGGCACTGTCTGAGAGCTCTGACAGAAATACACAGATAGTGGCCGCATGCTGATGACGGTGTGTCCAGTGTGTGTGTGTGTGTGTGTGTGTGTGTGTGTGTGTGTTACTCTATGAGCTTGTGGACAGAGTTTGCATGCTCAAGTCATTGAGTATAAATTTGTGTGTGTAAGCCATTCTTTATACATAAGTATATGTGTGTGCACGTATGTGCGTAATACATGTGGACTGAGGTACACACTGATTCAGAATGTGTGTGTGCAAGTTTATGTAGGTACCACCTTCATATTATGTAACTATTTGTGTACTGTTAGTGCTAAAACTAAGTGCACACTAAATCAACACTGAATTCTGTACATGTAGATGTGTGTGCATATCCGTGTATGTGTTCATGTACATACATTGGATGTATTGATGTTGCTCTAGATATACTGGACAAGTATTTGCTAGACTTACTGTGTAACTATAGCAAAACTCCAACCAAAACCACAGGGCTGTGGGCCATCAGATATTTCCCAGTGTGTGTTGTGTGTTGTGTGTGTGTGTGTGTGTGTGTGTGTGTGTGTGTGTGTGTGTTGTGTGTGTGTGTGTGTGTCTGTGTGTGGGCTACCTGAGGGGACTTGTGGGATCTCCAGCTGTACTGGTGGCTATGGAGGCTGGCCAGCAGCACGTTCTCATCTGTGTCCACCTGGCCAAAGCGCAGTGTCTCGTGGGTGTCATTACAGATCACGTAGTGGCTGTACACCAGCTCCTCTGCCTCCGAGTTCCCATTCTGAGAGAAAACAGGGGGGTGAGGTAGGAGGTATTGGTGGATGGATGGATGAAAGGAAGGAGAGAGAACAGGGATGACATGAAAAAAAGAGCTTGTGAATAAGAGTAAGAAAATACTTCCAGGTGTGTATGTTTATTGTGTGTGTATAATGTACAGTAAAATATGTGTATAGTGAGTGTTTAAGCACATATGCAGGTGTTAATAATATATGTATTCTCAATCTTGAAAAATGCAGATCTCGGTGGTGCAGGTTTCAGGCAATAGGATCAAGAAATGAGTGATATCATCCGTGGGAGCAACACCACCTCAACAGGAGATTAAATCATAACACAATCTTACAGCTATCCAGGCTGAAGCAGCTTAGACTGGACATCAGGGCCAAATCTAACCCCTAGTCCCACATAAAACCTCCAAGAGGCCTCTCTGTTTACCAATGTCACAGTTTTCACAGCTTTCTTTGAGCAGCTTTCTTTTAATGTTGGTCACTGGCAAAACAATCAGGCTTACAGATGTCAACTAATTTCAAATGGCAACTCCGTTGGAGTGTGTGTGTTTTCCTAACATTTTCTCAATGCTTGGAACAAAGTAGGCCTTTAAGTAGGCATTCCTGTTAGTAAGAGTCATCAATATATTGTGGTTTGTTAGGAGAAAACAATATGGTGGAGCCTGGCCCACCTACAGCAATGGGTCAATGAGAGAGCCTCACAGAAAACTCAAGTCATGCGAGTCGTACAGGGATGCTTGTCCACTCTTACGTCACCTTGCATGCAAGAGCAAAGAGCTCACTGGCCTGCTATTGAAAACACTGGTAAAACAGGGGGAGGAGATTGTGTCAAGTCTCCTGCATACAGGAATTTGAGTACACAATTTCAAAACAGTACATAGTGTGCATGTGAGTTGGATCGTGAGTGCATGGGTGCAAGTAAGTTTTACTTGAGCTCCTTCCAATGACTCTTAGGCCCTGATGGGATCTTTCCTGCACACCCCTCCCTGACTCTTGACGCACATGACTGTGGTTCAGACAGCTCCTCAATAACTACTCAACTATCCCAACAAAGAGGGACCCCAGCCTGCTGTGTACTTTTAAATGGCAGGGGGCTGATGGTTGATGGTTAAAAGAGGCTGGCAGTAAAAGCTCAGAGTTTGACTGCCAAGCACGTTCAGGGTCCTGGGGTTGTTGATGCTATTGAAAACGGATGGGAAAGTTTACACCATTAAAAAGAACACTTGATGATAGATGTGTGAGAGGGAGGTAGAGAGAGCAAAATATAGATGGGACAGCTGCGTCGGTGGGTTCAGTCCATTCCCGTTTTATAATGGAACACTATCTGTGCTCCCTTTCGAATTTGACACTGCGATTTACAAACTTCCTGCGGGCATCTTAAGATGCCATTGCTAAGCCAGCTCTTTGATGGTATCGTCTTTCTGCTCCGATTCATGAGGCAACACGATACACACATCAGAAAAGCTTCCTGCAGTAATCATAATCACTTGCTGTCTATCCAGGGACTTTAAGTGGACAAATATTAAGACAAAGATATTTAAACAGTCAACACATCTTCCTTGTTAAAGAGCACAAGATGACAGCTTCTTCTTCAGACGCAGTCCTACCAGGAATCAAAGTATCCATTTCACTAATCCACCCAGATACTATTTCTTCAGTTTTCACAGAGTCTAGCCCTGATCTGCATGGCAGAGTGGCACACATATAAATGACAAGGTACAGTAAAATGTCTGGAAAATAGATTGTAAATAATGACACCCACTCAAGAGAAATGCTCATGAAACACAACACGGTGCAGGAGATAGTGACACCGATAGTGAAACCTGTAAAAGGGACATAATGAAACAATAATCAGATCTAAAATCACCTATATATTCCTCTACAGATCACCCTTGCCCACACATTTGCTACAATCAGGAACCTGATCTCTCTGTGACTTTCTTTCCGGTTGCAAAAGAAGGCAGAGAATGATTCAAACATGGGAGGAACAGGAGAAAAAAAAAAAAAATAACAGGAGGAAAATTCCTGTTGTCTCAATTGCAAATGTAACAGCCTGTGAACGTTCTGTGAGAAAGCAGTGTGTAAATACTACTGGGCTTTTGTGTGGCTTTCCACCAAAGCCACTTCCCTGGGGTTAGGAACTGGGGGGAGCAAAGACTGAAAGTGGGGCTGGGGACCGAGGATTGAGAATGAAGGCATGGGGCCTGAGGTTAGACTGGAGGGGGGCTGAGGTTGGGGCCATATGGGGCTATTGAGCAAGGAGTAGTGGGAAAAGAAGATGAAATACAAAAAATGGTTTTGATTTTTTTCTTAATTTTTAGAATTAAAAAACCCTCTTAAAATGTATAACACTGTAGTTTTAACTTAATCTTCTTACACTTTTACATATAACCGCATAACTGAAGCTTAATCTGACCTCAATTTTGAACTTTCTACCTGGAGTCAGGCCTGTTAGCAAGGACTTGATTTAAGATTTGAATTTAAGGAAAGCACTGCAGTGGGGAACAGGAGGTGACCATGCTGGCTTGGGGACATGCAGAGGATTATTTTGGTTGGAATATACATTCATGTCAAAATTAACAAGAATACTGTACATCATGTATACTGGGGACTGCCAGAAAGTTCCTGGTGATGTTATCAAGGATACAAGAGCAGTTCACGTTACCATGACTACCACTGAATAGTGTCACAAATTATGAGAATAAAATTACTACCATATACCAAGAAGTGTCTTTTATTTCTATTTATTGCTATGCATCTGGAAGTGCTCCAGCTGTTCTGGTTGTGGTGGTCTGGTATGACCATGCCTGGGTTGTGAGGTTTGAATTGTGTGGTAGTTGGGGAATCTTCTCCACGGTTCAATACCGACCCTACAGGCCACATCACAACAGGCCTGCCTGCCAGCCTTGACACCAGGAAACATGAAAATCACTGGAACAATTACACACGTTAGGATACATCCTTCTGTTGCGGAAGGACAGAGCCTGTTAGCATTTCCAACTGCTTGCGATTATGTTTTTCTATGCATGTGCAATGTGTGCATGAGTGTGTCTGGAATGTAAGCCTCTATCAGATCACAGAAAAAATTTAGCTTAACTGGGCGGTCCTTTACATCCATCCCTATAGTACACTACACCACCAGGCAGCTCATGCTTAAGGTTCTCTCACCACGTACAACATTTTGTTTCAGTGAAAACCCCAAAAAAGGAAAATATATTGTGCAAGTGTTCACAACGTTCTCTGAAATGGACCAAATATTTAAGAAAAAATCTGCCTTTTGTACTTGACCTCTCTCTGCCCCTCACTCCAGAACTACCATACCCACATGCAGCACATTTGCCTTATAATTATGGTGGGTTTTTCCCTTGAGTTCAGCAAAGTGGTGAAGGCTGGAGGTAGTTAAAAGGTTTTGTACAAGTTGCAAGGCTGCTGCTGTTTAGACCAATCAAGTAAATACAGCAGGCTTAATCATTTTATGAATCAATCCCCTTCCAGAGGACATGTGAATGCAGCCATCAGGGTTTGTCTACAGTGTGAGTATGTCTGTCTTAAAGACTGTGTAGTGTACAATAGGGATGCAATGATTACAGATTTGGCACGATTATAGTCTGAGGAAAAATCCTAGATTCACAGTTTCTTGATTATAATGTATTTCACAATACTACAGATGTATAAAATAACATGAGCATTTTATATTACAGGTTTTATTGTATTTTGTCTTTGTTGGCTTTTGTTTTTAACAGTTGCCATGTTTTCAGACATATTATACTGTAATACAGAAACCAAATAACACAGCACAAAATAATGTTTAGTAAAGTCACGTCAAAGTGCATTTTTAGAAGAAAATGAAAGAAAGAAAACATCTCTTATGAAGGTGTTATGTCCTTACTGTTGTTGTGACTGCTGATTTATAAACAGTGCAATGTTCCTGTTGCCATTGGCTTACGGTACATTTCACTGAAAGCTACTCAAGATGCTGCAGTAAAGTTAAGGTGTTTACTTTAGCAGCAACTTTTTTTTTCTTGCAAGTTTTGCAGACTGAATATTCATCATATTGAACAACACCAGTTATTAGTAAAATTGGTTAATCACTGTTGACTTGTGCTCAAATGAAGAAGGGTATTCTGTGTGCATGTGTATGTGTAAGCATTGCTTCTATTTTGGGTCTCGAGATTCTGGGCAAAGATACCATTCAAAAAGCCAAATATATCACCCAATCAGTATCAGAAAAGCCTTGGCCAAGAGTGTATGAACAACTAATAACCTAACTAATCATGCTTGGCATGTTGGGTAAAGCCCACCATGGATACCAACATGTCCAAAACACTCCAGTAAAGCTGCAATACGACCATTCATGACAACAACACCAACGCTCTCAGGTCTTATTTATGGCTAAATTAACCAGCAGAAATAGGGAACATTCACTAGCATGCACAACATGATGCAATGATGAAGCCAAGGGTCAATTATGATCCATCATCCAACACGGTTCGTTAAGAGCTTTAGATGAGTCAGTGATGCCACTGGGTGAAAACAAAGGTATTAAAGCGCTAGCCAGGACAATCATTTTCTAGTAGATTTTCTATACAGCTTGTTTAATTTTATTTTCCACAGGTAAAAGGCCACAGCTGTTCCTAGAAAATCACAAGCTATTATTTCTCTCACCTGGCAGTGGGAGTCAGTATGCATGTAAAACCATGAGAGTACCTCATGTCTCCAGAGGCCAGTATATGAGTCAGCAGCACCACAGCTGAGCCAAGCAGAGCCATGATAGGGCATCCAAAGCCAGAGAGGCCAGAGAGGCCAGAGTGTGTGTGTGTGTGTGTGTGTGTGTGTGTGTGTGTGTGTGAGTGTGTGTGTGCGCGCGCGCGCGTATGTGTGTGTCTGTGCGTGCAGTAGACAAGTGGGTGGAGGACTCAGGCCAGATGAAGTCTTGGCAGGTGTCACCACTCAAGTTTTACCGTGTTTTCATGGGCATCACTTCACACACAAAGATCCTGGCTACTAGAGGCAATGCTGAGAGCTGAGAACTGGGAGATGACGAGGACCATAGGAGTAGAAGCCCAAGATCAGACACACTACCTCTTAGTCAGAGTTTACAGCAAACTGAAAGGCAGCTCCATCCTGCAAATTTTATTACCACTGGCATACAACCCAAACCATTCTCATGAAATCCACTTTGTTGTGAGTTTGTTTAGTTGATACTCCATCTGGGAGAAAAGGTCGTCTTACAGCGTATTCTCTGAATGTAGATACATTTCTATGGATTTCCTCTATGGATTTACCAGCCCCTGGCTCCTAATATACTGTAATAGCTATTTACAAGTGCTAGCGATCAAACAACAGGGGAAATCCCTTGTTACCTTAAATGTCTTACTGCATTCCACTACTACATTTCAAGTGTGCTTCCTCACACAGCACCGAAAAGTTGCCTCGAGATTGCGTTTGCACATTTTAATTAACAACTATAAACGAAGGACAATTACAGGCTTCAGGACTCCTTATATACTACATTATTTCAAAGTTCTGAAAGTAATATCAATAATGCATCATTAACAATGTCCCTGAGATTTGAGTGTCATTTCATAGAGCTTGCACTTTATTGCATTCTTTGGAGTGTGGTCAAATATAAAGTTTGTTGCAGTCATTGACAACATATAAAGATGGACAGCATGACAGCTCCCCAAAAGTGAAGCCAAAACATCTTGAACACCTCCTGGTGGTTGGCTACAGTAAAGGTTATAAATCCTACTCCATCAATGTTAGCAGATGGAACATCTGCCAAACTAAAAACACACTGATGTATGTTCAAGTGCTCATTTTTTGGTTTTAATCAGTTATTTGATGCCATAACAAGGAAGTGTCACGTTATGGTTGACAGCTGAGCCCTGCGCATGATTGAGTCGGGCTCCACCCCTTGATCACTACTGCTAGTCGCTAGAAGGTAGTGCCCATATACTGGATTTTTTGGCTTAATTTTTGTTGGCATGTCAATCATCTGTACATATACTGTCAATTGTTGTATTTCCAACAGCCTAAACTTTCTGTTACCTGTTGCCAGCTGTGCAGGGCCGTGTCCACAGTGTGGATGGCATACTGGCTGATATTGAGGAATACTGGGTCCACAAACACATTCACATCCAATGTGGTGTTCTGGGGGCAGCAGGTAGCTGCAGCCTGGCCCTGAAACAGACAGTTAATTTTAAATTACTTTAACATTTTCTGATCAGTGCTTTGAATCAAAATATCTAGACAGTCATTAAACCATCATAAATAGCTGAGCTTTACCTGTAGTACACAAGGCTGGAGGAGCTGAAGGTGTGTTAGGTTTCGGTACTCCAGCAGTTTGCAGTCTAGCTGGGTAGAAAAGCTGAACTCCTGACAGTGACGTGGTCCATTGTTCCACTGGCGTAGGAAGACCCGCGGCTCCCTAGCACCAATAACCATGAACTCCTGCTCCTGAGGTAACTTCCTGTCTGGCAGGAAGGGACGAAGTTGTTCAGATGGAACTGGAGGAGAAAAACAAAGCATCTGTATTAAGAGAATGGACTGCAAGGCATATTTAATCAACACAAGACATTACTGTCAAAACTGACTTAAGTTGGCACTGGACTGAGGAAATCAAATAGATGACTATAAGAGATCTATTTAGATTAAAACCACAGTTTCAAGATTAACCACCCAATAAACATTAACTGCTGTTGATGATGTTGAATGTAAAGGTAATTCTGTGTTTGCTGGTACCATGAGCCATCAAAGAACATGAAAAGATGGCTGAACCTTTTGCTCCACCAATAGAATAAAGAAGAAAAGATTCAAAGTAAACTGATAAACCTAATACTCAAACCCAATACTTTGATGGTGTATTCAGTACCCTACCTGTGCCCAGCTCTTCTAGGTGGTGGCAGAGGTGAATGTCCAGCTGTGCTAGTTGTAGGGAAACTCCCAGGGAGGGGACAAACCAGGGTGCAAAGCAGGAGTCCACACGGGTGCAGGCTGCCAGCGCCATCGGAGATACCAGCTGATCACAGGGAAGCTGGGACCCACAGTCACTGTCCGAACTGCAGGGGAAGAGGAGATACAGCCAAATACGTACAGATTTAGTGTTATTTCTGAACACTAAAAACAGTAAAAAAGCAAAGAAATAAAAGAAAAAAAGAAAATGAGTAATATATGACCGTCATTCAGCATTTGACAGCTTTAAGGGAAAAACTTACAAACAGTTATTGATTTTCCATCAAACTTTGTTTTGTAGTATCAAAAGCGTTGGCACAGCTGTGGAATAAAACCATACAAATTCTACTCACTAATTAAAATAGTCTGATTCTTATTTATTGCTGAAAGCTTTGTCTCTTGCCCAGCGAGTTACAAATTGTGTGACATCCTTGTAAGAAATCGATAGAGAGACAAAGGCTTCAATTATCCAGACAAGGAATGAAAAGAGACAACAATGTGTTGAGGCGAGGGCCTCCTCGCTGTCCGAGGCTGTGAGTTTAGGTACATTATTACTGCCGCAGTTTCCCGGAGGAACCTCTCCATGGACATTAATTGCATGTCATGGTTGATGATGTTGGATGGAAGGTAATTGAAGTGAATGACCATTTGCTCTGTAATTTGCTGCTACCATGATCCACCATAAAAACTCCAGCAGGAAACGCTCAAGACCTGAAAAACGCTGGTGCAGCAGAGTGCTCCTTAAAAAGATAAGCATCATATGTTGACAATTTTCATTACTTCCAGTTGGCAGGGCAGCCAAGTTATTTTTCTGCTGGAAACTAAAGTAAGGCAGATGAAACGAGCGAGTAAGGAATGGGGAATCAATTTTGATCAAAAAAGACAAATAATTTAAACATAAAGGAAATGTAGTGTTTGGAGTATGATTGTAATGAAACACAGATGTATATTTTGCTTTACACTGTATCTGGTACTGTAGAGTTTTCTCTGTTTCTTCTCGTACATGTTTTATTATTCCTCCCTTTCGGCTCCTCTGGAGCTCTCTAAGCCACACAGAATGTGGGCTTGGCAATTCTCTTCCACTAAAAGTTCCCTAAATCCCGAGAGGAAGTAAAAAGGGGGAGAGAGCAAAAAGGAGAGAGTAAATTAAGATGAGGAAGGGATGAGAAAAAGAGAAAGAAATTAAAACTGGGTGAAGCACAGAATATGTAACAGGATGCTGGGGAAGATATGAGAGCGATGAAGAGAGGAAGCAGTGGCAGCAAGAAGAGGGGAGTGGAGGCATGCTCTTTGACGTTTGACAGTGCTTGGCAGGCCCAGTCCATCCCATCCCAACTAAACCCAGCCCAGCCCAACCCAGGCCAGGCCAGGCCTAAGAACTTATGAGCCAGCCCAAAGGGGGCTTTACTCCTCTTGCTTCCCGTGAGCTTCCCCTCGATTAGATACACTCAAGGTAAGCAGGAAGGAATCCGGATGGGCCCTGACAGGCACTTGGTGTGCTGGGAAATCTCATTAGGCCGATCTGAACGCCTTCCAAGCCCGCTCCCTGCTCCTGCACACCAGATGTGGGGCGAGGGACACATTGCTAGCTCTTTGTGCTCGGCGGCCTGGGTGCGCTCTCCCTCTGCTTTCCCTCACACTGGACGGTACACGTAGACCCACACACATTTTTGTGCGGAATTATACAAAAACTCTGTGTACAAACAAACATACAACACACGCAGATACCTACAAGCACAAAGGAACAAAATATTATTGTCATTATGTATTACTTTTACAAAATACTGAACATGGTGTGTAAAATACAGAATTTTCCTTTACCTCTGTTCATCTCCTCCCTCTCCGTTATTATTGAGTACTATCCTCCACAGGTCTGAGGCCACCAGTTCCTTCTGCTGGTCGGTGAGGCTGAGGCTGGGCAGCTGCAGCTGGCAGGCAGTGCTCTCTGAAAGGCTGAACTCCCTGTATGGAACAAAGGCCTGCTGGAGCTCATCCCAGTACTCTAGACTGCATGGTACCTGGGAAGAAAGACACAACAGCTTAAAAACGTAACTCCAAAATATGTATTTTGTTTGAGTTATTTATTTTTTTTCTTTCTTCTTTTTGTCTTAGTTGCAGCAGCACTGTAATAAGTGCCCTTCAACTCAAGATTCAAGCTCCGTTAATGGCAAGCAACTGGCCTGCCTGGACACTGATAACTTATTTGAACGTTATGAGACACAACATCACAAATCACAAAAAATACCTAATACCTAATACAATCGTTATGAAAAGTATAAAGCTAAAATGACAAAGACCTGTGGTACTCTCACCATATACTTATACAAAAATGAATAGTACTTGTAAGCTCTAGGGCTACACAGAAGTAAAATACAAAACTAAACAGGTTGATTGCAGTTTATTGAAATGCAACACGGTAAAAACAGTAGGAAATATAGGCGATGTCAAAGATATTAACACCTCATCTCTGTACTCCTGTTGATAAAAATCCTCTGGGTCCAACAAACCCTCTGCTCCCTAATACAGAGTTGGAGTGCTTCGTATAAAGGGGCAAACCAGTCAATAATGGCTAAATGACCATATTTAATTGGATGAAGTCACATGAGCACCAAGGTCTAGCACTATTATTTCTTCCTTCCTGTTTTTACATACAGCCAGTTGCTGACAAACACTAAACACAGACTAAAAATGATTAAAGATATTTGTTTTCTCCCCTAAAGAGCTTGGAGGAAATGAGAAGGAATGGCCCTCTTGGGTCTCAAGACAGTAGATAACTAATGGGGTTCCCTTTGCATGCCTTTGAGTTGCCTTACAGTGTTACACTGAGCACTTTCTACTGACACACTGACTCAAATAGTTACTGTTGGTGTTCGTACTCATGAGCAACATGCCAGAGGAGGTCTTCAGTATGGTTTTGCTGTAGAAATGATACTGTTTTCTACCAACGGGTCAGGTTTTTATTTCTCCTTGATCTTTCGTGTCTCTACTGTAGTTGAGAAGGGTTCGTAGTTAAATTGTTTAGTTATTAGTCGGTTTTAAGATTGTTCATTGGCAATATTTCCGACTTTGTTATGCTGTAGAACCCAAATTGGTACAGTGTGTTTTGTTTTTGAAAATTGACCTTCCCTGACCTTTTGACAATTGGCAGCATGATGCTGTTCCACTGTCTGACTTCCTGTCTGGCTTGATCTGCTCTGTGCATGTTGATGCGGCTGCGGCCCGCTTCTGTCAAAAATAAACTCTGGACGTATTCTCTGCCGAGCAGAGCGGAGAGTCACTTCAGGGATGCTGCTGAAATGTGCGGTGGCACAGCCAGTGAAAACACGAACATTGTCTAGAACATCGTCTAGAACATTGTCTAGGCCATAATGGTTGAGACTGGCCCGGTGGAATCTGGGGGTTAGGTGGTGGCTTTGCTCCATCAGATGACGGCAGTGTTTTTATAGTCCCCTCCACAGACAGACGCCAGTGGTGTCTCCCTGAGTTGTTCATCACTTTAACTTGAGGTTCCAGTCCAAACAAACTATTGTAGACTATTGTAACCCCCTCAGTGTAACCCTGATTACTCACCAACAGTACGATTACTGCAAGGCTTTGTTATTGCACAACAGGTACTACTCGAGCCGTGTGGATCCCCTAGTTACACATAAAGTGTTAAGCAACCGTAGCGGTCTGCTAATCATCAAGCATTGATATTTCTGACCATTTCAAGTCAAGGGGAATCCCCGCCTGGGAGAAGGAATGAACAAGTAAGGTTTTATGGCATCTGTATTGCAACCTTGACTTTTACTAACTTCAGACAAACTGTTCTTTAATTTCTTGCCTAGTCGGAAAAAACGACAACACTTTGACCGCAGACCACCAAAGCAGCAAGACGACAACTCAAAACAACACTGCATGACCACAGCATAACTAAACACCAGGCATCTATGCGCTACATGACAGCCATTAGCGTTGAAGTCCTGGAGCTGTTTCTCAGACTGAATAGCAATCAGGTTGTGTGAGCGTTCTCACATGATGTGATGACTTGGAGGCCTCCATTTGTTCCTCTCACACTGTGCCAAAATTAGCATAAATGTATCTGGTGCTCCTGTGTGAACTAAACCAGGTTCTCATGTTCCCTCGACCACCTGCACAACTCAGCTACTGATGGATCAGTGGTGGCAGGGAGTTCTTAGCAGCACACCTGAAGGATGCCAGGCTGGAAGAGATGAGTGTGTGAGCGTGTGTGTGTGTGTGTGTGTGTGTGTGTGTGTGTGTGTGTGTGTGGTGTTTATGGGTGGGTGAGTATATTTGCCAGTGCACATGTGTCCATGACAATCCAACCCAATTATTTACCAGAGGTACAAAGCTCCCTGGTTACCAAACTCATGGAGCTGTCAGCAAGTCGGTATGAGTGTATGTAAAAAGTTTTGTGTTTGCAAAATATGTGTTGCTTTTAAATGTGTGGGGGTGTACTGTTAGAGAGGAATGCGTGAGGTAACCATAGCTGACATCATGTATGAAATGCCACACAGGTCTTCCTGGAATCGACTTCTCATAATTGTACCTGACAGAGTGGTGCACCCGCAACCCCAACACTGAGCTGCCGGAGCGGAAACTCACTGAATCTCCAAAGAGAATTCCCAGAACTGTGTTGCTAAAACATCGAAGGTGTTTTTTTTTTTTCGCCTGTGATATTCAATACATATGACGGCATACAGAAATGAATATGTGAGGTACATATATGGTACAGTGGAATACATTTGCATGGTTGAATTTGCGTCATGGTTCCTTCGACTTGCAGCCCCGGCCTTGGAACAGAGTGGAGATTAAATCTATAACCAGTCAAAAAAATTGCAGAGATGATGGAAAAAAAAAAAGAAAAAGTGAAAAACATTTTTTTTAGCTATGTTGAGTTGGACGTCTGGCACTGGCTTTTGAGAGGAGGAGGCACCTGTGTATATGTCAGATGAATTGTGTATATGTGTCCAAGAAAACAGCTATGTATAATTGTACGTATGAAAGACAATATGCATGTATACATATGTGTATACACAGGTGTGCGTATGTATGTGAGTACATGATATAGTCTGGGCAGTGTCAGTTTCCGCTGCCTGATTGTGTGTGTACCTTATCTGATAAACAACATTTAACCCTGAATAACTGACATTCTCTTGGCTGGATGGCTCCAAATTGTATTCAGGGGCTACACAAAGTAGGCCTGGCAGCTAAAGCTCAGGGCAAAATATTAGCTGAAAGGTTATCCTAAATGTTATCTTAATTTTTGAGTCGAGGTTCCACTTTAGAGGCTGTTCAAATGTCCGGAAAGCTAGGCTGAGGACTTTTCAAGTTGTTTAAATATTCAACACTAGTTACAAACACATTTAAATCCAGGACTTTAGGCAGCATTGTGTATATGGATTTCCATCATTGTCACCCCTAAAAGTGCTTGTTTTTGCACTAACAGGCTAAGTTTGTCATTCCAAATGTCTGACAACATTATGGAAACAATTCCTTCAAAGGGAGACCTTTTAGTTAAAGAGCAAGATTTGTAATCAGAAACACAAGTCTTGCTCAAGGTGAAGTCTCGCTCTGAAATCTTGTGGGGGTGAGGTGTTGCAGGAAAGACGAAGATGGAAATGTGAGTCAGAGTCGGAGAGAGGAGTTTGGAGTTTACCTAGAGAAACTGCTAATAAGAATATATTTCCAAAATCATGGCTTAATATTTTAGGGATGGATAACATGAAGCCAAATTGCTTTCATTACTTAACAAGAACAGTATGTACACATTTCAATACAGTAGATGTGGGTATGCACCTTTAAAGTTGGTTCGCAATCTGCCAATAAATACAGAGAAGAAGAATAAAGAGAGGAGGAAGAACACAGCAGCACACTGTTGTCACACTTATGACTAGAGAACGAAACATATCACTGGTGTGGACGTTTTTTTTTTTAAACAGTTTTCAGAGGAAGACAAGACAATGGCATTTTGCAGTACATGCTCTGTAAGGGTTCAGAGAGGAGGGAAAAAGTATACAAGTTATAATACAACAAATCTTATTAGAGCAATGGACTACTAAATCATCCATCTTTGCTCACTACATTGTAGCCTTTTTTACCCTCAGATATGCATAAACTACAGGTTATGAACATCTTTTTTAAAATACATTAGTACAAACTTATTGGGTTACTTCAGTTAATCAGTATTAGCCAGGAGAATCAGATTATTTCGCATCCTTAGAATATTAAGACGACAACAATCAACCAATTCCAAAACGTTTGGTTAGTATGAATCATTCACACACCAAAATATGTAAAGATAGGGCCCAGGTTTAAAAATACCCATATTCCCCTTTAACAAAAAAAATAAAGCAGTAATTTAGATTTCCATGATCAACCCAGGTGTGATCACTGCTAAAGTATAAATATGTCTTTGCAACTGAAGACTCCCCTAGCTCTCTCTGAGGCTGTGGCTGCTGACATCCACAGCCTTGTCTGCCATTACTTTTATTAACAATATCAACACTGCTATTAGGTCTTCTGTTATTTCACTGATGCCTATGTGTCTAACAATTCCACTGCTTGCTACCTCTTATCAGCCAGCAGACAAATTGAATTGACATCGGCTTGAGCAAATGTTTACTCAGGAGATGTAATGAAAATTGTTCTGAAAATGACTCCTGCTATGCTGTCTCAGGTGGGCTAATATACGTTAACATTAATCAGCGTGGAAAATCAGGAAAAAGCCCATGTTGAGATCTTCATGCTTAACTTTTTTTTGTTTTTCCTCTGTAATGCCAAACTTTTAAAAAGGGGGACTGGAGTTTTGGTGGATGAGGTGTAAAAGCTCCGGATCAAATTAACCACATGGACAGTCTTATTTTTATAGTGCATTAGCTGTGACTAATGCAGGTCTGCTTGAGCGCTGTCCCACTAAAATAATAGTTATCTTGGCTAAAACACACTCTCGCTCTTTCTGGTTCGGTGTGTTGCTCTGAAGTGAAATACCTCACAGACTCCCCTAAAATTGTAACAAAAGTTTGCATTCTTTTACTGGTTGGAGAGAAAAGTGTGCGTCAATAAAAATGGGCGCGACATGGATGTGAAGCTGATGGTGGACCTGTGTTTCTCATAATAAAAACAATGACAGAAACAACAGCTGCAGCAGTGGTTATTATGGCTGAAGGTTGCCAGTTCATGTCAGGCCACAGTGGCTTTATGATATCGGTCGCAGGCCAGCAGGGCCACGATGGCAGTACAGAGCCCTGCTGGTACATGAAAGGCAATCCCACAGTGCCATGCACGAAAGCAACAGCAGGGGAGCAGATGGAGTGATGTTTGTCTGAAAAAGGCGTAACGATTTGGTCAACTGCCCGAACAGCGAGTAGATGTTATCATTTTATACATTTGGCATATTAGGAAAAGTTTGCCTTGATAAAAGGCAAAAGTGAATGTGTATGAGAACAGAATGTGTTACATTTGCCAGACTATATGCTCAGGCTGTTCTACTCTCCCACTCTCTACTGTATCTCCTCCTCCTGCTCCCCTGATTTGGGGTCAGGCTGAATCATAGCTCCTGTGTTTACTCCCTGTTTCTCAGGCTTCAGAACCCCACAGAGAGGCAGAAGGAGGGGAAGACAAACGCGAGGGATGGAAAAAGAGCAGTAAGGACACCTGCTTATGATTCAGAGAACTGGACTACACGGTGGTGAAAAGGTGAGAATGAGTCACCTCCCTCTATCCTTCTATTCCGTCACCACTTGGGCTCTCTACAGGTGGGAACCTGTGGATACTCCATTTGGGATCTGCCCCCCTCATCACTACGACATTGCTCGCCTTCTGCTGTATGTAAAAACAGTGCAGAAAGCAATTTGACTTTGAGTAATGGAAGGAGGTTTGAATTCCCCCTCGGAGATACTGGAACCAGTTGGGAAACCACAACTATTTAAATGCAGGAAATCTTGATTTTATAAAATGTTAATATGATCTGTTCTGGGGACAAGCAAGCAGAATGGCTCAGAGAAGCAAGCCCCCTCCAAGCCCACCTTCATCTATTCAGCGGAGTGGAGAAAGGAAGTAAAGGAAAGAAGGAGGGGACTGTGACAAAAGGTGGGAGAAGAAAGAGAAGTAGAATGAGGAGATGGAGAAATGTTTTATTACATATTTTGTTCACCTCATGGAATCCTTTTCACCCTCAACCTGCTGGTCAACAGCCATAGATTGGAAAAAAAACATCACTGCCTAATTGATGGAGAGGGATGACAAGACATCTCAATGCTAAATATCACTCTCTCATTTCTCTTATTTCTTTTCTTTCTCTATGCCTCTCACTTTCCATTTCTCAAAATCTATCACCCCCCATCTCCATGTGGCCACATGGTAATTTTAGAGGCCTGAGAAATTATGACTGCCTTCTTTCTCTTTCCTGCATGCTCTCTCTCTCTCTCTCTCTCTCTCTCTGTCTCTTCCTCTCTCTCTCTCTCTGAATGTAAAGTAAATTAAATTCCTTTGGAACATAAAACTGAGCCATTTTCATGGCTGCATTTCCGTTCTCTGTAGCTGGACTTTCTTTCTGGCATTTGAATAAATGAAAGATGAATTAATTGAGACTTTTGAAGTTCTGTAGAAAGGAAAGCATTGTCTGCCAGAGGCTGAAATCAATTATATGTGGGATCACAATGACTTAAGTGATGACCAAGAGGTCCTCTTAAAATAACCCACAAACCTATCCTCTCGCATCACACACAATTGGCGTTTGGACAAAAAGATGAGGTAAGAACGACTGTGTAACATACCAGTAAACTGATCCAATGACTTATAATTACTTAAAAATCATTCCTTCCAAAAGGTCCATGATATATGATACTGTTTTTAGTAGTGGTGACAAAATGCATGAGACTAGCTTTCAACAATGGCTTTAAACCAGTTTAACATACTTTGTAAGTGATGTTGATCAACAATACCTTTGTTAATATGCCCAGTCCTATAGTGTCCTATTACAGACATGTGCTGCAAGGCCTATCCAGGCCATTTACACGGAGGTCATAAAAACACAAGCAGCAGAATAAGGAGACTCACTCTTGACCTATGAAATGGCTACTCATGGCTGGTACAGTGGTAAATAGATGATGAACCCTAACCCTAAATCTGCATTGTTTCAACAATTTTATTTTCTGTCATTAACAGTGGCTCACATTTAAATACGTGGCATTTATTGCTTTTATCTACAGGCAGAGTTTGTGACCCCACTGCATCTCATCTCCACATGAAGTGGTTGCAGTTATAGTTGGGTGCTCAGAGCCTCCTCTTTTCACCACTTCCCCTGTATAAATCTCATCACCTGATTCCTTTTAACAGACTTGTCAGAGGAGACAGGAGCATGCCAGATGAGTGGAGTAGAAGATGTGGAAACCACATGTTCATCAACTGCTGGTTCCACATCTCATGCAGTGTATTACACGCTTATACACACATACACACAAAACTATGTTTGTGCTCACAGGCATCCATATTTCTGCATAGAAATAGATCTACATATGCAGTGAGGCAGATTGTTTCCATTATAGATTATTTTCATGATTAACTGATTAAACATTTAGTCCGTAAAATGTAAAGAAATTGTGAAAAATGCTCACTATAATTTCCAAGAGCCCAAAGTGACAAATTCTTTAGTCCAATCAACAGCCCAAAACCCAAAGATTCTTAACCATAAATGTTTGACATTACTGAAAAATGACTGAAATGATTAACCGATAATCAATATACAGTAGTGATTACTATTCTTACGATTGACTTATTGGTTAAGCAACTAATCTTTGACACTCTAGATGCAGAAATAAATGCACACAACAAACTTTGTCCTTGCTGACATTTCATACATCACTGTTGCAGTGTATGGCAGATTGTGAATAAAGAGGAATCATATGAACATGCCACACTGGAATATGCCACCCAGCTTGCTGTGTCTTGACAGAACTTCATGGGTCCCTTTTTCCATCAGCTGGTGAAGAATCATCTCTCTCACCCGGACTAGAGAAAGTGCATTACCACACAGATCCCCTTACACAGAGCAGAAGACACTACCTCCCTCTGTGACCATCTTTATCCATCCTTCTTGGCCCTCCTCTCACTCCATCTTTGTTCATCACTCTCTCTTCCCATTCTTCCTTCCTGTCAATCTACTCCCATTAACCACCCTCTCCCTATTCAAACTATCTATCTCTTCCTTTTCTTCTACACTCCCTCTGTTCTCTAATGTAACTTGATATGCGGCCAATCAGCTAGAGGCTTTAGAGTTTTGCTCATTACAGGGTTTACAGCTGTGGAGCCTTGCAGGGAAGCCAGACATCTGCAGCACCTTCAAATACTTTGTCTCTTTCTGGCTGACATACAGACACAAGAAAACATCTGCACTGTAGGTGAAATGATTGTCAGAGTCCAGGAAAGAATCTGAGAGATAAAGAGAGGATATGGGGAGAAGAGAAACGTCTGCTGCAGATGGAGGAAAGAAGTAGAAAGAAAAGAAAGAGGGAAGGTAACCCAACCCTTAGGGTTAAAATGAAGCAATGTAGTTAAAAAGTATTTATAAATGGGCTGAAAATTTTTAATTTCATGATAAATTAAAAACATGAGATTATAACAATTATTTGTGATAGGTTAAAGAAACCTCATTTATTTCATGGTAATGAATAGTGTAAATTATTATAGCATTTATGAAGTAATTCTCACCAGTTATTGCAGTAATGTAATGTTGGAGCAATATCCATGAACTTATTACATCATCTTATTTCAGTATATCTTTTAACCATCCGTGCATTACATTTTGATAATCCACCAGTTGTTACATTACCAGTCTCTAGAGGGCTGCTTTTCAGCTTCTTCTGCTCATTGTGGCTTCTGAAGACCTTTAGCTACATCGAACTGAATTAAAACCACTAAACTAAACAAAAAAAATAAAAAATCCGACTAAACAGCGCCAAAACAAGCTGTGAAACTTTATATGAGTAGGAAAAGAAAAGGGAAATTTATTTGTTCAAGAACATGACTGGGTTAAGCTTAGATGAAAAAACACGTTTTGTATATTAGTCAAAGAGAGAGTGACTATAACTGTCTTGATTTAAAAATTATACATCTTTTGGTCCAGGAAAACAGAAAAAGTACAGAGAAGGATGTGAAAGTACGTGACTTTGGACTGCTTTCCTTTGAGGATGTTAAACTGGAAATTGAGGAGGGGGATAGAAAAGCGGAGGATGAGTGATAGGAGGAAAAGTGGGATGTCTTGTCCCCCACTGAGGCCCAGCAGACTCAGTAGCTGCTACAGCCTGCCAAATTATAACCTCATCTGGGGTTGGAGACACCTGGCTATTCACACCAGAGCATACCAGATGACTTCCACAGCTGTCTGACCATGTATTACATGTTTGGAGGAGCAACAGGGGTCTTTGTCATTCAATAACACAAAGGGTATGGGAGTTCTCATGACTCATGTCATGAGAATTATAATGGCATACATTCCAACTCTAAGACAGTTTATTTCTCTTTGATTGCAGGTGATGTTAAACAGGGAGAAGTGTGAGAGATGTGTGGATTCTACTCTAAGTTTGCTTTTCTTTCTTTATAGTAGCAGGACTCTAGCAGACAACAACATATCCAGATACAAGTGATGAATATAACAGTCGGTTGCCTAACACATTACCACTCCTTGCTTCCCGGGAGTTTCCATATTCATTCACAATATGCTGTGTGTTTCTGTTGGGGAAGGTTTTTATCAGAATCATGGCAGAGACGGAGAAGTATAAAGAGAAGTTTACCACTAGTGCTCCAGTGGTATGTGCTTGTAAAACATTTAAATCTATTTTCAAATCATGACATACAGTATGCGTGTCAGACTCTACCTGAAGGACATCTCCCAGGTCAGCAGTGCTGATTTCAGGGTCTTCCGTGGTGTTGAAAGGGACAGGAGTTATTCTGACGAAGGTAAGGACACGGGGTTCAGGATACCTCCACAGCATCACCCCTGGACTATCTTCTGTCTCACTGTAGAACACCACCTCATGGGGTCCTGGCAGTCTCTGGGAAGCTGCAGGAATAGAAGAATTACGATAATGTGAGAATAACCTCACTTGAATTTGTCAGTGATCTAAAGGCAAGGCTTATACTGTGCTGTACAGGAAAACATAAAAAAAAAGAGGGAAAACATACAGTGAGGGGCCAAGAGTATAAGATAATGAAGCGAGGAGAAGAGTTGGAAGAAACAAAGTGAAGAGGAGAAAAAGATAAACCGTGATACTCGACCGAAACAGATAAAAGATGATGCAACTGGAAAGCAGAGGATAAACTGGAAGGAACCTATGCATTTTATGTTTTCAAGGTCCCATATTGTAGAAAGTGAGAGTCTCATGTTTTTTTTGTTTTTTTTAATCATAAAGCAGGTTAAGGTGCTATGTAAATACTGCAAAAGTAGCAAAGCACTCAATCGACAGAGAAATGCATAGAACACGTATTCAGCAACTATGCCCCCAAATGAGCTGTCAGGACCTCTGCAAGGTTGTGATGTGCCCCCAGTGCAGCCGTGGTTGCAAAAGATCTGGCAGAAGTGATGCCAAAACACAGTGGGCGGTGTCTGCTTAGGCCTGTAAGAACTGACCAATCAGAGCAGACTGGATTTGTCTGGAGGTGGGCCTTATAAGGCACATTAAGCACTAAAACGGAGCATTCAGCCAGAGGGAGAATAGAGTTGCTGCAGCAATGGACAGTATGAGAAAAATTGTGTTTTTGAACATTAGAACTTTCTAAGGGTGCACTCACACTAGGCAACCCATACAGTGGCCAAGCACGTTTGACCCCCAAAGTCCAGTTTGTTTGACTAGTGTGAGAGCTTCGTACCGTGGTACACTTTCGTGGCCCTGGCATGGTTGGAAGAGGGGTGCTTCGGCACAGTACAGTTGTTCATGCACGAGCACAAGCACAGGTGCGCAACGTGGTCATGAAGTATTATCATGTGCATTATTAAACCGCCTTGCAAAATCAAGAAATCCAGGAATGTGAGAGGACCATCTACTGTATAAACCAAAACGACACAAAATAAGCCACAAAAAAGCCAGTGAAGTCATGTTTTCAGTGTTGTTCTCCATTGTGCTGTGACCGTGCTACGATGTGATGGCGTATGTACAAGAGGCAACTGTGCACAGGCCTGGTTGCGGCCGGAGCAATGTGAGTGCAGGCCAGCGGGGGACAGGGGAGGAGGGACAATTGTGCTTTGGCACGGTATGGAGCAACTGGGCCAAGTGTGAGTGCACCCTAAGAGACACCAAAAAGGCATGAACCATTCTTTTCAGTCTGAAAATTAGCATTATATGGGACCTTAAAGATAAAGTAGATTACGAGTTTACTGCACTACACGCCTATTTAAAGGCTTTACTGGCTTCCTTGAACATTTTTAGATAACTGTGGAAGAAAGAAACACATAGAGGTTGCAGAGTTGTGATGCCTTCTTTTCACATCATGAACTTTACCTTTGTGGCAAAAAGGAAAATGAACTTTGACTTGCATCTTTGGTGATTTGATGTTTTTATATTTATTTCTACTATGGAATCTGAACTCTCCAAAACAATATCTCCAAGTTAGTTCTCCAAGTTTCCACGCTTTCACAATGTTTACATGTGTAAGAAGGCGTATATAAACAAAGCGGCTGAGAAAACATTTTTGCTTTTGAGTAAACAATCATTGATTAAACCATGCCAAGCACCTGCAAAAGCTGGATAACACTGGATCTCAAACTTCTGAGTGGTGTTTGACTAAAGTCGTGGCTGCTGTTTGGGATTCAAGTCCTTTGGAAAAATGTTTATTTGAAAAGAATAGTCAAGCAGAGAACTGCTGCTTTGTGTGGCCCCTGGGGGTACAAACACTGACAGTCTCTTGTAGGAAACACATTTCAAGGGGCTGCAAAATCTGTCTGTGGCCAATTTTCCCTTTTATGTGAAGGGGTGAGCTGCCCACTCGAAGGTGGACAGTGTATTGTTCTTTTGCGAAAAAGTATGGATGAAAGAAAAAATAGACACTTTCATGAGGTTTTGCTTTCATTTGAGTTAGCTTGAACTTAGAGAAAGTGAGAGACAGGGACATGGACTGCTTCTACTCTCGTCTACATCCATCTTTCATCTCCTCCTCTGTCCATCTATCCCATCCCTCCCTGTGTCAGGCCCCAGGGGGCCACTCGCTGTTCTCTGTACTCCGGGGCCCGGTTTTCTCTGGCTGTTGACAACATGTTGCCGACAGATTGTGCTCTCTGTTCTAGTTCACTACTGTACGTTCTGCTGCTTCAGCCAGCATATTAAATGCATCAAAGACTAGTGGAACAGTGCAACAAACAAAGACTCAACCACAGCTGACAGAGTGGACGGCTGGTCTACAGCCAGAGAGAAGTTTGATCCTCTGTGTATAATGTTCCTATGTGTGTCTGTGTGTGCGTGCACATGTAGAGGACAGCACACACAAAGCACAAAGAGGGGGAATAAACAGCATGTTACTCAGAGTGGAACCAGGCAGACATGTCTGATGAAACTTCTTTTCACAGAGGTCTTTGATCTGACTTTGATTTAAGGCAATGTGTATCTTAAGTGACATCTCACTTTGGCACAAAGGTTCTTGTTTTTAGTTCGTACAAACTCATTTATAAGAGATTATGAATGATTAGCCATGGTTACTGTTCATCCTATGCATTCAGGAACAAGTGCTTACCACTGTTCCATCCATATTAAAAACTTTGTCAAAAAAAAAAATGCAGGAAGAACAGGTCAGGTCACAGGTCTTATTAATTTACTCTGACTCCTGGATTTGTCTGTTTTCTGCTATGAATGCCTGCTTACAAAGCAAACGGCTATCTTCGGGATGCTGGGTAACTGTTAAACATCTACTGATGTCCCGTTCTAAGAAATTAAAAGTTCCACAAAGCATTCACGTCACTTAACATGGGATTTAGAGTATAATAATAAACAATGCTTTATGTATAATTATGCCTGGCTACAGCATTTTCCTTTTGTCGTCATTGCATGAGATCAGCATGTATAGTACAAACATTCACCTGAGTCCTGGAGGTATTGAAAATTGCCTGTTCGTAGGTCATCTGAGCTGTGCTCTGTCCGAGGAGAGGGAGAGCCTGGAGAGGGAGGGGGCTGGGTGTGGCAGGCTTTGCCCTTAGAACAGCTATCAGCTGAATCCCTTTTCTGGAGGTTTAGATATACCTGTAGGTGCTCCTCTACCAGCTTCAGGCAGTTCAGGTGTTCCTGGCCCCAGAAGACCTGTCAAGACAGAAGCAGAGAGGGTAAAGATGACTGGGAGCTCAGGCAAGTACAGAATGTGGGATGGGGAACGAGGGAAAGACAAGATGTAGGGTATTGGGAGTGAAAGACAGAGAGTGATATTGGGGAAGTAAAGAAAGAAATTCAAAAACAGACTTTGATAACAAAAAGCTAGACAGTGACACAGACTCACAGCTGATGCATATATACCTACGTAGACAGTCTTTCAACATTCTTTTCCAAAACAGGAAGAAAAGCACTCAGGGTTAACCTAGTCATCAACCTTTCACATCCTTGCTAACATTACCCGACACAACCTTACATCCTCCTTACTTACCCACGGCATTCCCCTTCCCATGCTCCATCAAAGCGGGTCTGCCCGGGGTTTGGACTACGGATCAGGAATCTCTGAGTCAAAAACTCTTCACACATGGAGCTGCCTGCCTGCTTGCCTGCTACTCACTAGCTTGCAAGGGTGGGTTATGACTAAACTCTAAAAACAGGAAAATTTGGGGATTTTTTTCCCAGGTTTTTGGAAAGAGCGCACAAGAAAAAGGAATCGGAAGGAATTCCGGTGGTTTTTGTACAGCACTTGATTAAAACACCACAAACGCCAATATTTACAGAGGGAAATGTATGGTTACGTATTAAGTGTTGAGTGGCGGGTCATGTTCCCGTTAACGGACAAGCAATAAAAGCAATGAGGGAATCAATGAAAAATGGGGAAGGGGTAGGGGGTTCCCCCTGTTGAAGTAATGTGGAATAATACATTAGTAATAATGCATTCAGTTAGTCACATTGCGAAGGGACTTTTCAGTGTGGACATTATGTAACTTCTCACAGGAAAAAAGGCACACATCAGATACAACCATCACTATAAATAGCCTTATAATATTCCACCACTGAACCAGCAGATGTGAATGAAAGTGGAATTACAGCATGCAATTCCTACTGTCATCACTTCAAGAGGACAGAAGCCATGGCAGGGTTGAAGAGGAACAGCAGATTTAAAGGGAGTGTGATGAGCTGTGCCTGTGGGAATCAGCTAATGAATACTGTGAGGATTAATTTGGAAATCTCTAATGGCAAAACATAACTTTCAACTTGACTTAAAAACGGAATTAAAATCCTAATTGTTTGTTACTCTTGACACTCAAGCTGAGGTGCCATTTAAGTGGGCAACAGCAACGCCTTATGATAAGGGGCAGTTCTTCAACCCAAGGAGCATCACTCAAGCCCCTCAGGGTGTCTGTGTCCTTGAGCTAGACCCTCAATTCTAACCAGGTGCAGAGGTGCTGATCTGACCCTGGCCTCCACAAACTGGGTGATAAATATTGTGACTGAGGATGCTGAATTGATGCAAACCTGCAGCAGGCCTCCCTTTAAGTCCAGCAGGAGTTTAGGCGGACCAGGCTCAGGTCCAGGGCTGCCGCTGTGCCGACACCACCGAGCCTCCAAGGAAGAGCTGCAGGAGAACGGCCCCAGCAGGAGACGGCTTCGGTCCTTCAGCCCCGTCCTCACCAACACATCTTGCAGCTCCAGCTGCACAGACGCAGCCTGAACAGCATCTAGGACAGAAAGAGTAGCAATGAATGGCATGTGGAGCACAGGGTGGAAATAAAGAGGGAAAACAGGAGGTAATTGATATGTCAAAAAAAGTTTGGCCTATAATGAGGAAAAATGTCTCGTCAATGACGCCTATGTACAAAGTGGTTTCTGGATAAAAGAGGAGCCATCACTAATTTATTGATAACACATTGGAAAAAAATAAGAAACTGGGTTCAAATAGACGGAAACGATTTCTAAAATAAATACTGGTTTCACAGTGAAATATTGATACGTCTAATTAAATATTAACAATAACACAGTTCATTGATACAGGTGCAACTAAGCCAGATGAAACTGAAACACAAACAATTCAACCTCAAAATTCAGTTGCATGAATGCTTTCCTCTGTGTTTTTACAAAGTTCAACAATGACAGTCTGGCTATGTGATATCAAAGCAAAACATACCGTACAGTTATACCAACCACATCACTGGCTTCCAAATTATCGTACTCATTTGATTAATTCGTATAAACACACGCTCCAAGAAAGAGGAATTCAGGATTTTTCCTCTTTAACAATTACATGCATGCTAGATGTCCCTGCCTTAGACTTTATGTGTCTCAGTTGATGAACTGATGATCAATAAAAATTACCAAGTTCATTTAAAGTGGTCTATGTACTAGAGGAGGTTATGAATTAGATTATAACGTGACAAAGTCATGAGAATATATATATGTTTCCAATATTTTGGTCTGAGGCAAAAATAATCAGTTAATAAGAACAAATGTGACTCCTGTGTGTCTCCCTAAACAGAGGTGTTCTAGTGTCATTGTTAGACCAACCTGAGCCTGTATAAGGTTAAGTTTAAACTCCGCATTTCAATGTGATTTGGTAAACCAAACAGGTTAAGCAGACATACACACCCACCCACTCATCCAGAAACAACCGAAAGTAGCAAAAGCCCATATTTAATGGAAAGGACAGAATTCTCTGTCCTTTCCATTAAAACAAAGATGTGTCACTGAGGTCACCGGCTGTCCAAGGGCCTCATTTTTAAAACTCTGCGGAGAATCCACACTAAAGCTTTGCATACATACAAATGAGTACATGTACATACACCAAAAAGTATTATATTTTACAAAAGTTGGAATACACCCAACAGTGCGCAATTTCCTTTTATGAATCCCAAAGCAACTTGATATTGTGCGCAAGGACTCACAGTCATCAGACTGACTGCTTCAATTGCTAAAACTGATTGCGACAATCAGTGGTGTCCGCCACCCTGAGATATCACTGGAAAATGGTTTGATAAGTGAACGCCATTCATCTATCGAAGTTCTGTTACAGTGAACTCTGCTTGTGATATGATTAGGACTCACAATGAGGACATGGAGTGTAATGTTTGTGCAAGAGCTGTCACTGGCTTTATTTCCATAGTGTTTCACATTTAATTTCTACAATCTGGCTTCTGTTCATCACTTCACCATTGGAGTCACCAATTCCCTTAGCCTTCAAGATGTACATACGCATGGGTCAAAATTTCAGTAAATTTACAAACATTTCCACGTCAAGTATTTTCTTTACAATTCCCAATTTATACTTTGACAATGGTGTACATGCAATTTCAAGCCCTTTTTTGTGTACGGAAGGTTTATAAATGAGGCCCCTGAACTTGGCTTTTTAGTCCCAAAAATCAGCCAACTGAAACATCTCTACTGTTCGTTGACATGAGAGTGTTGATCTGGTCAGTTAAAGCTACTACAGCAGCAGCAGTCCATTTGGAAACCTCCACGCTACATGACTAATAATGTCCTGAGAAGCACCTCTTTTTAATTATGGCCTTTTAGCAAGATAAATTCTCACTCCAGTCTGCTCGGCTGTAAGTCTGGGAAAGGCAAAGAAAGCAGCAGCATACCCGTTTCAGTCTCTAACTATAAGTTATGTATGAGAGTTCCAATTATGTAACTCTTTGTCATTTAGAATTCAAACAGTAGCGCAGAATAAAAAGGGACATTTTAAAATATATTTTTGATTGTCACATTCAAAATAGCAACAACGTAGAGTCATAGTGATGATCACTTTTTTCCATCAAAACACAGTCACAAGCACTGGTATCTCCAAAACACAAGGAGTAACCATGTGTAAAACTGAAAATTTACACCCATCCGTTTTCCTCAGAGTAGCAAGTAATTTCCGTTTTTTCAGGGGAGACTTTTATAGTGTGCTTGTGGTTCAATTGGGGTAAAGCAGGATGGATGGAAGAGATGGAAAGGAAGTGGGGGAGGAGGTGATAAATGAGAAGACAAATAGATTTAGACATGGAGGGAGGGAGTGAGTGTGAGACACAGAACCAAAGGGTGTGAGACAGAACAAGTTATGATATGATGAAGATATGACACAGAAGCGTACTCTCATCGTTTCAGGCATGGCGAACTAAGGAACATTTTATTCATTAGAACATTAGAGCCCATTAACTCAACAGGGGGGTACCAATGGATGCGGGCTTCTCTTGTATTAATCATTCTAGGGGGAAATATTATACTGGGATGACTCATTTCACTCATGAAAGGCATTGTTGATACAAGTTGGCAGTTTACCTGCTAATATCTGCTGGTGTTGCGGTGCAGAGAGAGCTATTAGAGATTACTTACTGAACTGTGGACATCGGGTTTATTTTCATGGCTAGGATTTATTAGACAGAGCATGGGAACTCCCAAACTGGCTTGTTAAATGGAGAATCTGTCATTCGCTCTCTCTCTCTCTCTCTCTCACACACACACACATACATAAAAACAGACACAAGCACAGAAGTGCAGATAGAAAAATAAAGCCTAATGCCTGCATACATACACATGTGAATGCAGACACACCACCATGCACACCTAGGTGAACAAGTGGAAACAAATACAGCTACATACACATTAGCACACACACACATAATGTGTATCAAAGCATTCTCTTCTTTCTCACCAAGCATCATTTACAGCCCAGTTGACCGCAGCATCCTGGTGTTTAAGCCAGCAGAAACAGCCAGGACTCTTAATAATCACCCTAATTGGGAGTGGTTTTGAAAGGGGGAATCCCTTTCTTTCTTCATCTCTAACTCCATTCTTCTGTCCAGGCTGAATAACAGTCAGAGGCACATTTCTCCATGCTCTCTTCATCCTTGTGTTTGCCCTGTATGACTGTATTACAACTATGTAGGTTTGTCTCCAGAGACGCGTCAGCCAGACAGGCCAAAGACATTACGCTGCTGAGCTGTGAAGTACTGCCATAAGCAGGGAGGAGCAGAGGGGAAAAAAAGGAGGTGGGAAAGTATTGGAGGATGAGGTGGGCGGTACCTGTGTGTCTGTGTTTGCATACATAGAGTTAGAAACATATTTGAAGATGATGGGTAAAACCATGAAAACCAAAAGACAACAGGAAAGAGAGAGAGATGGATGCATAAGAAATTAAAGACATGGCCCCTACAGACTATGAGATGTCAGCAATCTAATAAGTTTGGTTACCACTGCATTGTCTCTGTAAGTTGATTGTAGCTGTATGCAGCACTATTGCCCAAGCAAAATGTCCCCTTGGGGAACACAGAAGTAAAGAAGAAAAAAATCTCATAGCAAAGCCACACTTTGTAACATGGATCTAATTGACTTAAGTACGATATCAGGATTGATGTCTGTAGATTGTGCGATAACAACTGAATTGTAGGCTATGATGCAAGTCAACAATAAAATGTCATCAGCTTGCACACAATATCATCTGCGCTATTATAGTGGTTGACAAAGAAGCTATTGCTGGATTCCTGTAGATCAATTAGCAGACTTAAAGCACTAGTTACATTGTGTGATGGTCATCCTAAATGTCTGACTGTTAGAATTCAGTCCCAGGCTACCCTTTGGTCGCAAGACCGTGACAACGACCATCTGTGGGCCTCTCTCACAGTGTGACGTAGAACCACCGTTCTGGAGCCACAACCAAAGATATCGCCACATTCCCATTGATCAGTTTAAAGCGGTCTGTAGATACATTGTTTTAATTACAGAAACATTTTGGAGGCCAGTAGATGGGCAGTAGTCATCTAATCACCACATGATACAATTGACATACATCTACAAACCTCACTATTAATCGTTGGACATCATTTTAACAGCCACAGTCTATACACAAGCTGTATACAAGTTGTGAGACAGCACCAATTAGATTAGCTGCACTGTCACCTTGTTGAGAAGCACCCCTAAGTGAGAGAGTGAGCCACAATAATAGAACTACTGTATGTCAAAATGCTGTAAAATATAAACCAGAATGAGCTTAGTGACACAGATCTGCACATACTGTACAAACCTACACCTGCACACAATGTATCTCATGCTGTCAAAGCAGACCTGCCAGTAAACCAGCGCACACAAGCACGTCCTCTGCAGGCGAACGTACAACCTATGATACTCAGGGAACAAAGTGGGTGGTGGAGGATAGGGTGGATGGAAATCTTTCTAAAGTGAAATAGATTTCTGGCAAATGCTTGGGTAAGATTAGATAAGATCGGAGAAGTTGATTTACCGTGTCGGTTTCTCCCTGGCAGCCGTTATCTGACCACTGCCTGGCTGATTTATACCCCGGGATGTACTGGTATCAATTAGAGGAAACCTAAAGGAGTCATTACCTAACTAGCAGAGGCCCCCGAAGACTGTCTGGGATGGTAAGAGTAATAGAAGTAATATACTGTCACTCACCACAGAAATACACTATTCACTCACCACAAGACCACTATAGGACACTAGAGGAAACTGGTTTCATAGGAGGGGACACTGTCGGCCAAAATGGCACAACACAGGGAGCTGTGCGTCATCCAAGCCGTTACACAGTTTCTGATGAGTGTTGATGAGTTACATATGGGTTCAGTGACGGTTGCAACTCATAAACAACTTATAGTAGATATGTGATAATTATTATTATATGCATGATGATTTCGTAACATTCAACTCTAAATGTGATCTATTTATAGGAAGACATGTATGAAGATAGAGCAGCAAGTAGAGAGATCATATTTCCACAACTGGAATTTTCGCAGTTGCCCAACCTAAGCCTGATGCTGAAATATTGTCGGGTTTTAGGTTGGATTCGGGACATCTCATTTTATACAGCTTCAGGCTCAGCTTGGTTTTGGTTATTTTGAAAAGTAATTTAATAAGAATTTGCTCTCTCTTTCTGTCTGGCTGCCTCAGTGGTCTGTGTCTGTGTGAGCATGTGTCTGTGTCATGTGCTGCAAGTAGGAAATGCAGTTCCCAGCAGGAAATGAGAAAGAAACTGCAAAACTAGTTCAATGTTATGTCTTACATTAGCCTGGCAAACTAACGGGCAGTAATGGATAAAATAGAGCACAATGTTGCTACAGGGGAGCCTCCTAAAATGTTAAGTGAGTCAGGACAATCTTCTTTATTATAGAACCCAATGACCTTAAATGACCTATGATCGGGCTTGTAGAAAGTTCTGTTCTGGATTATGAATGTTTAAACTATCAAATTTATGAGTTTACCGGCCACATTCATCTGGTCTGGAAAAAGGTTAAGTTCAGCTTGATATGGTAAAACAGTTGAGGCAGATGGTTCTGGCTGCAATTTGTGTTATGCCTTTGTAGGTCAGTATTATAGCCATTCCCTGGTCAGTTATCTTTTAGTTGTGAGAAAGCAGAGATGATATAGAGGGCCCAATTTAAACGGTGGATAATCTGGGCGCAACCAGTGTGTCACCTTCCATTCCCTTGCGGCAGGACCTGGCCCATTGCTATTTCAACAGCAGCACTTGTCCTCACTAAGGGACGGTGGCACCTTGGCAAGTTGACCCTCTTCTCTGACATTTCCCAATCATCTGTCCCATCAACAACACAATTTGAATGCATATGAGCAAAATGCAACAATATTTAACAGACAGGAGGAGCACGGGGGAGCCCCAGTAGCTCAGTTGGTAGAGCATGCGACCCATCTACAGAGGCTTTGTCCTCGCTGCAGCGGCCCAGGGCTCCAGTCCGACCTGTGGCCATTTGCTGCATGTTATCCTCATCTCTCTCATCCCATTTCCTGTCATCTCTCAAGCTGTCCTGTAATAAAGCCACTGAAAGGCCAAAAAATACTAATACATACACCCTAACGTGGGCTCCAGGTGTGAAATGACGTCTGTCAGAAACTAGTAATGACACTTGAGCTGCACTTTGTGCTGCACTTTATGTTAGGCGTAAGATTTGGCCCATAATGTTGGATCAGTTTAGGTTCAGTGCTGAGAGCCAAAAATGTTGAGCTTTGAACATTTAACAAAGACTTCTATTAAAAAAAACCTTCTTTATGATAGTCTCTGATACTCAACTACAACAGTATTGCAGCGTTCTAACACTAAATTTCACCTGTGCATATTTACCTTGACCCAGCAACTATGTGTGTCAACAAATACTTTCTTTCCCCTATGTCTTCTCTGCAATACACTGGTATGATTAATGCATTGAAAACAATTTATGATTGGGTTAACATGTATTTCAGAATATAAACTTAAAAGTTTGGCTTTGCTTAGCTCTGCTTTTCCCTGACTATTGACACAGAAATAATATGATAATGGAATAGAGTGGCTTTCTTTCAGCAGAGTAAACAAACAGACATGATCGTAATTCAAAGATTGGCCAGGGAAATAAAAGAAAGCTTGAAAAGGAAGAGGAAAAAAAAAAGATGAATAAATAAATAATTGGTAGCTCTCACTTTGTTCAATGACCAGAATTTTCCTTTACAAGTGTGCTGGAGTAAATCACCGTGAAGAAGCAGGGGGTCCACAGAGGCAAAGGACCGAGGAGAAAGCTTTGTGTGCGTATGTTGATGTATGCATATGAAAAAGTGTGCACTAGTAACAGGGTCTGTCGACATGTATGTGTGTGTGTTCTTAGGAAATCGGGGGCACTCTATGGGCAGTCTGAAGGAGAGCTGAGAGATTAGGGAGGGTCTTGTTTCATGGACCCTAAGACATATGTTCTCTCTCTACTGCCTGCCTCCCTCCTTTCTTTCATTGAACTACAAATGCCCCCCTACCTTGGGGAGTGGTGAGCCGTGGACGGAGGGAGGAATGCGGGGCTTCCACTTGCTTTTCATTAGCACAGGATCTGGTAACACACCTCACTGTCAACCTAATCCCCTCTCTCTCCATCTTGTCCCCTGGCAGAGGGGGGGCGGGGGGCTGCCGTGACCAGGTACAGAGCACCAGATGTTCCACAGATGAGGGGGGAGGATGACAGGGTCTTCACCCCGTCGCAGCTATGGATGCAGGCTGATGAAGACAGGGTGGGGTGGGGTGAATGTAATGGCATATACTGAAGAGACCCCTGTTTCTGCTCACACATAGTAGTCTGCCTGTCTTCTGTTTTCCCCTGCTGTCCTGTATTATATCTTCTTTCTTTTTTTTACTTCCTCTTCCTTTCTGCAACTTTTGGACTAATCATGTTTTATTTCCTGGGACATCTTTTATCCGACTCCATCTCTTCTTCACATTTCTGTGCCTACATCTTCATGTTTCCTCTCCCTCTACTTCTCTATCTCCATCATCCTCTTGCTTCCCTTCTTTCACAATTCTTCCCTCCCCTCTTCCTCCGTCTTTTGTTTCTTCTTGCACACTGGCATCATCCTGTGGTTTGCTCAGGATGTGCTCCATCAATCTCGGCCTGTCACTGAGGACCAGGAGAGCAACAACAGCAGCAACAGTAGTGGTACATACTGTAGCGGTAGTAATACTACATTCTCCTGTCTTACATCTCTCATGTACAGCCCCTCCCAGGGGGGTCATTCCAGCTGACTTATTATGGCAGCTCAAACGCTCAACCTAACAGAAGGGGAATCCTAACCTTTATCTTCGTAAAATTCCAAGGTATCCGTTTTCTGCGCTACGGAATGGACTGGAGAGGTGCTGAGTGATGGAGGCGGTGCAGATGAGACTGAAAGTCAGCAGATACATCTATTGTCACCAGCGATCAGTCAGCGTAATTGGAGACAGTTTGTCTCCTTTGGATGGCAACAAATCTGGAAACACTATGTGAAGAAGCCCTCAGGGAAAAAAGCAGTGTGTGTTGTGACAAAGATCTATAAGAGTGCTAAAGTTATCAAGAGGAAAAAAAAGAAACAACCGGGTGAGACAAACATGTTATTCAGCAGGAGAATGTCTGACATTTGCTTAACAATGCCTTTCCCCGTGCAAAAAGATTCTCTTTGATGGCATTTTGTGCCATGTAAACTTTGTAAACCTCCACTGGCGACACTTACAGGTTTTACTGCATGTGAATCCAACACGCGCTTAGAGATGAGGCAAGGAGATGAAATATCAGGCCTATAATGAGATCTACATAGAGGATATTAAAGCTCTCAGGTATTTCAGAGAGCACTCAAATATGATATACGAGGAGCTGAATGAAACGTTTGCTGCACATGATGACAGCATTAGCTTTATGGCAGTTGTTATAAAGACTTGTTCAGAACAGACATACATGCTGTTATGTTTTTTTGATTGTGACAAACAGTATTTCAAAGGGTTAGAGCCAAAATGGGGATGAATGATCCAATAGATGTCAATAAACACCAGTGGTCCTGATCCGAACATTTTTTATTTGCGTCTTGTTGAACTGTAATGTCTTGAGAGCATTGAGAGGTGCTGCTGATTGTGGAGAAAACAACATCCATGAGACTGCACACTAATCTCTATTTCCTGTGTTTACTGTGCACAAACCAGTGAGCTATTAATAACAAATCCTGTTTAAAAAGTATTATATGGGCAAAGGAAGAACAATCACTTGTTCACTCACTTTGAAAGCCAAGTGAGTAGGAGGGGATTAACTTTCATATTAGTTCAACCGTCTCTAAAATCCATTTCTTTTTCCATTGCACTGCTCACGCAGTTTCAACTGTGTTTATCAAAGTCAACACATCAAAGATGGATGAAAGCTGAAAAGCTGGTGAAAATCAGAGCGGGGCAGCAGCGCTCAGTATTGTGTCACTGTGCAGTTATGCAGATTTGAGTAAACAAAGTGCAAATTGTTTGAGGTTTTAATTAACATTTTCAACAATCATGTTATCTGAAGTAACTGAATATAACATCTGTCAGACAGATGCAGGCACTTAGGGAGCCCAGTTCCCAGTCCTCGTCTCTCTGCAAACAGGGGACGTGTCGCTCAGCGGTACCGAGGTACAAACCATCGCCTTGCAAAATTATGAGTCAAGAGTCTTCCTTATTATCTTCTGCATGTGGCATGTCAGTCCTTCACTCTCTTTTATCCTGCTGTTTCCATCTGCTGTCCAATTTGGAAGACGAGCCAAAAAACAGCGAAAAACAAACCAAAAATCCCAGATCATCTGTTACAGCGTGTCGGCTCACACCCAACGGCACAGAGAAATTGGAAGCATTTTAATTTACATTAGCATTAGCAGTTCTGATTGTCATAATGGAAACACTGTGATGACTCCTGGATAATAGTCAGTGTTGATGAAGGCAGGGTTTGGTCCGAACATGAAAACAAACAATCTTGCTCTCTCACACACTCACACTCACACACACACACACACACACACACACACACACACACACACACACACACACACCCTTGTACATAAACGCATGAAAGCATCTTTCTCTCTCAGGCTCTATATCCATGCAATCAGATACACACACAGTCTCACAACAACTTTAGATCCAAGACTAACACAAACATCTCACTTTACAGTTTACTGACAAACCGTGTTTTTGGCAGTGAGGGCTTTGCTAGCATGTGTAAAAAACAGAAATATTCCAAAAAATACTGAAATCAATACTGGTATTTGGTTCCCAGCGTTCTCCCAGTGTGAGTGGATGTCAGATCTTCCAAAAAGACTGAGACATCACATATTTTTCAACAAACAAGGGTAGATGGAAAGTTTGAGTAAGTGCTATGAAGACAGACATGGATCACTACAGTATTAGAATGGACTTAGGCATATTTTCTTTATACAACCTCCTTAAAACATGTCAGTTACATTTTCATCTAAAATAAATTCAAGTGTTGTGTGCACTGGGTATCCGGATATATAGCTCTTTGGAGTTTTGTCTACTTCAGTATTTGTTTAGTAACATAATGATATGAAACAGAACAATTTGTTCCCCACTACATTTTTGTATTGAATATTTGGAGCTTTGTTTAATGTACTTTATTTTCAAAGGGCCTGGATTGGTTCCTGTTGGCTCACATGGTGAACTTGGGTATTGGACAAATGACACACCACAAAAAAAGCATGTACATGCCGTTTAGTGTATTTCTGAGTCTTAAAATTGCGGTTTCTTTAAAAGATGATAAAATCTGCCAAATGGGGTGAAGTCATGACAGTTGTTTCCAATGCAGCTCCACCTGTTTCAGGAATTTCCTTTAAACAAGTGGCGATATCTTGAAATACAGCAGAATAAGACGGATCACATCACTGGTCTGATTTACTTTAGACATGAAGAAGAAAGTAACAATGACTCATTTAAGGTCCAGGCCCTTGTTACTTTGGAGTTATACAACATGCGTCATTTACTGAGCTCAGAGAGGTCTTAGCAGGAGGTTGGAGAAGAAAAAAAAGAAAATGTTTCAACTTGAGTCTAAGGCATAAGAGACCATACAACCAAGAGTTAGCTTTAGAGATCTTTTGAAACAGTTACTTCCAGTTTTACTTCCTCATCCATCCCTGATCACACTGTAAAACTGAGGTGACAGAACAGGTAATACTACAAAACTTTTATACTAGCTGACAGAAATTCTGACTAAGAATATAAGGTTTGGGGGTCTATGTTACTGGTTTAAGGATATAAAATTTAACATTTCTGTATTAAAATATCTAAATATCGCCTGATACTACTACTTTCAGCTAAGAGAAGGAAGTCGGTGAACACGACTAAACATATCGTGAATTAAACTTTAAAACATTACCTCACCCAAGAACATTTCTGCCAGAGTCACGTCAGACAGACAATACACAACAATAAATCCAATGATCCCATGCTACTTGTGTCTTTTGTTTTCTTTTAAATGAGAGACCCCTGTATGTTTAAGCCTAAAACTGAACCTAGGGTCTCTGATGGTTTGAATAAATATTAGGGCTGAACGATTTGGAAAAAAATTGCAATTTTTCTTACTGATATTGAGGTTGAATTTGCAATTTTTTTTAAAGTGAAGCTTCAGTTCAATATACACAGTGTAACAGCAGTATGGAGGATATTACAAAGTTTTTGTGTAGTTTTATGGACCTTTTCGTCTCGGACACCACTGACGCCCGTTATATGGATTTTTGCTGCAGGTGGGTACCCCCTCAGGTCTCCAGCTGCACTGGAATAAGAAACTACACCGGATTTCTCATCAGCATGAGGATGAGTCGATAATGACTTAACTTCGTTCTAGAGTGAACTATTCCTTTAATGTTTGTGCACCTGTGAAGCAGGTGTTTGCCTTTTACTCACCTTCTATCCTAGGCCCGGACTTCATGTTCAGACTTCCTGTCATGTCCGACACTGTTACTGTCAAGCTGGGCCTCACTGGATGGGCCTCTGTCTCCATGACCACTACAATCTGGGCAGTGTGGAGGGAGACCTTATGGAAGGACAGTGCCAGGGCCCTGATGCTGCTGGCTTTGCCCAGGGCTGAGGCCTGATGATGTGTGTCTGAACGAGAAAGGCCAGCCCTAGGAAGTGTCTTCATAGGGGAGGACTGAGGGGTGGAGGAAGCAGACGGTGGTTTACTGGAGGTATCCCATGTGTGATTCGGTAGGACTTTCTTCAGGTAGGCTTTGGCCTGCTCCAGCTTCGCCAGTGTGGGGTTCATTTTCAGGGGGCGTGATAGCTCTACATTTAGCTCAGCTGTGGAGAGAGAGAGAGCGAGAGAGAGAGAGAGAGAGAGAGAGAGAAAGAGCGAGAGATGGAAAAAACAAAGACAATAAATTGTGATGGAAAGACACAAAACAAAGTAATGGTTTTAACCGTGCAGTCAACAAAATACAAAAAACAACTCCCTCTATGGACAAATTCGAAGCAGTCTCTCTTGAAATTGTGGGAGTATCTCTTGTGCTCATCCTGACATATTTATGAAGTGCTGAGTGAAAATGCAAACAGGGCAGGAAGTAGAGAGAGCAATGCTTTTAGGCAGGTAATAAAAACACGACTTTATTTTATAACGAAGCTACCTTATAACACAAGTCAAGTACACTGAGTGGTAAACACACTCTCCCCAGATCTCTGTTGGATTATGTGTGTGTTCTGTTTGTATTTAGGAATGGGAAATTCATATATTTACATATATGCATGTACATATATGTATATACTTATATGTGTATATTATGATTAGCAATCTAGTTACAGACTATTTAGTCTTTGTCAGTGCTGAAACAAGTCCTGTTAAACTCTGTTAGAGCCAGGACCCAAATTGAAAAAATTCTCTGTTGCCCACGCTCTTTAAAGCATACTCTTGTCATTTGGAAACCCACATAAACTGGACACAATCCATTTGGGGGTTTTAAGAAAAGGTCGGTTTCCCTTGTGTCCCACTAAGCAAGATCTGTTACTATCTAACCCATGGAATACTGCATGGTACCATGTCTCATAAATCAAACTTTGAACTCTTTTCTCTTCTTCTAATCACTCAGCTTTGCATGCAAGGAGAACAGCTGGGTCCAGTCTCAATCTGTTTCCCCTTGTCTTATATGCACATATATGCACACACACAATTACAGGCTGTCTCAGTGTAACATCCTGACGTGACACTGCAGAATAGCAGAAGAGAATCTTTTTCTAATGCCAGCCACATAAATCCAAGACTCCTCGGCTCTTCTTCTGTTCTGCCTCTCTCTCGCTCTCCGGTGCACTGCAGCCTTCAAACACTTGACTGGAATTTACAGAGACACATGAATTAACTCAATGCCGTTTTACACCACTTCCATTATCCCATTTTTCCACTTGGTCATGATGATGGGAGAGGGAAGCAGTTGAAAACAAGCGCAGCTGTTTTTCATGGTCTCATCAAGGCACCAGTGTTTGGAAGGTTTTTAAGGGTTTTAGGCCTCGCCTCTGTCTCCTTCCCAGGTAGGAGCACTGGATGACATGAGCGGGAGCGCTGCCAAGAGAGGCAGACAGGCGAGTATCCACACACACACACACACACACACACACACACACACACCCTCTGCCCTAAGGATTCTATCTCATTTAATCCAGTGGAAGTGCTGCACATGGTCAAATGGAAGTATGGCTGGAGAGAGGAATTGGAGGAAAGATAGGTGGAATTTGCTGTGCAATGTAGCTTATCATTTCCACTTGACTTATCACCAGGAAACTTTTCAGCGGTGGAATAAATAGCCCGTAGGCAGCTGTTCATCCAGGTTCCTCTGCTCCCCTCCTCTCCTCTTTCACTCTTTCATTTACTTCCTCTGTTTTCATGTAGCTCATCCTTCTGCTTCTTTCTCAATCCTTTCTATCTTTTACCCCCCCCTAATTATATAAAGCTGTCTCTGCTCACCCAGTCAGGGCCAGGACCGGGGCCTTGTCTGGCTCTCTGTACAGGGAGACCTGGTCCTCATTATCGATTGTCCTCCATGCCGAGGTCCCTCTCTTCCCCCTGCCCTGAAAAATTCATCCTACCCCAACACCCAGTCAGTTCTGGGGTGGCGGTAAGAGGTGTATTACCTGTTTAATCAGAAACCCATGTGGCTTGAGTGAGCAGTGCTAAGGATAAAGCTCACTGTAACCCCAGGGTTTTAATAATTGACTTGCATAACTTTTCCTTGATTGGAGACATTCATGTCATTAGCCATTAGTAAAAAAGTCTGGTATACAGTATGCACTTTGGTGGCCCGGAATCATCCTTGCGACATCTTTCCTACCATCTGAAAAATGCTTACACTTGAATACAACCCAAAGTCCAAAAAAATTGGGATGTTGTTTAAAATTTAAATAAAAACAGAATGCAGTCATTTGCAAACAAACCGTTTAGAGACATAGTTTGTTCCTGAGCTCATGTAGTAATATCCTTTACACAACCATTTGTTTCATAAAGCGAAGACTTGCTTGGGAATGACTGAGGGGAGGAAGTCCCTTTCATCACTGAAGTTGATGAGATAAAACATAAACATATTGTCTTTGTACTTTTGTCAACTGAGTATATGTCAAAAAGGATTACCAAATTATCACATTCTGTTTTATTAATGTTTTACAAAGCATTCCAACATTTTTGTAATCAGGATTAAATATTTATTATATAGCATATAGTTGTTTCACATATTTGGATGAACTTTTATCATTCATGCAACCTCCTTTTTTATAACTCAAAGAGTAGAGAGGACAATAACGCAGCAATGATATTACCTGCAACTTCTTGTTAACTACAGACCATGCCAGTAAAGATGTTACAATTTCCTTCAAAACAATTTATGTACTTTGGATGCAGCTTATGCAGTTTATTTATTAGTTCTATCATAATGCATCCCATTAAATAACTTGAGACATGTAACATCCTCCAGTTCAGCTGGCTGATGCACTTATCACTTCTAAATTTATGACAGATCAGTGAAAGGAAAATCTGTCAAATGTGTGTATCTGGATTTTAAATTGTGGGAACTCGGAAAGAACGCTGCATGAGAACCCTGGAAGTGAAGGGGAACACAGTATCTGTACAGTTTACCCACCGGCTTTATTTGCTAACCGATGGAGCACATTTTTATTGAAGTGGCGCAATGTCAAAAGATGAATCTTTTGAGGAACTCCAATAAAATCGCACCACAGCATTATATGGCTTCAAGTCCCTCCGTACATTCGGTTGTTTCTCTGGAATTGATATGGGGGGGTGTGTAAGGCTGCCTTTACAGTGATGTTCCATATGGTTTCACTATCCAGTCAAAGAAGGCATAAAACGAGGAAACTCATACCTCACAACAGAAAAATAAGAAATAAAACATAAACAATTTACAAGCATGACAGACTTTTTTACAGGCTAAGCTGCAAAAACCTATATTTATGGACTAAGATTTAATGCAGCACTCAAGACTTTCAACCAAATACAGTGCTGCACCTCTTTAACACTGTAAAGCAAACAACAGAATACCAAGAGGTTCAACACTGCTTTCAAATGTGCTTGTTATGCTTTAGAATGGCAAAGAAAGACTGCAGAAATTTCTTTTTAAAAAAGGAAGGAAATATTAATTATTGAACGAAATGTGGTGGCACTTTCATCACAGAGCAATGGGAGTCAAAGAAGGCTTTTTCCAGCAGTGGCAATCTCGAACATATGAGTGTTTTTATTGGGAACACCTTGTCTTCAGCTGCAAGAATAACAGCTATTTTAAGCTGGAAACTGTCAGTGGAAGGCCCTATGCAAGGAGCGAGCATCAAGCCTAGAGGTTAAGAGGTGTCGGTGGCGTTCACATACCTTTAAAGAACGGGCCTTAATGTGAACAGGCTGGGGAGAATCATAGACTGGCCCTTCTCAGGTGTCAGCCTCTATTAGCGCTGGAGAAAGTGGGAGATCAAGGTCTGACAGAGGGGCACATACACACACACGTATACATCTCTGTAAAGTGGTGGGGAGATCAAATATGCTTATTACCCAGGTTGCTGCGCCTTTTTGGCGAGGTCATGCATGACGCCGTCCCTACTTTGAACCTGGTGTTGGGTGCTTGTGCGTGTGCAACCACCAAGAACATTGTTTTCATACCGACCCCACCTTTGATTTTTTCTTTTAGTTGACTTTTACGCTTGACTCTTCACAGCAGAACGCCTGTGTCAGACACAGGTGGCAGTGTGTTCAATTACACAGGGTATGTCTGTGTTTGTAAGGACCATCATTTTTTAGAGGGGTATCTGTAAAATCCCCGTCACAAAAAACCCCCCAAAAAACCTCAACCTCATAAGGAAGGCCAGTGACACGCGCCTCAGATGCCATCTGACTCAAATTAGAGTGGTTCTGGACAGTTCGGAGGGGCACAGGTTTGTATACAGTAACTGACAACATTTCTGCGAACCCATAGCTTGACGGGAACCAGGCACGCGGGAGAGTAATGGTTCCAATTTGTTCTAGCTAATCTATCACCTGTTGCTTCTCTTGTCTCCAAGTGGTAGCAGTTACATCTCTGGACTCCTGCACTGACCCTCTCAACGAATGGAACTGAGCAAGAAAGGTGAGAGAGGGAGTGACGAGAGTGTATGTGTGTGTTTGTGTGTTCACTGGTCAATCTCTGAACCCTGCTCATGTTGAGAAAACACATACCCACCTCTGCCTTTTTTTTGTTTGCTGGTCAAGCCTTGAACCCTCTTGGTTCTGAAAAATATGGCTTCCTTTATGTATCTGCATTAGAAGTGTTTATATGTATGTGTGTGTGTGTATGTGATGAGTGGCTGCTGAGTGAGGGTTAGTGCTGAAACACCACCCAGTATACAGTACACATGTTACAAGTGTTTCCCACCCGGCATCCTTGGAAGGGCAGCTTTGATTGGTCTTGCAGAATAAATGCTGCTGAAATTGCGAGCATATTGCTGTAAACACACAGCACGACGTGGCCTTGCAGCAGTCTGCTCTCTGTTTGCGCCTCGTTGAAATAAATCAAACGTGAAACATTGTCGAATCAAAGTAGAGCCGCCAGACATGATACATACACATTGCAGCACACACACACATAGCGACAGACAGTTATAAAAACTTGCACATGCAAATAAACCATCTGTGAAAACACTGCAGGAGAGATAAATAAAATGCTATACTGTCTAAAATACAGGAATTAATGTATTCCACAAGCCAGCCACTGATTCTCCTGCTCTTTATAATTTCCTCCTTTGCACCCCTATCCCTAAAGACGAATATCATCTCCACCAGGGAGTCTTCTAACCATAACAACTAACAGTTGAAAATGTGTGTGCGTGTGTGGGTGAAGGGGAACCAGTAGCATGTGTGGTCAATTCTAGATATTTCCAGCACAGCCTGACCTGGGGCAACCTCACACTGAGCCTGGATCCTGTCTGAGTCATATGGGAGAGTGTTGTTTATATGTGTGTGTGTATGTAACGCAAATGAATGTGAGTGATTATGATTGAAGTTATCCTACTGAGACAAGGATAGTTCTGCTCTTCACTAGTTCAAGGGAAACACCTGACTGTAATTGCACAAAGTCAACATCTGTGCCTCAACTAAACACTACAATCAGATGTAACCACGGCATAATGTAATTATCTTTAGAGATGTAACAGTAACCCTGTGCAGTGAGACAGTGAAACATCCTGTTAATATATTATATCAAAGTTGTAAAATCAACACAGAACATGGTGCACTTTCTACGAAACAAATAAACTGAGTGAACCTAAATCCATTTAAATAATTATTTTTTTAATGAATTACAAAATTCTTATTTCTAAGGGAGATCTAATGTCAGTATACACTCTTTAAGTCTATCACTACTCACTACATCAATTCGCCTCTCATGTATGCAGTGACTTCCCTTTAAAAGGGACTCATATTCACTATAAAACTCGAAACCTAAATTCTGATGTCATACGTGGAAAGATTACAATCGCTAAAATTTCACTGCTGGCATCATTGGGAATGAGCAGAGTGGTAGACGGACACTGTTGATGCGTGGCTGTATTGTGTGACTGCTGTGGTGTACAGAGAGCTGCATTGTGTTGTGCTGTGTGATTCCAGGTGGAGAGAAGCTGAAGGCTTTCCCTGACAGCAGGGAGGGAGGCCTGTGGCGGACAAAGGGCTTTACGCTTCCACGTACTATCATCCATTATACCTACATTTTAGTCCTGGAGCTCATTTGTGTGTGCTGTACATGAACAATATGTGTTTATGATTGTATGTATGTAGAAGAAAGACATTAGATTATATGCCGATAGTACGTCGATAGTTGGGTGTCAGTGTGTGTGTGTGTATCTGCAGCATCTGGCCTGCTGGGTTCAGGAGGCTGAACTCTGAAGGATGTCCTGCGCCTACACACACTCTCCATGAAACCCTCACAGGGATAACAAGCTTGCACACACTCACACACTTAAAAGCCCACTCACACTTTTATTCATTGCGGTTCTATCTGAGTAGGATGTCGGCCACACCTTTAGGTCAACAACCTTAGCTTAAAGCTCATATGGATTTCATATTAGTCTAAAAATAGACGACCAAACCCTGTGAAAGGCAAATACACATGAGAATGACGTTACACACACACACAAGCGCACATGCACTCTCTCTCTCTCGCTCTCTCTCTCGCTCTCTCTCCTTCTCTCACACACACACACACACACACACACACACACACACACACACACACACACACACACACACACACACACACACAAACAAAGTGAGTTATAGAAGCAACATCAGTGGCCTACATCCGCAATGTCATTTAGATTTCTCATCATCTGCGCGTACAGCAGAAGAGTAGGCCTTAGTGTTTGCCTCTGGTATGTGTTTGTTCAGCATGTGTGTGTGGACTTTTCCCCTGACAAGCGATCAAATGCAGAACGGATGCTTTAAAATAGTAGACGAGCACGTTAGCGTGAGTGTACAGAAGTTGCATGTGTTGAACAGTGTGTTTGTGTTCGTTTGGGCGTGATCCCCACCTGGGCCATTGAGGAAATCTTTGATCTGGAGGCAGAGCAGAGGGGGAGGGATGCCCGTTTTATTGTCCACCTCTCCTGCTACTGTCTGAAGCCAAAACACATTGTAGTCCAGAGACTCTGGAAGAGTCTTTCCTGGGTCTGATGAAAGATAATGAGATTAAGAAAGAGACAAAAAAGAGGAGAAAAGGTGCATGAGGAAAGGAAGAGAACAAGACATGCTTTTAACATATTTAACATTAATAGATTTTATTTACTTGTTTGTTAGTCTATCTTTGTGTATATAAAGGGTTGGTAGAAAAGTTGAATTTGCTGTATTTACTACAAGGAACTTTTATCTGCTTATGAAATAGCCTCAATTTAATATGGTTGCTTCTATACTATAAGCAAACAAGACAATCAGCGAGAAGATTGGCTATTTCTATACAGACAGATTATAAACAGGTTATAGCCTGAGAAAACGTAGCTGCTCTGTAGTCTGGTGGTACGGTACAAAACACAAAAGTTCCTTGTAGTAGTTTTAAACAGTGTGTAACATCTAAGTCCCATCCGTAACTCTAACAGGTTCCATTCACCTCTTCACCACACCATCTAATCCATCCTCCTCTCCAGATCTCTCTTACCCAGACACTTGTAGTCAGAAGCTACTCCTCTTAAGGCAACGTCAAACACAGACAGCTCCATCCTCTGCTTACGATGGTGGCAGCTGAGCAGAGCAGAAGGTTGCATCACCTGGAGGTACAGGAGGGGTTCCAGCACCTGGTCCCCAGCCCCTCTTCTCCCGGGCTGTCTCACAATGGTCACACCCAACGCTTGTCGGGCCGAGGAGCGGCTGGGATTTGGCAGGCCATCCAAGGAGAGCAGGCTGCCTCTCAGCAGTGGGGAGGCTGGCTGGGACGTGTTGCTGTTGAGGATATCATCAGCAGTGAGGCCAGCGAGGGAATCTTGGGCAGCCGGAGCTGGGTCTGGAGTCGGAGAGGTAGAGGCTGGAGGAGACTCAGACAGGATGTCAGGCTGGTTTAGGGCACTCTTTCCCACCTACAACAGATGCAGACAGATAATTTCGTACTGAGCCAGAATTCATTCATTCAGTTCTTTGAGGCATTGTTTCAGGTAGCTGATGGAAACTTTACTGAGGATTTTTGGTCCATCATGGTTCACCAGCATCACCAGTTTATGTAGATGCTGTTGACCCCATTCATACATCAAATCATTGCTTGGAGGAACTAGTTGTTTACAATAAAATTGCCACTCTGGTGTAGATGTGAGCAAAAAGACATTACCAGGAAAGCAACCCTGACAGTTCTAAATGTCTCTGACAACTATGTGTTTGTGTGTCTATTTTGTGTGGGACAGCGTTAGGCTGGTGCCCAGAAGTCTTTAACTTTCATATCTGCATTATCCATCTTCTAAATTTGGACTGTATAAAATAACTTTCATCAAACACTTAAAGTAATTCCAAATCATTAGGTAGATTTGAAGACTTTGTAATATTGATCCTTTGTACTTACACACAAATACAATCCTCACATTATGGTATAAATAATTATAAATACATGGACAACTGACAAATCTAGGGCCTGTCTCATAAGAGAACTTTCATGTCACAGGCTTTTCTTTTTTTTTACCTTATCTCCTGGCTCCTTCTTCTCGGGTGTGCTGGGGGTGTCCGAGGATGAGGGAAGGGCCTTTGGGGGACTGGAGCAGGCATAGGTCATGACAGACAGCCTACTAGCGGTGACGAAGATGTCAAAAGGGATGAAGCTGAGGTTCTTGGTGATGGTGGACTTGTGGGAAGGCCTTGCGATGCAGTGGTGGCTGGCCCCGCTTTGCTGCTCTATTTGCACGATGCGAATACGAGCACTGTCGCTCCCAAAGCCGCTGTCCTGCCCTGTCCCGCTGTGACGAGATGAGGAGTCAACACCTGACGCAGGGTCTCGACTGCCACGCTTCTGCTCACTCCGACGCACCTGCATGGAGAAAGAGTGGAAGGTACGGCTGAGTTCACACTGATGCTGACTTTTTGAGCCTTGAAGTCAGCTGGAGATGACTTTTAGTGGCCTTTCTGTAAAACGTGCTTTACTTTGTCACTAAACATCGTCAGTAAAAGACCTTTTCTAAAGGTAGAAACTATAAATTAAAAGTCCCTATATAATGCACAAACTTACTGACCACATACACACAATATCATTGAGTGGGCAGCTGCATATTGGGCAAAAAAAAAAAATGTTTTTCGTGTTAAAGAACATCATATTAAAAGTTGTTTCATATATTTATATGATATAATTTGTGCTTTTACAAAAAAGAAAGTGTTATGAAGGGCTGAATTATTGAGCCAGAACAGTAACATGTGTATCTGTCCACATATACAGAATTGCTTCTGCAATGCTTCCTTTACTCCTGTTGAAAGAACGAAAAGGCGGGAAGGTGAAAGAGTGGAAGGGAGGGAAAGAAGAGAAAGAGGGAGAAAAAACTGTTCTTCACCTGTTGTGTCTAGTCTCTTATGTCAATATGACTGTCTACAGGATGTTTTCAGGTCAATTTTGGCGAGATCCGCGTGCAGCCTCGATTGACAAGCGCATGAGAAGCCTGACTCACAACGCCAGTGTGGCGGCCCTAACCTGTTAAGATGGATGCCTAAATGAAAAGCAAGACCTTATGCCACGCACACACGCTTCTCACACAGCCAGTGCGGCCAGCCTGTTAGTGTGCAGAAATGCAAATTACACTCTCCCTGCCTCTCCCCTCTCAAAACCTCATCTCCACGCCAAACCAGTGACAGAAAGTTGAAACTGAAAATCAGTGGCACTGAAAAAAAGAAGACATGGTAAAAAATCCTGTCACTGAAAAAAGACAGACATGAAGGATAAATCAGAAGATTGTCATTGAAAAACATGTGAAAATCCCCCAAAATGTCAAAATAAAATGAAATAATCTTTAATGTCTGTGTTTTATTTTTCAATGTATTTTTTTTTCAGTGCCAAATATTTGTTTCAGTGCCAATACAACTTTTTCAAATACAAATGTTTCAATGCCAATTTGAAACAGTTGAAGATGAAGATTTCTTTCGTTCCCTGGCATAAAAGGAATATATAAATGACAATACAAGCTGAATCAGCATCAGCCAAACTGTAATATTTAACATCATATCTGCCCAGAATTTCACAATCAGTGCATCCCTAATAAATATCATGAATATAGGCCCTTAGACATGAAAGTATGGAATTGCAATCACACACACACACACCAAAAGGGGCAGCTGATACCTGAGTGACTACACACCCCTACACCCCTAAACATGTGCAACAGCTTGATAAATGTGATGAACATGAGTATTCAATTAGCATCATAAAAAACTGCTTTATCTCAAACCAGACCAAGATGCTGTGAAGTGCTGAAATGGATCTGGATAAGAACGTTTTCTTCTTCTTCTGCAAAGTTTGTTTCTTATTTGGATCCTGGCTTTACAAGAGGACACAAACCAAATAACTTGCTTGATTGAAACCATGGACAAATTGACCAAAGGAGGAGAGCGTCATATAGCCACAGAGACATTAAAGGCATGCTTTGGGACTTTTTCTGTGGTCTTAAAATCATTTTGCACTTCTTGCAATATTGGAAATGTCTTTGAAAAAGGGCCTCACCCCGGCAAATCGAATTGTTTCGTGCAGTGACTGTGGTATTGTGTATAAAGCAGCCGAGATTTTATGCTTGGCTCCGACTAACGGATGTCGGGACAGTTCCAGCCGTTGTGGCAATAAAAAGCTCTCAGTGACAGATGATATAAATCAATGTGAGTAGGTTGCTGAGTTTCAAGCGACAATGAAAACAGGCATCTTTATTCTGCTACCAAAGCATGCCATCTTCAAGACTATAAAGAAGCCGCCACTGGCTCCCATGGGACAGGAATGAGACAAACACATAAAACTAAATGCTACCTAGCAAATAATAAATTACTGGACATGTTTATATAGGGCTGACACGTGTGGGTAAAAAGCTGGAATAAACAGAAGCGTTTACTTTTCAAAAATTTCCCAAGTGCATGGAAAATATTTTGTAGATGTTGAGAAAAAACACTTGAAGCCACCCCCACAAAAACACTCCCTTTTCACTCATACAGCAGAGCTTTTTAGCCTGAGACACAAGTAAATATACAGAAAAACAGCAGGCGGAGAGGGCACCAGTGAACATGTGAGGCAGTTTCAGTTCAACCACTGCATCGCATCAATTAAACACTTCTCCTGCAGGCTTGTCAGGTGCATCGTTAACAGACTTGAGTCTATTAATCATCATCATTGCCAATAACATTTCCAACAATTTAACTCCATTAATGAGGGCATTCCCCCATATTTCCCTTACATGTTAATGGGTACAATGTCGGTTTCAATTAGCTACTGCCATTTTTGAGCCATGATTATGATGAACTGAAAAATAGAGAATAGATTTTTGAACAGACTCAAGGTATGTCCCATCCTAGCCCACCCTCGTCTGTTCCCGCAACCTGCACATGGTTGCTATTACAGCATGTACACCCAGCTGCCCCACCTCCCCCTCTACATCGCTCCCTCCTACCCACTCCATGAGAATTTCAAATGTATATTATTGCTGTGGTGGAGATAGTGTTTCAAGACCTCCAGGCAAATACTAAACCCACTGGCAGCACATTAGACAGAATACTTGACTTATTAGATATTTCCTATTCTAAACAGTGTCATCAAAGGCTAAGAACAAGAGCCATATAAAACGCTGCGGCAAGCCTGCCTGCCTGCCCGTTCTATTCACCCAGGCTCATGTGTGGGGCTTCCATAGGATCGGCCCTGCCAGATCCCTCTCCTTTCCCTGGCCTAATGAGGACAGGATGTGTGCACTTCTTTTCTGTAGAAATGTAAGATTTTCCAAGCAATGGGGAGGGGAGAAAAGACAGAAAAGGGCCTGGACCTGTCTCCATGTGTGTTGTGTTAAGCTGGTGAAACTTGTATTGAGGTTAGGAGGTATTTGAAAAGGTATTCAGCACAGGCAAAAACGTCCACTCCAAGGAGCACCCCAAGTTTGGAAGGGACAAATAAGCTGCACAGCAGCTGGGAAAGAGCAAGAGCCAGGAGAAACTGCCAGATACTCTTTACGCTCCTCTGTCTCTCTTCCCAAGCTTAGGCTGTACACATGCATTTACAATTACAGCAAATACCCCGTCTTCTCTTTAAGCACCACTACTGAGAGAGTGCCCCCTAAGCAAATTCTTGGTCTATATTTAGATGTACTTACAAGTGGAATAACGGATAATGGGGAACACAATTGGGGGCGTAGAGGGAAAGAGACAATGAGAGAACATGCCGCAGCACGCAGTTGTCCATATAGTTACGATCAACGCATGCAATCAGTGCATTCATGCAAACATGTACAAATAAACACACATGAAGTCAGTTGCTTTCCCAGGGTTTGATCTCAGCTCTAGTTCTAAAGCACATAAGTGGATTCCTTACTGTGTTTTTAAGATTAGTTATATTCCCATTGTGCTTACTCACTGAAAAAGAGAACAAGTATACGCATAAAACATAAACCTATGGCTCTGTAGTCTATATGCTTTAACCTTTCGCCAATTTATTCATTGACAGAGGGCAATAAATTCAGAATACAAACATGCACTGTAGCGGCAGGCCTGCTCCCAGCTGAAATCCCCTTTTCCAACCATTACTTTCTATTATATTATATAATAGCTGTACTGAAGCACTGTTTCCAGATCCCAGTGCAATCTTTCTCTGGACATAGTTGATCATGATCATGAACGTGTGTCTACGCACACATTCACACAACAGCCCCCCAACCCCCATCGGCCAATCATGAGGTCATGCCGTCTCTAGGCAGAACATTCTGGAAAATGGAGGATAATCCCCAAAGTGTGAAACCATGAGTCTCCCAAGTGCCAATCATATCAGAGTGCATCTGTACGACTTCTGACCCCTATTTCTGTCAGTATAACTCGGAACAGCTTGGCTAGAGGAAGGCTAATATGCGGAAGCAAATGTCACATCATCCAAATGCCACCCGTTTATACTGTTGGCTGGCTAGTGGAATATGACAACATAACTTTTACATCTAAATACCACATATGCAGCTGATTTTTTCCAGATGAATGAAATGAATAGGTTGCAATTCAGGTTCAGAGATCAGGGAAGATGAAAATCTTGACGTTTTAAGATGGTAGAGAAATCCATGGTAGTCGACAGGAGAGAATATAATAAATAAAGTCAGAGTAACAAAGGTGACGATTATTCCTTTCAAAAGGGTCCATTTAACAGGCACATATGCTCGCTGAAGTCAAACTATATATATAAAAAATCTTCAAGGGTACCCAAGTTTACTTCAGGAACAAGAAAAGAAGAAAGGAAAATAAATAAATAAATAAAAATCTACTACCAGCCTGTATGTATTAATACATATGAATGAAATGCATGGGTACAGTAAGTACAAAATGCCACTAAAAACACAAAAGGATTGCAACAGCATAGCATCAATACTAATGTTGACATAATCAAAGCACTGTTGCATGGAAAGGCTGGCTGATAATTGTAGGAGAAGATCAAGGCAGCTGTTTGAAAAGAACATGAACACTAGTGCTGATCGAAGGTGTCAGCAACTTGACATCATTTGAGAATTACAAAGTTTTTCAAAGAAAACTTTCAAGTATGTGGGGACAGAGTTGTCACAGAAAGAGATTTCAGGCTAAATCTTTTACTTTATCATCTTTTCTGCACATGTAATATATTTCCATTTTTAGCCGACACCCCCTCAGGTTTCCAAGTCCTGGTAAAATAAATGTTTGTTTATTAACTTTAACAGATACGACAGTTAATGTGAAAAGAAAACAAGCTACAATTAGTAGCATTTTTTAACCTAAATGAAAGCAGTGCCAGGGGGGGCAGTAGTCAGGTGAGGTCATTTTAGCAAACTGAGCTGCTTGTCATGCATTTCATGTTGAAAAATTGCTATTGTTTATCACAGTTTTCCCATGTAACCCCAGTAGAATTACTATTGAAAAACATGGAAGTCATATCACTAACTCTTTTTGACAGTACTATTCATTTGAGCTACTTGCTCGCAGGAGGACTGCATGGAAATTAACTTCTGTATCTTGACTACATCAGAGTTTACAGGTTAAGCCCCTGCTGTGCTACCCGCTATTGTTTACCAGAACCATAAAGCTGATTGCCGGCCCCTGTGCTTTTGTGCTAATGGAAGAAAACCTCAATGCAGAAAAACCTCATCTTAATCAAAAATAACAACAATAATACTTAACCAAATGCCATAAAGGCCGCAATTCATTCTCTCATTTTCTTGTGGAAAACAGAGGGGGGAAGACATTTATTATATGAAGTCACCGCTCTTTGTACGGCATAACAGCGGTCACAAAGCAAAAAAGGGCATCAAAGGCAGTCATTTAATACATTCGACTTTGTTTCAATAACAAAGGCAACCTGCTATGCACTTCAACTGAACCACAACAAAGAAGCACTGGAAGGTCGCGACCCCGGAGCTCGCAAATGGATGCCGAGTGCTTGAGAGTTACTGTCAACTGTATTTTAAACACAGCGTACTCCAAAGCTCAGGGCACCGAGTGGGGTCATTTTAACAAGCTCCCTCTACTCAGTAATGCTGGTGGGTGGGTTTACTCTTCCAGGGTTTAACAGCGTGTTTTTCGAAAGGAGCATAAGAGACAATATCCTTTTCGTCCTCCGTTCTCACAATCCAGACCCCAAAGCATCTTTCCTTTGTCCCTCTATCTGTGCTTTGGACCAACAACGTGAGAACGTTTTGCTTACCATGTCAGAAAAATTGCTTGATCCCCTGATGCCACGTTACATACGGGGGGAAAAGCAAACATCCGTGTGACAGTAATAATTTATGCGTGTTGACATTCCTAAAGCGCTGGGTCAGTTGGAACACTTTCCGTCCGGAAAGACCTACTGGAGGAGAAGTGAGGAGAGGCAAGGACTGAGTATGACGTGGCTGGTCTGAATAGAGGAATGCCTGTGAAACACCTAACAGAAGAAACAAAGAAAAGATGAACAGACAAGAAAACATGAAGACAGAGATGATGTTCTTCAGTTTTCAGCTGCTTTATGGCTTGGAAAAGCCCTGGCTCGAAAACAAAGATGCAGAACGATAAAGGCTGGAGAATGAAAAGAAAAATTGTGAAAGAGTGAGTTAATGTAGTCCATCTGGGGATCTACACTACAGCGCTGAACAAAAACCTGGCTCTGAGAAATGTGGCAGCCAAGGCCTCTGTTTTATAATTGACTGAACTTCAAAACGAGTTCTCTCCAACCCTTGCACATGACATTAGTTTGTTTACAAATATTTTGCCACAAATAGAATGCGAACTGCCATTGCTTAGTGAAGCACAGCTGCATCCAGAGCTCTGACTTCCAGCAGGTTGCAGAGCTGTGCTCAACATGTGGAGTTTGAAGCCGAGGCCTTCACCGTACGACTTCAGGCTTTCAAAGGAACTCACCAGACCCGCCGTGCCCTGCTCGTAAGCTTAGGCAATCATGAATGATTTAAAAGGTCTGACACCTCCCTTAAAGCTCAACAGGAGACTTATCGCTTCAGTCATCCTAAAAAGATCCCCCGGTCTTAACCATAACCATGATTCAGATCCACCAATCAAATCCAATGCTTTGGTTAGGGGTGATTGTGAGGAGAGGCAGAAATTACCCCATATTGCTACAATAACACTGGCTGTTTGTATAAGCAGGATGCGATGTTGTTGTATTAGTCAGTGAAGGAAGTGTTCAAAAATGCCAGAAGACAATTTCTAGATTAACACCAAGTGTGTTAGTGAAAACAAACAAAAGGGAAAAGTGGCTCAACCGTCATGATGTAAGTATTCAGAAATGATACACAGACTTTCTCTGTTCATACAACCTAATCTCTTGGCTGGAATCAGATGCTGCTGAATGGACTTTATTACCAAATGCACAATCATTAATGATAAACAAGATATGGTAAACAAAATATGGACAGTAAAGACAGCGAAAGTTTATGATAAAGTTATCATGGGGCTAAAGCTAGATGGAGGACTTGGCAAAATGAATGAGGCTGATAAATAGATGAATGGTCTTCCTACATGTAATACAAAAACATCTATATTAACCCCTTGTCCTACATCCCTGGAACGGTGCAACCAGACTCCTAACTTTTTATTTGGTGACTGATTAAATTAAGATGAAAGCCAGATGTAGAGAAACGTGTAATTAGACGATTCACTACAGCAAAAGTGAAAGTGAATGAGAGACAGAAACACCCTAGGGTCTTTTTTAATTGCTGTGAACCCGGCCTCCATAGCAGCAGAGTCATCCTCAGACTTTCTTACCTTTGTCCTCTCCTTTTTCTTTCCATGGGAATGGAGGAGAGAACAACTGGCTCTCATTAGCTGTCACCGTCCCCATTTAGCTTTGAGATTTGTGTGGGGGTAATTTTCTAATCTAATATTCAGGCTCCAGCGTTTACACATGCCAAGAATCCCTAAGTGAGGTGGGCTTGATGGTGACGGTGGCGTCTGAAAGCTGGGGGTGTGAAGTGTCTGTCTGTGGTTGAGCTACTGTGAGAAATCCTGCATGGGAGTATGTGCAATACCAATTTACACCAAAACTAGCACCTGTATACAGGTTTAAAAAAAAATAAAAAAATAGGCGATTGACTGATATCCCATTACCAGTTTGCCCATCTGGTTTTTTTCTGTGTTGTGCCTATTTGACATCACGGATGTGCCAGATAACAGGACACAAGAGAAAGCAGCATGGAAGCCAATGACAATGTTACAAGTGGTAACATTTTTATATCATTTACTTCTGTCATGAACGCAGATGAATGGAAAACAATTTGCGTTTCAACATCCAAAACGTTATTGTGCATCATAGCATCATGACGGAAAAGAGTCGGAAATTAGCGTGTCCACCTGGGTGGCATGTTTCCATCACAGCCGAATGGAGCTGGAGCCAACAAACACCTGTGACTACTGCAGAGTCATGTGACCTCGAAATGAATGCCAATAGTACCCTTCCCCACTGAAGATAAAAAGCCAGATGTTACTGGGTGTTAGTGAGTTTTTTGTTCAGTGTGAAAGTGGTATCAGAGAATGTGTAAGCTTTAGAGTGCCATCTGTGTTTTTGGTCCACAGATAAAATGAATGAATGTAAATTATTTTCAGACATGTGAAAACAAAACAAGAAGTTAAATTAGTTCAACAAAGTATACAAAGTATATTCCATTAACAAGCATCGGCATGCCCGAAAAGGAGTAGGAAAAAGTATATACTTATTATTTTTTAATCATAATCAATTGACTGTAAGATGAATTCAATGCAATGCATTTCTTCTTTTATTTTATCATCGTTTACATTCGGTAGGTAATGCAAAGTGTAGCGATGCACCACACAACACAACACAACACATCCTCAGTACAGCAGAGAGCATTGTAGCAGAGTAATCATCAGGTTTCAGCTTGGCCCTCAAGATCACTCATCCAAAATTTCAACTTAACATCATTAGCTTTGGCATTATGTTCTCAACAAACAAACAACAGAAGAGACTTCAAACTGCACTGTCTTCAGCATGAGCTCGGTGGTTCATGAAAACAGACGTCTGAGAGACTTCAAAAAGCAGCGGAGATGCCTTTCATTAGGTCATAAAGCGTTCTTCTGAAACGGCTCCCTGCGCTGCCTGGCGGCCATGTCTGTATTCTGTGCTTTAGTAACGCGGTCGTAGGGAAACAGCAACAGCGGGGAAAACAACTGCGACCCGAGGTGAGATGAGGATGTTTGGAGCAGGACAGGGGTGGGAGGTGTAGGGTTGAGGGGGGCAGATGAGCCCCAGGTGGTCTGCTGAGGACTGTGAGCGATGCTGCTGTGATCAGCCCACACCCTGGGGAGCCAGCACACACACCAGTCTGTACATACGTTCAAAAACGAGCACAAAAACGAGCACAAAAACACACACACACATGCATGCATGCACACGCACGCACGCGCGCGCGCACACACACACACACACACACACACACACAGAAGATTCCATAAAAATTCAAAGAGCGGCGCAAAGACAAGAACAATCCTGGCTCGCTGTCTATTTACAGAGCTGAAATTAGAAGAGGAGGATTGAAGTAATCTTCCTTTAATTTCTCTCTGGATCTGCTCCCAGGGCAGAGTGAGACAAAGGCTCTGATGTGCTGTATGTTAGGTTCTCAGAGGAGAATGATGCAAGACCCCCTGTCCCCTCATCTGGGTCAGTGGAGAGGGCCTTGATGAGGGGGACATAGAGGACAAGGCTCGAGGACACATCGGTATGAGAGAAGACCAAAGTTAAACCACGGACGAAAAAAGATGAGCACAAAAACAACATGCAGATTACAGAACACTTTGGCTGAATTGGACAAGCACATTTCATGAGGATGTTGCGGCAGAGAAACAATTTCAGGTGTTTAAGACTTGGGGATTCGGATGCAGAATTTAGCATGGAAGGGACACCTGCAATTCTTTAAACTGTAAAATGAGCTCATCATCACACACTTCAATTTTTTTCTGTTCTGGCAGAAGTACTGGCAAATCAGAATACTGTTACTCAAATGAACACGGTATCAAAAATTGATTTTAGCTAGTGGACTATTCCAAGTGTTTGAATATGTGAGGTGTGTGTATGATGATTCGTCTTTGTCATGCACGTCTGAACCACTGGAGCAGCTCCAAACAGACAAACTGAAACAGGTGAGGTATAAAATCAAACCCACCTCTTGATTATCCAAAACATCTGAGCTATGGGTCTCAAGCGGCTATATGGCACCTATCTGTGCATATCTGTCATTGTTTAGACTTCATTTGGGTTTACATGCCTCTATCAGGTTTCAGGGCCAGTCACAAGCCTTAGGAACAAAGCCACCATTCATTTCATGCATACATTCATAGATAGCACTCGAGTTATACATAGATTCATGTTTGGGTTGTCAAAACATGAACCTGAAGAAACGTGTGACACAAAAAGACAGTTCTTAAAGTAAACACCCACTTAAGAAACAGATTTTACAGTTTAGGGCTACGACTTATGTCTATTCCATTATGAATGTATTTCTCAATTATTTTGTAAATAATTGATTAATTGGTTGATCTGTAAACTGTATATAATTGTGAAAAGAGCCCTTAAGTTGCTGGTTGTAACTTGAATATCCCCATTTAGAATTAATGTATCATTATGGAGTGACTGTGATGATTTTGTAGGAGACCAACATTGGCCCTGTTTTGTCTGATAAATTGATCAAGAGTTATTGTGATTTGAGGTTCACTGTGTGAGCCTGTGTGTCACTCTCGAGCAACGAACTCCCTCGTATCCAAGAACCCTTAAATTGGACTAAATTAGACATACTTCTCTTGTCGATCTCATGGAAAAAGAGATGTAGCATGACTTGGTTGAGTTAATTTGCCCTACATTTGCCTTTGCCTTGACATTGCCCATCCTGTGATGTGAATATTGGGGATGCGCACATTGCAAAGTCGATGCTAAAACGATATATTGTGCAGCTATAGCGGGAACAGTTGTTTGTCTCTATAGCTCAGCCCTGTGATGAACTGGCGACCTTTCCAGGGTGTACTCAGCATCTCGCCCAATGTCAGCTGGGCAAGCAATTACAGATGATGGATGGATGATTAATCAATTAATCATTTAAGCACTAAATAAAGTGTTGGGTGACTCTGATTAAGACTGAATGGTGGGACTATTGAAATATTTACCCCCATGTGGCCTGGATAATAGAGTAGCAGTGAGACGTGGAAAAAAAGTAGAAAATGTGCCTGCACCCATGGAAAATCCAAAAAAGCCTGGAATGATGTGTGAATTTTGTTTTAGGGTAAATATTTAGTTTAATGAGAGCGGTCCAAGAGGAACTCGGTAGTGCTGCAGTCAACCACAGGACTTGAAAAATCACAGTTAGGAAGAGGCAGAGACTGTACATTTCTACAGTCAAATGCAACATTTAAATCCACATACAGTACATGTACGCACGAACATGTAAACCCACTCTCACATGATTTTTCTCCACCATCCCGGTTACAGAGCGAGAACCCAATACTCTCCATCACCTGTTATTCTAGGTGGGATCTTGCTTATACAGGTGTAGAGAAAAAAAAATCTGTTTCCTCTTTTCACCTCTTCAGACAAAAATTCTGACCTTTTTCACTGAACAAAGTCTACTATGGTGTGTGTACATATGTGTCTGTTCTAGTTGGCCTGGTGTGCCCTGCTTTTACTAGTCCCCTGGGTGTGTGACCCTGTTTCCCTTGAAGGCACAGAGAGGGGGCACTTCTGACTCCTCCTCACCTGAGTCGACACCCGATCCTGGGTTTCATGGTGGGGGCCCCGCTGCCTCCGCTCAAAGGCGCCGTTTGTTTCCAGCCTCTAATAGAATTCCAACCTTTGTGATTTTATCTGGAGTTTTCACGCCAATTTTGCCAAAACCGATTGAGGAGAGAGCAAATTCAGCTGCTACTGATCTCAAATAGATCAAGTTTCCAAGGGGCCAATTTAAGAATGTGCCACGGTTATGCTTTGAGAAGACGGTTAGTTGGAGTGCCTGGGCTGAACAGGGAAGGTGAGTTGTTATGACTGGCTGTCAATTAGCAGTTGATTCACACAGGAGGGTCAGTGAGACATGGACAAAAATGGGAAAAAAAGATACGGTTTCATAACAAGAGAAGGGCAGTGAGATGAACACTGGCTATGAAAATATGTATGTTTAAGATAAGCTGAGACAACGACGCTTACTTAGCAGATGTAAGGCAGCCAAAATGGAAAAGGAGATGGCTGCACAGGGAGCCTTATTTATTATTACTCTCAGCAGCAACAGGGCGAAGGAAAATAGTGCTATGCAGGATGGGAAGAGGTCAGGGTGAAAGGGATCTGGCCCTCAGAGAGGGTTAATAGCCAAGCAGACTGGTTAAGAGCTGACCTCTCAGGACCGTCAGCTCCCACATTTACAGACAAATACTTTGGACAGAGCCAGCAATCAAAGCAAACACCAGAATCATAGTCTCTTTTTCTCACTTTGTCATGCCTCATCTCTGCGGATTTCTCCCTTACTCCTTGTTCCCTCTTTGTGTTCTCTGTCATTTGGCCATCCTCTCTCAAGCTGTCTCCACTCTCTTACCGTCTGCTCTGTTCCTTTTCCATGCTTTGGATTTTAACTCTCATCTTATGTCTCCCTATTTCTGTTGGCCAGCAGAGCGCATAAAAGCTCCTCTGACACCTCACTGTCCTGGAAAGATCGGAGGTCGAGAGAGAAACTGCAGTTCTCAAAGCTCAACAGCTACGAGACAATATGAAACACTCATCACAAAGAGGAGTGATCTTGGAAATGGTTTACTTTAAAACATACACAGACAAGGATCCAGCCCCAGGTCGCTCACCGAGCCAAGCTTGTCAACAACACCATGGCTTAGATAAGCCGTCTTATGTGCTTTTGACGTTCAGCTAATACTCCTACATGCACGACAGCTAAATTGTTATACAAGAGGCCAGAATAGGTCACCAAGCTTCCATTCTCCCACAGTGTAATATTTAGTAGCATTTGGAGTGAAGACTGAAGTGGAGAAATGGCTTCATTTGTTTCAGAATTTTCCTTATCTGCAAACCATAGTGTTGTTTCAGAGACATTTGAGTTGTCCTTTGACTGTTGACATCCTATTACAGAGTGGCCCTCTAATTAAAAGACAAACTAAATATTGTGAGGGCCTCATTGCATGGGGTGTATTTGGTTTCAATATAACATGTTTTTGCACACCTGTGGATTGCCAGGTGCTTAGAAGGAGACCAAGGGGCGACAAAGTCAGGAAAAAACTCCTGCACGCTGTTCACCTCACTTGCAATGAATTTTAATCACAATGTTTCTGTACTCAGACCTCAGTTCTTCAAAAACAATCTAAGGGCACACTGTAGGGTAAAATGCCATTATTTTACATGGCAATATTTCCTTCCATCCCCTCTCTCTCCTCCTTTCTCCACCCTTTTAATGATGGTGTATCACTTTCTCATTGTTGACTTACAGTCTTGCACACTGAAAGATAGCCATCCTCCCGCTCAACTCTTTAGCATCACAACACAATATACTGTAGGTGCGTAAGCTAATGCCGACAATGACCCTGATGAAGATCTGTTGGTCTCACCATATTTGGTGATTTGGTCATTTTACATATATTGAGATGTATAATAAAGGCATTTTAATTGTGCAAAAACCCTACAGTGTGCCATCTAACATTTTTGAAGGAGACTTGGATTTTACATTTTCAACTGAGACCATATTCGATCCATTCAACGAGCCCTTCATAACAACAGCTTTGATTCTTCATGAGTGTCTGCAGTGCAAAACTTTAACATCTATGAAAGAAAAACCTTCACTGTCCAAACACATTCAACTGTAGAAGAATTTGGTTGTGTGGGTGATGTGCCTGTCCCAAGAGGGAAAATAAAATGAATGAGAGAAGATGAAGAGCATGGAAAAGAGAAGAAAGAGAGAAAAGAGGGGATGAAAGAAGAGTTGGATGGAGGTTAAAAGATGCATAAGACTGAGAATTAAGACAAAGTAGGTGGTAGTTGTAGATGCATACAGACTCACAATGTCAACGGATAGTATGTGATACAAAAAGGAAGTGAATAAAAGAAAAGAGAGAGAAAGAGAGGGAGAGGAAGAATGGAGATAAGGCAGGTAATGGGTGATAGAGAGGTTTTCCCCATGTGTGTTTACTAAAAACAGTAATTCAAAGGTTCCTGTGAGGCCTGATACTTAGTCCTGAACCTGGGCACTGCCTTAGTGCATGTTTGTGTGTCACTGGCATCAGTGTGTGTATGTGTGTGTTCGTGCATGAGTGTTGGAGGAAGTCTAAAGCCCTGTTTCCCATGCGTGTAATCATCCCAGGATGAGGTGGAGGATGAAGCCGAGCGGGACTTCCCCTGCACCAGAGGGTATTTTCCTCTAACACTGTGGTACAAGCACATGGCTGACCCGGGCTGTTTCTGCATGTGTGTGCGCCAGAGAGAGAAAGAGAGAGCCATGGCAACAGGCGAGCAATTTCTCAAATGTTCTCTATTATTGCTCTTTACCAGTTTGGTGGGACATTACTAAAATACTTTGGAAGCTTGTCATTGCGGCAACTGCATGACAGCCAGACAGTGATGCCAACAATGAGAGCTGACACTGTAAATCTACATTAAGGAATGGATTGCAAATAAGTGAATGATATGGTGTGTGGGTGAGAAGGAAGAAGTGGTGGTTCAAACAGAAGAGGGACTGAATCGAGAAGCTGCTGGGAAGATTTTCCCACTTTTAACCAAAGTCATTAACTTCTCTGTCTGTCTTTCTGAAGAACAAATAACGTCATAGCAGGGCTGACACACAGACTGCAAACAAACACACACAGGTCAGCTGTTCAGTCATAAAGCAGTATTACAGTACTGGCACCCAAATAAAAGGCTGCAGGCAGTTACCATGCAGAGAATGTGGAGGCCATGTGTGTGTTTGCTTGTGTGTTTGGACATGTGTGTGTGCATGCGTGTGTGTGTGTGTGTGTGTGAGGGTATATACACGTCTGTGTTGCTGGGTGACAGTGCCGATGACAGAGCAGTGAGATAAGTCTCAGAAGCCGCCCTGTCATCTATTCATAGCTTTGCTGGCTGTGGTACCTCCTGTTGCTGAAAGCTGCCTGATCGCAGCCCAGCCTCACTTTATCATCATTAACATCAGCCAAAAAATACAGAGATGAAGTCAAACTGTGACGGAGCGTGGCTAATGCGGCGATAAACATTCTAATAATGCAGTGACTTACAGAGCAACAAATCTGCTTATGGACCGCTCAGAAATCATTTTGCGTTTGTTTTGCATCTCAATCATGATTTTAAGTGGAAACCAGCATGGAGCACTGTGGGCAACTGGCTACAATGCACAGTGACACAGAGTAAACAGATTTTAAGAAAATAATAATCTAGGACAGCATCTGTATCTATGCATGGAAGAGTGTTAATGATAAATGTGCGTCTGTGTGAACAGCTCAGTGAATAGAAATGAATGAAATCACGCATGAGGCTTGCACACATTGCCCACGCGCCTGGCTTGCCTCACCACTGCCAGGGAACCCAAAAGCCCCTACAAAACAAATTCATTAACCCAGACAATAAAGCACAGCTGTGACGAGCGATGGGAACTGTTTGAAATCAGTGCCCGGTATTGTGGAGAATCTGTTCAAGGCAAACAGCTTGTTCTTAAAACGCCTAGGAAAGAAGAAATGTAACAAAAAATAAAGGAGAGAGGGGGAGAGAGAGAGGGGGAGGGGGGGGGAATGACTTGGAAATAACAGAGAGTGAGCAAGGAGCAGTGTTTAATTTAAACTCTTGCTGGGGACAGTGCTGACTGTGTGAGCGGAGATGCTTTATAGAGGCACAACAACAACATCAATTCCCCTGCACCAGATGCTCGAGATGCAGGACCTGTTTTTAATTGAATCCTTTGAACAGGTTGTATAAATGAGGTACAAACAAAACTGTCAAATACTATAAATATCATCAGGGAGATTGAGTTTGAATAAAGAAAAAGAGGGATACATGCTCCAAATCCAGATTCTGATATTATGCAAACTGGCAATGGAAAACCATCCTCGCTTTATGACAATTATTGGCAACCTGTTAGCAGGGGGTGGACAGGCATCTGTTTTACTCAGTCCAGTTTGTCTATTCTGACTCTATCAAAAGTCTTTACCTGGTCCAAACTCCAAACAATGTCCGTGCACACACTACTAATATCATTTTATGGTGGTGTGTCTAATGTAATAGCAGGGGGTAGACACGCTGCTGGCAGAGCAGACTGCGAAGGGAGAGAAACAGCCCTCGTGAGCTGAACTGAGCCGTGGTATCACACGATGCTGTAGTTAAATGCACCACTAGAGGGCTCTGCAGCTTGTAGAATGAACTCCTGGAGACAGGAACACACCAGAGACAGCCATGTCTTAGTCATACTGACCTCCCTTCTGCAGGGTCCAGGCCAAGCAGCTAGACAGATGCGGTCGCCAAAGCCTTACGACACTCAGATAGATGGAGGTACAAATAGTTTTACAGAGTGTCCAAAAAAGTCAAAGCCAGACCACATTTATTGAGAGTAACCTCCATGCTCTGCAGCTGCACAGAGGTGAAGACACACATTGACTGACCTCAGTGTTAATGATACTGTTACTCTCCATAATGGCACTACTATAAAACTGAGTCGGTAAAGAACATGGTATAATGCACCTGAAATTAATCCGATACATAAAAGTAAAATTTTTCCCAACAACTGTGACCAAAAACGGAATATTAAATGAAATAAAAGAGGTATTTTCCCAAGCATATATTCTTCATTTCTTCATTCTCAATAATGGATGGATGATCATTATATTACATCACTCTGGACCCACGGGTCATTTCAATTTCACTAAATCCAGCTGAGGAAAGCAATAACACAGTGGTTAGATGTGAATTTCTGAACAAAAAGTTGACTGTTCCCATCCCCGGATAAACTGGGAAACATGGCTGGGGAAAAGAACATAACACTTTGCAGCTACCGTCACAGTGCCCTTGAGCAATACCCTTAATCTCCAGCTCCTTTGACTAGAGCTGCTCAGCACAGAAATGCACAGAAAACTGAAATCAAAGAGGGTTTTGTGTGTATGTGAGGAAGTAGTTGTGAAGCTAGTTGTCGGAAAAGTCTGAAAAGATGTTCAGTTTACATTGCCCAAGAACCAAAATTTTAGGAAGGGGGGCAACTACATTTCTTAATTTTTAAACTGTTGCCAATAGACCTCCCAGAGTAGCTGCTTGCTGAACTTTCACATCCTGCCTTGAACCTGAATGAACCCTGTGCAGACGTTTGCTGCCCCTCAACAGAATCAAGCCATGAATCATTACGAGTCAGGGGTGAGGGCTCCGAGATCAGCCAAATCAGAACCAGATGCACAGCAGGCACCTCCTTATGACTAACTGTATAAATAACTTAATAAATTAATAAATAAGGCAAACTTCACACTATGCCTTTCTCACATTTGTTTCTATAGTGTTGCACTAACAAATCTGACAGAAAAAAAAGACTGAAGATTTTGATTTTAACATTTGATTCTATGCTGCCTTGTGTGCTTTCAGGTGTAGCCTGCTCTGTGTTTTCAAAGAGGATACTGCTTATATTGTCTATATTAGTCACCACAGCATTCTCAAGTCAGAGTCAAAGCATGTTCACTGTACTGTCCCATTAATGCGTATTTTAGTTTTTCCTAGGAAGCCAACTGCATCACTTCACAGAAGCCTTTACAGAGTCTGAGTCATCTGACGCAGTCGCTGCACGTCAGTTCTCACATCCTCCCGTAAAGAATCCTAAGAGGAGCAACAACAGTAAAATCACTGTCAACTCACTTAATTTCATCCCATTCGACCTCCTCTTCTCTCCCCGGTCCCCTTCCCTCCTCTAAGACTCCCATCCTCACCGCAGCTGGTAAATATTTTTATATTGTGTTCCATTAGAAAGCTTTATTAAGCGGTCAGACAGCGCAAATGGCGCCTGGGAGCTCCCTGTCCTGTAAACAATAGAAAGGGTCCTGAAAGCTGCAGCTGAGCACAGTGCAGTAAACTAAGGTCAAATTAGAGAACTGTCTTGCTCTGAGCGAGTAAATATTTAAATGTGTTAGATTCACCCAAAATAGTCAGGGGCAAAAGTTTGGGGTGCTGTATCGGGAAAACGGTCATGACAGATTTTTTGGCTAAACAGGCAGAGCCCCATGCTGTAATTTATAAATGGATGTGTGTCAAACTGTGGAATTTCATGTAGATTAACAAGATGTTCATTATCAGTAAGAGAGATGTGATTTACATGTGTGATGTGTACTCATATTTGTTTATTACAGTATGTACCTCAGCACTTTTCTCAGGAGCATCCATCCCCACCATGTTGTCTCTGAAAAGCTGCTGAAGGAGCTGCACCTGGGCAACGCTGAGGTAGAAATCCAGACTGCTGGTCACATTTACCTCCAGAGAGTGGCCACACACCACCACCTCCTAGAGAGAGATGAGGTAGATAGTACAAGGGGAAATGAAAGAGGGAGGTTGGCAGACAGAGCATGAAAAACATTCAATAACACAACTGGATTTGTTTGTGACCTTACAAACTGCTTCTCCCTTTATGCTCCTACTCTGTTTAGTTTCTATGTCCCCTCTATCTGCTCCGTTTTGCTCAGTTGTTCCCAGTTCCCCTCTTCCCTCTGTGCTCTCCAGGGTCCCACCCTCAAACCTCAGCCTGGAGGCTACATCTAACAGGATATCACTCACTAACACTTTGGGTTGAACCGCACACACATGGGCCAGACCTACAGTAACTACACACAATGGTATTTGGCCACTACTGTGTAAACCTAATCTACTCAGACCCACAGTTTAAAAACATAAAATGCACTGCTAATTTCATTCAATAGCCAATCTAACACTAATATATTTGTTCTCATTTAGATGTATAAAACATGAAGAGTATTATCATTTCAACTATGATTTATAGTAATAGCTGTAATTTTAACACATAAAGGTCATAGAATCATAAGGTTGCAATAATAGTTACAGAACATGCTTGCTGGGATGAATGGGAATTTAAACAGCAGAATATAGATTGTAAATCAGTGAGTATAGGTTATAATTAACTAATTAATTATTAAATAAAGACAGCTGTTACATTTGTGTGGTAAGGGCAGGCAGTTAGAAGATATTTTATAGTGAATATGATTTTTAATAAAGAAATTGTTCAAAGTCTTGTTTGTCTTGGTACTGGCTTGGAATCTCCATATCTCAGGGAGTTATCCAATCACACTGTGTGTGTGTTATGTGTGTGTGTGTGTGTGTGTCTCAGTGCAAACTATGGATTAGCTGTTAGCCATTGTCAAGGGGCACGTTAGCGTGGACGGACGAGGCATCAAAGAGGCAGGAAGTCTCAGAGAGCTGTGCCAGAAAACATCAGCTGTATAAGCAGAAAGGTTTGAACTCTGTGGGTCAAAAGCCTCCATTACATGGTGGACTAGCTGAGGGATTCCTAATGAGGAAGTTACTGTACGTTAAGAGGCAGGACGTAAATACTTCTGACATCTCACATAATCAATGTCTTTTTCTGGACAACGGATTGTGAGAGTAATGGTTACAATCATGGTTGTAACAGGTCAGGGTCAAAGGGGACACGATGTCAGCGTAAGCAGTGAACGAACTTCTGCAATGTAGATGAAAGAAAAATATGCAACCTCTGACTGACCGTCAGTTTCGTAGAAAACCATTGCTTAAAGGGACAGTTCACCCCAAAATGGAAAATATGTTTTTTTCTTCTTACCTGTAGTGCTATTTATTATTGCTTTGGGGTGAGTTGGCAAGTTTTGGAGATATGGGCTTTAGAGTTGTGGTGCTCAAAGCACCAAAAAAAAACCAAAAAAACATTAGAGAACTTAACAGATATGTATCTTTACATAAATCTTGACTTGGTCATTCAAGATAACCCACAGACCTTGTTGTGACCAGCTTCACATAGGAACTATTTTCTCTCTATGAAAAAATAGCCACCAACTGCACATTTATCTACTCATGGAATAGAGGCACATGCTCATGATAGTGCAGGATCTAAACATGATCCCCGATGAAGGCCACTAGGCTGAAACGTTAGCATGGTGGTTGACATGGCCAGAATAAATTGGTGCTATTGAGATCGGTCAACTTTGTCTTGACCTTCCTTAATACCTTTTGGTATTCAGCAGTTGGAATATATGTTTTTGGTTTAGCACCAGAAAACAAAATACCAGGAAGGCGCATCCTTTCAAAGATTTACTGCGAGGCATATAAACATAATTGGCGACCTCCTTGGCTAAGCTGTAATGTTAGCTAGCTTATTTAGTTTAATTAACCTCACATCACATCCAAGGTCTATAAATAAAATATCAAGGCCTTCTGTGTGGTGATATCGTTGGAGGGTGTAGTTGTGTTAGGTGTGTTATCTTGGGTAACTGGATCATGATCAGAATGAATTTATGAGCACCACAAGCTGAGTGCCATCCAGTTCATTTCTATTCAAGAGAAGCCAGACATCTCTACAGCTGATATCTCCAAAACTTGGCAACTCAAACAAAAAGAATCTACATGGATAAATAGCACCACAGGTTAAATATGCATTTTTAATTTTGGGTTGAACTATCCTATCCCTTTAAGCAAATCCCTACATCTTTAAGATTAGTTGCCATTAATGATCAGATATCAAAGTTTGATGTTAAACATATACCATAATTTTTTTTTTACTGTTTCATTAGTTTGTCCCAGTAAAGATGAGTTCACTCTTCAAATACGAATACTTCGTAAACAGCTGTGTTGAGTCGTTACTGACCTCTGCCTGTCCGCAGTCTGGGGACAGATTCTTGCTGAAGATGATGGCTGGGGCAGCAGTCACCCGGACAGAAAAGTCAGTCAGGATTGGTGTCAGGATGGCCCGCCGCTCCTGGTGCCTCCTGATACTGAAAGAGGACACATACAGAAACTGTAAGCAAACACTTCAGACAGGCTCCATAACTTAATATTCTGTTTAAAACATATGGGAGGAATCTGGATATCATTACTGTGATTAAGGTTCTCCAGTTAGAGAGTTACATATCCTGTCAAACAGGTAAACATATAATAAGGCTGCAAATAATAACTGTTTTCATTCTAAAATAATCTGTCGATTATTTTCTCCATTAATCAATTAGTTGTTTAGTCCATAAAATGGCAGGTGAAAAATATCAATCTGTATTTCCTAAAGCCCGAGATGACATCCTCAAATGTCTTGTTATGTCTACAACCCAAAGATATTCAGTTTTCTGTCATAGAGAACCAGAAAATATTCACATTAAAGAAGCTGGATTCAGAGAAATGTATCCTTTTCCATCTTTTTTCGATTAAATTGAAGATCAAAATAGTTGGCGAATAATTTAATAGCTGCAAATAATCGATTAATTGTTACAGCTCTAATGTTTAATGTAGCAACTTAATGGACATTTTCATTTAAAAAGTATCAATTACTGAATTATATTTGAGTAAAAAGTGGCTAGTCCTGCTGTTGAAGTCATTGTAGCATTACACTGGAATAGAAACAGCAACCATAAGGGATCATGTATTCACTAACATCCCCCCAACCTTTATTTACTAATAATGTGTTATGATTACCAGACGTAAAATATTTGTTAGACTGTTCCATCTGCCTACGACTGACAAGTCAACACAACACAGTCAAAACCACAAAATGTTCAAAACTGAGCTTTTGTTTTGCCTTTAGCTGACAGGCAGACACACATTTCAAACATGCTCTGGCTTTTTAAATTCAAACCAGTAGGACGAAAAGCTGAACTCACAACAAGAGACTTCAAAATAGATTTTTTCTTGCAGGCCAGACCTGTGAAATATTCCCAGAAGTGAGCTTTTTCACATTTCTGGTCTAACACATTTGAGCTGGAAGCTTGAGTATGGTTACAGAGACAGAGTGAGACGTTATTTGACAAGTCTCAATTGGGAACACCCCTTAATTGTATACACACGATCAAATGGAGACCTTCTCACATCAACTCTCTCCATTTCACTAATGTTCATTCCCACAATCAAGTCATATTTGTGGGAACATTTGTTAGAAGTAAAACAAATATACCAGTGGGCTTTATAAGGTGGTGTTAATTGCCACATCTGCTGCTATTAAAACAATCAAGTGGTACGACTTCCAATATTTATAGTTGGCTAGGATTATAAAAGGCCCCATTTCTAGGTGGCCTAGAGTACAGTACTTAACCAGAGTAATATCATATTCACTTCTGCTACACAAATGTGCATTACCAGTGCCCTTAAGGGATTATTTTCTGACACATTTCTTTGCATAGAGAGTTTGAGGGAGGCCTAATTCGGAGGTGAAATGATCTGTGAGGCCAATTGGTGTTGGCTAATCTCCCCTCAGACAGGGATTGAAACAATGAGTGTCTCGTTGCAGGGGACAGGTGCTATCATTCATCAGCAAGGCTAGGGAGGCGTGAGGCTCAGTTTACCAGTAACATGGGGTCCTCTGACTGGGCTGGAGAACTCTGCGTGACTGTGTGTGTGAGCCTTTGAATGGGTGTGGTGCAAAGTACAAAAGACGAAAAGAATGATTTTGTTTCCATGCAAAGCCACACAGTGTGTACAGTAAATGTAGATATCAGCAACATGGACAAAAAAGAGAGAGGCCTGCACTGGGTGGCTGACAGGCAGGGCGACGGAGAGAGTTCACGGCTCCATGACACAAGGTCTTTCCTAGCCGGCAACTACACACTGTGACGAGGACAGATCCTGTCAGTGGATCCATGTTGCTGGAATTTCCTCACAAAACCTCAGGAAGCCAACTGAAGCCACTGCAGATCCGCAACTACTGGAATTGAACCTGAAAAACTGAGGAGTGAACATGCCACGAGTCCAAAGCTGGAGAGGGAGAGGGGGGTATCGATGTAGGGAACAAGGGAAAGGTGTGAACTTTGGAAGTGGTGTGTGTCAAAACTTGTTACAACCGAGGTGGTGTACTTCTGCGGGTGATTGCAGCAGACAAGTAAAGCTGTGAACTTGACTCCCCTTTCCACAGAGTGTTGGAACATTCTAAATCACATGTTCAGTTATGACTCCGTTGTGGTGGTGGCTGATGGTGAGGTATACAGTGTATGGAGCACACAGCAGTGCAGTAAAGCAAAGCTCGTTTTCCAACAGAACCTCCTGCGCTGCTCCTGCCACGGCAAGGAGAAAGGGGAACAAGGAGGCAACCACAGCCACCCTGAATGATTTGTTTTGGAAGCTAGGACTGATAGTTAGGGTGAAATTCAAATCCTCAGCAACAACAACAGCTTTGACCTTGTCAGCATGAGCATACAGAAGCTTACTGGTGTGAATCTTAATTATTAAATAAAGATGAGAAAAGAAGCTAAAAATGTTAAAGCTAAAAACATCCTGATTATTGGATGATTCATTACTACAACACTCTCCACAAGCACCTAATCACTGTCAAACTAAAGTGACCTTTGTAACAGTATAATACTGTGTCAATCCTTTGAATACTGTTAAGCTACACGTTAGGTCATCCCGTGATCAAGTTCTGAATACAAATCCAGACCCGCAGCTATAGTATGTCTTAAGAAAGTTGAGTCTACTCAAAAGGCATTCAGCATCTTCTGGAGCCCAAAGTGTGAGCCCAAAATCTCACTTCATTGCCCTGTCAGACAATCTGGCCTTGGCACAAGGCCCATGCAGCCCTGTTTTCATCGACCGAGAGACAAATTGAGAGTAAAAAGAAAAAAATAATGTGAGTGGACTGAGCCTCAGTAGTCCCTTGCTCATACGGGCTCGTCAGACTAAGAGTGTGAGACTCTAACGCAGGTCCAAGTCCGCTACTTACTATAAAAGGGCTGTTTTACAACAGACCCAGGCTGCCACGGTTAGAGAATGAACAAATGAGGATTCTGGGATAGATGGTCAAAACTAGTGGGGAGACAGAGGGAGAGTAAAAAGTTCAGGGTGGTCCGGTGATTAGAAGCACCATCCCATAGGTCCACTCCTTGTTGAAATGTCAAAAGCTCCTCTTACTTGCTCATTTTGAGTCACTCTGGCTGACAACATCGAAATGACTACATGATCGCTTTTGCCATTTTTTCATACTGATGTTTGCCCCATTTCTTACACAAGTTTTAAGCTCAAAAGGGTGTAGTCAGCACCTTAAAGGTGGGCAGAAATGGAACATTATATTACTAATTATTTTGTCATTAGTATGTATAATAACCTGAAACTAAGAATCATCATGCTTCATTACCTTTGAAAGAGCCTTTTATATCTAAAGAGGGAGCGGGTCCTCTTCCATGCCATGTTCCATTTTTCTACAGTAACCCCAAAATCGACAAACCAAACACTGGCTCCAGAGAGGGCCATTTGCGTTTTTTTCCCGTTTTTGGTGGCCACCGTAGGAGAGGGGAAGATGAGCGGTGTTCAGTTGGATGCAGTCTGCAACCTCACATCCAGATCCCACTAAATCCTAAGCCTAAATCTGCCTAAAAATATGTATGAGCTCAACCTGGAGGAGTTAAAAAAATCAAACTTTTTAAAAATTTTGCCCATTTTTGCCTTAATTTGACAATAACCAACAGAGAGCTGGCAGGAAATTAGGGGACAGAAATGTGTGCGTTTGTGTACACAGAGTAAAGAAAATATCAATTTTTATGATAAGTAAGTATGATTGTCTATGTGAACGTGTGTCAGAGAGTGTGCTCGAGTGTGTCTGTATCTGTGTGTGAAAGGTGTGTGTCTCAGCTCTAATGACCTGAGAGCTCTTAGTCTCAATCAGACCTGTGTTGACTCTGTGCTGCATTCTTCAACACTGGCTTATTTTTTGTTGACAGGGAACAAATCTGGACTCTGTGATTCTGTGATTTTTGGACGTGTTCCCTTTCAAAACATGAGCGGAAAAATAGGATGTGTGGCCAAACAGGCTGTTACACTTGTGCTTGTTTTAGCTCCCAGGTCCATAAAAAAATGACAGGGTTTGTAATTATGACTGTGCATGGAGAGGCTCCATGATAGGGAGCTAACTCAATAACTACATGCTGCTCCCACATCAAGACTGATGAGATACATCTTGGGACATTTGCAGCAGATAATACACACAGCACCTGACTCAGAGTGTAACAATGTAATCTAGCAGCAATGCCAATTTTATTTCCTGTGGTCATTGTAAGGGATTCATCCAAATAATTGCATGGCATAGAGGCCTCAGTATGCGAGGCTTTGTCTTTACAGATATTATATCTTACTATTAAGACTTACTGGTGATGAAAAACATCAAAACATGCTTTTGTGGAAAATGCTCAGTCCAAAGTGACAGCTGCAAATTGCTTCCTTTTTCCACCCAACAGTCTAACACCCAAAGACTCTTCATTTACTGCCATAAATGCAAAATAAAGGCTGCAAGTCCTAACATTTAAGAAGCTGGAGCCAGCAAATGTTTGACATTCTTGCTTGAAAAATGAAGGAAACAATCAATTATCAAAATAGATCATTTTCTTTTGAGTGACTAATTTTTTGCAGCTCTAGCAGTTAGCAAATAGTTGTGTTGTGTAGGTGCTTGTGGTGGAAGTGGTTGCAATGATTGCTGCATATATAACAGATGACAGAACATTTTGTAAAGTCTGTTGAGATAGAGCTGTTCATATAGACCCAAATGCAATTTAATTCTGTTGGTTGAACGTTCACAATTTTACAATGTATACACGAAGATTACTGTTCAAAATGCACCAACAATTATTTACTATATTAACAGAAACAAAAACCTTCTGTGTCAATAATTTCATTGGTACCAATGTATCATTTGAACAACAATAATACAGCATCATCTTCCCCTTGGTCTTAACATGCAAATACTGACCTGCTGGCCATGTTCCACTCCAGGGCCGGGTTCTGGGAGCTCCTCTCACTCTCCACTGACACACCTCCTTTGATTCCTTCTTTCTCTGGCTTGAGTTGCTCCCACTGAGCCGTTCCGATGTTGATGGACTGGAGATCGACCTGGTACTGACGGTCCTCCACCTCTGAACCTGGGTCACGCAGGATGCCGAGGTTCAATGCACGTCTAGAGCGAAGAGAGATTAAAAAAAAGTCTATTTAGCTGAGTCACTTTATAAATTATGTTGTTCAATAAAAATTATTCATGCTGGCAATAGACAAGGTTTTTACTTTAACTCATCATTCTGCAGAAAATACTGATGGCACAGTATAATAACTGTGGAAAAATGACACCATCCTTGTATAGATTGGTTCCCTATAAACCTCACTCTCACTATGCAGTTCGTCCTGCCACAGGGCTGTACGTGTTTCCCCTCAGCACTAGGACCTAAGATGGTTCAAAACCAGCATTCCTTTCACTAAATCAGTCAGTAACGAAACCTGCCTACTTATTACCACAATCGCGTGATATACTCTGCCTTTTCATAGCACTAATATCAGGGTTTCTTGGTCAAATATTGGATTCTTATGGTTCTTTTCTGCTTTGGAAGATAGCCAGGCTGCTAGCAGTAGCAATGTTGCTAACGCTGTCTTTGCAACAGTGGGGCCAACAGTAATTCCACTTTATTCCACTTAATATGAGATCAGGTAAACAACGTATTGCAGGGGGTATTGCACATACACATTCAAAAAACATCTGTCTTAGCACAACTAACTTAAATGTATAAAACATTCATAGATTTTATTTATTGTTGTGTGGGTCACAGTTGGGCTGTACTTTATATAGTCAATTATAAATAAAGTAGATAAAGTACATGACTCCAGGAGTAGAGCAGGTAGTCTGTTATACTGAACCAGTAAAGAGGTTCTGGCAGGAGCCCCTAACCACTGCTGACTTCTTTCTTCCCTCTGCCCACTCAGTGGTTTAGTAGCAAAAGTTTCTTACAGGATGATTTATGACTAAATCAAAGCCTCTGGTACTTGTACAGCCAGGGCTTGAATAAATAACCCCAGGCCTCAGGTGAAATCATTTGCTTTTTATAAAGTTCTGATTTATGCCAGCTTATCATTGGCAGTAAACATTGCTTGAACCTCTGGCTGGACAGCACAGTAGTCTAGAGACTGGGGCTCTTACTGCCTCTCTCTTTCTATTTCTGTCTCCAGAAACACAGGACTTCTGCAGTATACACAAACTGTAATAAGTTAGTAGAAGAGATGTAGAGATATGTCAGGAGCAGGCAATGCCGTCTCTGTAGTCGAACTGCTACAGTTAAATGAGCAAACACCGTCCGATCAGCGCCAAGAAAAAATGATGTCATGTATTTTGCCTTTGAGAGACAAGATCCTGACGAATTCACGAGGCAAAAGAAGTAATCAAAATTCAACATCTGCATATGACATCAGGGCTTTCGGTTCATTATGATATGTTTATTTGTGCTGGTGAATTCAAATGAGAGCTTAAATGGTATAAATAAGGATTTAAAATGGCTACAGATGTAGCGGCAGCTTGAGTAGTCCCTATTTGTTTCGGCAACGTCAATGGCAATTTTCATATAGCGTTTCCCTCCCTTAGCCACACTGGAAAGGCCTCTACCAGAGCGTGATGTTATGACAATAAGCACTGAATACAAAAGCAATGGCAATGGGAGATCAGAGGTGTATAACTGGATTTAGTTGGATTTGTTGACATACAAACAAGTGAAACAGATCCTTAATCAACATTTGGAACCACATTTATCAACAGAGTATAATATAAATCAAACCAAGAGCCCTGTAAGATTTGGGTGGGATGTGTCAGTCTAGATTCATTAGGGCTTTTGTAACAGTACCTCCATCACCCTCCCCAACCCCAAACTGTATTTTTCACATTAAACAAACCACAGTTACCTCATATGCTTTCCAAATTATCTCTTAACTTCAGCTTATTTAGGAGACTCTCTTACTCACAATCAACATTACATGGGAGTCTGCAGCCAAGTCTCTGCATTGCTGAGCTGCAGGGTCATCTCCAATGACATAAATAAATATGATAAACATTTGTCTTGGTCATGCAGCCAGTGGAAACCTTTGTGATTTAATATCAAAAGACATATTTCAGCCAATCGCAGGAAACGAGAGAGCTTCATTTCTGACAAATGAGGAGGGGAGGAATTTTGGAAGTTCCCCTTGGGGTGCAATAATAATTGAAGCCAGATTTTCTTGCTGTACATGTGGGGGGAAAACACTGGAGGTTTGACATATTTGATTGGTCATGTGAAGACCACACTGCTTGGCCAAGAGGAATCAGAGAATGCATTGGAAAAGCACGGCACTTGCTCTGCCCACCAAACACACGGACGAACTAAAAACATACAGAGCAAGGCAGGTGGAACACACCCTTCTGCTGGGTCTCACATGCCATTATCAGACATCTGCCTGCCACTACCATGTGGGAAAGATGGAGCAAAGTGAAAATAACAAGTCATAAATGACATGCTTTTACAGATGAGGAAGGCAGGGAGGGAGGGAAGGGAGAGAGCGGGGAGAGACATTTTTCTCAAACACAAGTACTTAGTTTTTGCCCTTGTTCCTGAGCCAACCTTATTTTAATTGCAGGAAAAGACCACAGAAACATTATTTTTTACGACAAAATTCTGCTATTTATAAAAACGGATCAAAAGCTCTGCAGTAAGAACGCTCTGTTTCATGGCATTCATGGCTATTATTTTAAAAAACATTTCTCCCTCCTCTGACACAATTTAAACCCAATTTGAGTCTGAAAAGCCACTGGCCCGATTTCGCATCAGAGCTGAAATATGAGGGCTCCCTTCCAACGTTATTATGGCTCAAAGTCAAAGCCTCCATCCAATTCAAGCCCTCCAGTGGGAAACAGCAGACAAAATACTGAAGCCATGGCAGTGTTATGTATGTAGAATGCAGGACTTGGAAAGAGCGATTCACTGGTACTTCATCACTGAGAAAAAAAAAAAAAATGATGTTCCAAATTCCATTGAACAGAAGATATGCAGACACACATTTACAAATGGACAATTAATTGCAAGTTATGTTCCTCTGTTTAACATTCTTTGGGTGTATGCATGTGCTGGGCAGAGCATCAATCATGATTTGTGTTATTAAGTGGATGTGTGGGGGGACTGAGTGCTTAACATGTAGCAGATTTGGGTTGTGTATTGAAGTGGTAATGAGATTCAAGGAGGAACCTTTTGGGCACATGCAGAACACACCGCTTAACGCTCACATTAGGTAATGCCCATGTATATACTGATAAACGGCAAAAGAGCTCATGCAGAGACACACGGCTGCTGCATGCCATGGAGGCATTAGGCGTAACCAGTGAAGGATTTACTTTGCTGCTGCACACAACTTTGAAATAACATCCAGACTTGGGATATAGAACTTGCACGATAGGAGAGAACGGATTGTAAGAAAAATAAAGTGAAATACATTTAAAGAGGGTTCCACAGACACAGACTCATATTGAACAGAGCCAATGGGTAAATAAGTAAAAGAGCTTGTTGAGAAAGAGCGAAAGTGGAATCTTGGGAGAGCCTGATTACCATGCTAAGGTTCTGAAGGCTAACTGTGGTTCAAGGTTGTAAAACAAACCACAGTGGGATCTGGTTGAGGCTCAATGGTAGGAGTGTGGGAGCAGTGGGCTGTGTTACACAGTCTTGCCGAAGGGATCCTGTGGGGCAGAGTGTATCCTGGCCCTTGGCTTTAAATGTCCTCCCACCTTCTCCTCTCAAGCTCCATCAATCCCCCTGTCCCCATTCCCTGCCCCAAGCTGGTGGGGCAGGAAGCACCAGGGTAATACCAAGCGCCGCTGGCTTCTGGATCTCGTCACTCTGAAACCCGCAACCTGAACCCACAACCCCGGACCTGTTTTTCACTCCATTTCCCCAACAATCACATGCAATACATGTCTGCTTACACGTTCAACAGAGGAAGGAGTGTATGCATGTGTCTGTGAGTGTGTGCTGAAGAGAGATGGGGCCCTCTGTTTCTACTCTCCTGGTCGAACACATGTACTGAGTAGAAATTTCATTGAGATCTCAGACTTAATTCGGCCAAGTCAAGCTAAATTAGGTTTGTACACAGATGTGCTTTATTTCACGAGTGTTCCATGTTCTTTGTTTTGAGCAGACCCCAACTACTGTATATTTGAACTGAGAGAGCACATGCTGCATGAAACACTAACAGTGCACGTCTTACTGTGTCGTTTAATTTTGTGGCGAGGTCTCCACCACTTCATTAAAATGCAAAAGTAACATCCAAGAGGCAAAGAGTTTTTGTGAGACCAGCATAAATGGTATCACTCATCCATAAATTCTAAAAGAGAAAGTTTTCAATTGAGGTTTTGATATTCCTTCCTGTGGCTCCAAATGTTATTAGCCAAACATCATTAGCACCCAGCAGCTCCTTCATGGTATTTCTGTTGTGGAGAGGCCAAAGCTGCACAGTGGCTTCTCAATCTGCTTGCTATGACTCCCAGTGGCTTTAATGCGGAGTCCCACTGGGCCTGTGTGTGTGCCGAGGGGGAATTCATAAGCATTATGATTCATGAAACTTGCAATTACTTAGTGAGTTAAGCACCCCTGCCTACGGTGGTCCGCTCTGAATTGCCAGAAATTCTGCAAATTTTGAGCTGTGGATTTATGACCCCAGTCAAGTCCAATTGCTGTTAATTTGCATCTACCAATTATAGTAATTAAGGCTCTGAATTAGAACACTGAGCAGCCCTCGGAGTGCGAGGGGAAAATGATGTCGTGGAACATGGCGAGTCAGCATAATATAAGACCCAGATTTTGAGACCGCTGCTACTAAAATGATTTTTGATGGCTAGAGCTTTTTTCGACAGAAGTCTAACACAGTCACAGAAACAACATAATATCCAAGACAACAACGCCGCGACAATGCTCCAAATTTGTTGGCGATAACAAAGTACTTACTTGTCAAGTACAACAATACAAAGTTGATTGTTTTCACACTGGCACAATAGGCAATACACATAATTTGCTGCTTTCCTGCATTGTGTCAAGGCTTTGATGTACCGATAAATTCCCATGACAAAAACTCAAACATCTATTCTTTTTCAGCCCAACAGCATTACTCATCTCCACTGCTGCTCCCAACAGAAGCCTGTTATTCATTAGTCTGATTGCAACTTAAAGACACCCGTTCTCAACCAATTATATCATATTTACACAAGAGCTTAGCAGGAAACTATTACTTCTATATACAATACAAGCAGGGCTTAGCTCAAGCTCATACCACCCTCATGACAATGGTACATGATAATAAGGAGCTGGAAGAAACAGAAGAAGGCCCCCCGTTTACAATGACATGGTGTATACCAAAAGTCAGTATTTGATTTCAACATATCTTAATTACAGGAGTCATGTATCTCCTGCGTAGTTTACATGTCAGAGAAGTTATATTGTTATAAACACAGTCGGTATTAGACGTGTTGCTCTGAAGACACTGGCTAACATGTGCTCGCCATGATGGCCTGTTAAAGATGTCAGTCTGCCCGTGTAATTTATAGTCTCATCATGTACTAATTCAAAAATCTGCTTCTTGCATCAGACTTCCATGATGCAAAGAAGCCACGAGTGAAGACTGAACAGATATTTCACTTGGCTTTGGCTGATGTGTGTTTCATGGAATTCACACAGGCCAATGACTATACAAATTACACTGCTAATCTTTCATCATATTCCATGATTCACTGTACAGTAAAAACATACAGTTTGGTACAATCCCGGAGTGAACACTTAGTCATTTATTAACACATTAAAACAAGAAAGTATTTTTAAAGCCGTATAATATCCCATGTCCTTGGCTGTGCATTAGTCAGACCATTGATGCAACTCCAGACTTACATTTCAGTCTTTAGTATTCTGCAGTTTGTCCCCGCTAATAGCACTGCAAGGGCCATTTACTGAAACGTACAGATGTCGTCTCATCTCTACTGCTTCTGTTCTGCTTCACTTTAAAATACACACACACACACAAAATCGCACACACATGCACGCCACACACACACACACACACACACACACACACACACACACACACACACACACACACACACACACACACACACACACACACACACACACACACACACACACACTTTGCCTGGCCTGTTTAGCTTTAACTTTTCTCTTCTACTGCTTCTGCTTGTGTGTAGCTCTAGGAACGGAACATTCCTGGTTAACAGGGACATTAATTCACTGGCTTTTTAAGGGCACTGACTTCTCACCAGCGATGGGATGTAACCAAGTACATTTACTGAAGTACTCTCCATTTTCCTCTACTTTATACTTCCAGTCCACTACATTTTGGAGGCAAATACAGTATTCTTTACTCACTACACTGATTTGATAAGTTTAGTAACTGGTTACTCAGATTGCATGATACCTCAGAGCCAAAGTAACACATTTTTAAATCTAATTTATGTTATCAGCGATTGGATTAAAAAAAACACTGATTCTGGTAATTTAGAAAAAATTGATCCAAGGGTCAACTGACTATCGGCCCATAGTATACAGTAATTGCAGTCAAGTATGGCATTTGGTCACTTTATACAAAACTGCTTCTCACTTGATGCCTTCATACAGTTGGTACATCTGTAGTGGATCGACTGAAAAAGGCACCTATAATCCTCATTTGTGAACAACTGAAGCTGTAACTGACAGTTTGTGTGTGTGTCTGTGTTTTGTGCGCATCAGTCCGTCTTAGATCTTCAACTACAATATCTTCACTTGAACTTTCTGCTTAGAATTAGTCATCTGTGTGTGTGTATCACTGAAGGACAAAGCTACCATTTTTCCCATAAAACTGAGTGGGCTGGTGCTTGTGAAATCACTTCCTCTGTTAGCAGTAACAGATTTGATATGCTTCCTCCCGGCTCTGAAAACGGACATAATGTTGCTTTTATAAAACATGTCAGGCAGAGTTTTAGCAGCGGGTCCCTGATGCAGAGGTGTGAAGGGAATGCCTCGCTGACTTCCTCAGACCTCAGATTGAAACCAGATTTGTGTCCCCACCAAGTAATTTCACAATGACGTAATCCCACCGCCTTTTTAATTTGAGAGGCCTTATCTTTAATTAATCGCTAAACACATGCGTGGAATAGATTATTCATAACTGGCTGCAGTAGGGAACATGGCAGGAGTAGCCAAGGATCTGGCTTGCCCTCATATGCAGTCATTTTCATCAAGCTAAAGTAGAACAGGCGCATACCTCAATGCTACTTTTACACTAATTAAAGGAAAATGATCCTTTTGCTGAAGGAAGATTCAAGATCCAAGTCTGTTCCCGGTCTTTGGCAAGGCACTCAGGGGGTTCACTGGTCTGATTGACAAAGCCTGAAGTGAATAAATCCTCTTTTAAAACATGAAGGAGTCAGGATCACAAAGGACCAAAATCATTTATTCCAGCTGACGCAGTTTCAAGTAGATTGACAATAATAGATGATGCAGTGAGAACAATACTTGTACAGCTGCACCTCACATGTTGTATCAGACATGCGGTCCAGATTGTCACAACAGAAGAATACATGGAGCAGATTCCTCTTCTAATTCCCAAATATAAGAATTTACACACAACTGTTGAGTACACGTACGCTGGACTATCAGGACAAACGGGCGTAAAAGCATACATAGACACGAAAAAAAATCTATGGCCAAGCTGGAAACTTATTGTGCATTAAAACATAATGCTCACATGCACAGGCACATGTTCACTCTAAGATTTGAGTCTCAAACCAAGATGGTTACAGTCTTCAGAGCATTCCTTGTGATTTACTCCTGCACATAAATTGTACAATTCGTGCTCCGGCGAGGAGGGTGTTTTATGGAGCTGTAAAATTAGGCCCACTTTATGGATCCAGCAGCATGAGCCACTACTGTTTTTTCCACTTGATATTGATTAAGCGGTTCAGGATTGCCAAGCTGCTTCGTATTACTATGCACAGATGCGAATTGTGTGTATTTTTGAAGATGCTCATTTTTATCTGTGAAAATGAGGGTCTTTGGCAGAGCACTTTGAAGTTGATTACACTTTGTTTACAGCAATTATTGAATTCTGACGAATGTTTAAAGCAACCAGATTACATATCAAGGCCTTATCCTTCTTCGGATAAAGAATGAACATTTTCCTAAACAAAGTCACGGAAATGATGGCCATATTTGATTAGGTTAACGTATGCAACAGGTTTAGCAGACAGGCTGAACAAACATGTAATCCGATAGCTGAAACAGTAGGTCCTTCTCGTTGATGTTTGCCTTGACCTTAAACAACATTTTGTTCTAATTCAAATTTCCTTCCAGCAAACAAAGGGCGGAATGAAACTGAATACAATGACTTGCTGCTGGAAGCTCCCACATAATGGAATTAAAAACGTATGTCTAAATCACAAGCTTTGAGGAGAGACAGGTCGGACTTATGACAATATGAAAGAAGCTTAGAAACCCCCGGTGGAGCCCAATACAACAGGACTACAACCATCTTCTCATGAGATAGTGTCCAAATACTTTTAAGTCAGCAAGGAAAAACAGCACAAAATAATTACAATGATCTGGGGCACACATGCTTCCTACATCAGCTAATTCTTCCTCCCATATAAATGACTGCAGAGCCAGTGTTTATAATTCTGAAGCGGATCTCACATTCATCCAAACCGCTGAGTGTATTTATACAAAGTGACATTTCTATATGAGAGATTTCCCTCTTTTCCCCCCTAACTGTGGAAATCACATGGGGGGAGTGAACTCCTGTACTTACCTAATTCCACTACCGATGCTGTCGATTTGGGGCGGGAGAGGGAGGGAAGAATGGAGAAAAAGTATAGAAACAGCATGGGAGAATAAGACTGTGAGAGAAAAGACTGTAACTACATTTAAAAGCACAAGATAGACAAAGTAAATGTACCACAGAAGCAGTTAAAGGGGGGGGGGTAATAGACTGAGATGAATGCAACTTAGTTATTAGCCTGAGAATGTAAACTGAAGGTAAATGTTTTCAGTATAAAAAAGAGCTTAAAGGTGTCAGAGCAGACATTTTGACAAAAAAAAAAAAAGCAGTGGGGTTGTATGACGTGCATATCTATGGACAGTGAGAGGCAGCAGAGGTACCGTAGTAGGAAGCAAAGCCTTAGACACCTAAAATAGGCCCACCTATAAAAAACAATACCAGTTTCAGTGCATGCGAAATTTACAATATTTTCACTGCTCTGCATTGCTGTCAGATAGCCCTTTCCTTTTGCACTACATTTTTCTCAACCCTAGAACTTTCTTTTTCCTATGCATGCCGTGCACTGCATTATGCTGCACACAGGCTGCAGATTAGCTGTTTGTGTCAGAGTTTCAGGAATCTATTGAAGAGACAACAAATACAGGAAAATAAAAAAAATTGTAATTACGACAACAATAACAAAATGCTGTTCAATGTGGAGACAAGAGGATACCTTACGTGGTGGGTTCAGCAGTTCACTTCAGCAGGTGTCTATCTGGCTTATCTGGCAGTGGTTTTGTGTAATTCTCTTCAAGAAAAATGATTAATGAGAAAATATAGTGCCAGAGGAAAGGGCTGTCTGACAGCAAGGTAAAATGGTAAAAATATTCTAAACATAGCATACCACTCAAACTGATACAAATTGTTTAGGGTGTGCTTTTATGTTGGTGGCTGGAATATGTTTTGTTGCTGACCTCCTCTACAGCAGTTCCTCCTTCCTGCACCGGTACCCCTGTCTGTTCCTCCAGCAGGCCAACCACCATCTAACTGTAGGTAACACTTTCACTATGATAAGTACCTCTACAACCCCACTCAGAAAATCCGAACTATCCCTTTAAAGATGGCTCATTTCTATTTAAGTGTCCCAATAAGCCATGACAGTGCGACAGTCATGGCTCACTTTGTGTGCCACTAGTGCAAATTCATGATTTATAAATCTACAGCAGAGATGCAAGTTAAGCATGCACAGTCTTCTAATCCCTCCATTTAGAATGATCAGGAAACATGTTAACACTAATCACTATCCATAACGGGTGGGACCGTTTGTTCCCTGAATGATTTCTGTTCTGTTCAGCGGTGTCATCAAATAAGCTTGCTTGTCATTACGCCCATCCCACTGCTTTATTTGCAAGTCAAATGATCCAACTTTTGTGGGTTAAATGGGGTGAAAGTTTTCCACACTTCCTGTAAAAAATGTAGTGTAAAAAGGGAGAGAGAAGTTGAACAGATTATAAGTAATAGACGGAAAAGTCTTGTGAGATCTGGTGTAATTAGAATGCTCTCAACAGGTTGCAGAAATGGCTACATATCAGAGACCTTCAAGAGGTGAGACTTGGAATAAAGGCTGCATTCAATCAGCGTCATCTGGAGCCTGTCAAACTGAACATGTGCAATGACAGTGTTCTCTAGGAATCAGCCTGAGCTTGATTGTCTCTGTGCTTGCTGGTACTGCATCTTGTTCCAATAAGGAGGAAGAACCATGCAGAATGTAAGAACCACAAAGGGGAAAGAGAAGCTAATGGGTATGAATGTCATGGAAAGTGACAGATGGGGAAACTGCTGTGTGAGACAAAGGATGAGTAGAAAGACTCAATTGTAGTAATTACGGAAGGGTGCATAAAAGAGAGACAATTATAGAAAAATTAAAAGAGCCACATTCATGTGGATGATAACATTGATAGTGTCCTGCTACAACACCTCTGCCCCTGGCTTTCCGCTCTCTCTTTTGTTGCTGCTTATCTTGAATCATCTTTATCATCTTTGCAAAGTTCCCTCAGCAATCATTTTCTACTCTTCTTTCAGTATCCTTCACTCTCTCCTCCCTCCCCTAACATATCCTCTCTTGCCAGTCTGTGTTTTGGTACAGTGACTCCAGAACAGTGGGGAGGAAGTGGCCCCTGCAGGCCAGGCTCCTGACAAACCACAACTCTAAACAGGCAGTACTGTGAAAATATGGCATTCAAAAAACACCATGCCAAAACTTCTGACCGCCACGCCAACATCCAAACAGCTGCAGGCACTGAAAACCTTTAATGAGAAAAAACAAAGAGAAAGAAAGAGATTGAAAAAAGGGACAAAATAATAAAGGAAGTAGCAGGAGGGGAGTTAAAAATCAAAACCATGCAAAGCAGAGCTAACATGTCACCCCCTGTGCCTTGGTGGAATGGAGTTTCTACCCCCTGTAGAAGTCTTAGAAGTGTACTGAACAGAAGAGCATGTTGCAAAGCAAGGGGCTACAGGGAGAACATGAGTGAGGGATGCTGTCGAAAAGGAAGGAAGGAAGGAAGGAAGGAAGGAAGGAAGGAAGGAAAGAACATGGGAATGAGTAGTGCTTCTGTTGAGCAGAAAATCTGTACAGAAACCAGTCCAGGTGTAAAGAATTATCAGAGATGGCACATCAAACAGGCCTCTTTCCTGTAGCCCTAGTGGCAGGAAATGCTCTACAGCATCCTGTGAGCTGACCAGAAGAAAAACTGACGAGAGGGAGCAACGTGGAGACCACATAAAGTGGGAGGTGAAGAACAGAAGAGGGCACATGCAGAAAATGTTCAACAACATCCTGCACAGAGGAGGGACTCGGGAGATTAGGGGACAGACAGGGGGGGATAGGAACATAGAGAGAAACAGGAGAGGGGGGAGGAGGAGAGAATCTGTAGAACAAGGGAGGGAGAGTAAGGAGAAGTGAGGAGAAGGTAGGAAAACATCCTGTGAGATGACTTGGCACTAGTGGGCTGGGTGGAGGGAAATAGGAAGATTGTCGGATACATGAAGACTGAATCATGTATAGACAGGGGAGCAATACAAAGCAGGCACAAAGCTGAGCTGGGACTGCTGGGTGGAGGGGGAGGAAGAAAATAATTAAGGGCAGAAGAAGAATGAATTGGCAGAAAGCACACTGGAGAGAGTTGAACATTGTATTTGGAAGGGTTTAATGATACAGAGCAGAAAATGTTACAAGTGCTGTGAAAAAAAATCTATTCTCCAAGCTAACATTTTGCAAATATGAGTCCACTTCTCTCTCAGTATCTCTCTATTTAAAGCAGTTACTAGGTGCTTTCATTTTTCGGCTCATGTGGACAAAAGCACCATCGTCTCCTGTAGTAAAGATCTTAATCATTTATTATCATTTGTTTTGGACGTGAGAGACAAACAGAAGCAACATTTTAATTTTAATACTATTTTTCTCTTTTAAACACAGCTGTTTGCTGGATGCATAGCAATGAGGTAATGTATCTATTGAAAAATCTTTCTAATGGCAATGTGAAATTAATAACTGTAATATGACAATGATAAAACAAAGTAACCTTTCTTTTAGTAACATTCATTCAACATTTAGTACCTTTCATATGCCTAGGTTACACTCCTACAGCTACTGTAACAGATTCTGTTGCTCTGTAACAGTAAGTTTCTTTGTTGAGAAAGCTAAAGTATCAACCCTCCCTTGTGATGTTATGTATTAATAATAATTAGCCTACAGCAAGATATACGCAGCTTGGCAGTAAGGCAAAAAAAAAAAATTACTGTTATAGAACAGTTGTTCTGCTACTGTCTGGCAGCGTCATTCCTTAAGCTGTGAGGTTCCTCAATTCATTTTCAGCACTTAGATATAAAAAATAGTTTACATTTTTGGAATCAGAACCAGTGGTAGGCATAAAGAAGAACTATATGGAAACATATAGAGACATAACCAGTTAAAAAGTTCCTGGTAATACATTTCAGAAGCTAGGATTTCTGCATGGTACTGTAAAAATAATAACTTGAAATTCTCTATATATGCTCCCTAATGTTCTTAGTTGGCTTCATGTGGCTAGGATACAATACTCTGATATACTAGTGACAGGTTAAATCATGGACAGATAAGTAATTCCACTGTATATGACTCACACAGAAAGAAACAACAGCACAGTGAGATTTGTGTGTGGTTGAAAACACATTTGATGTCCTTGATGTGCATAAGTGTTAATCTCTAGATGATCCGTGCTACTCATACTGGCTGTGTGGCTGCTCTAACATGTTTACATGGGTGGTTGTAAATACACTTTTTGAGCAGTGTGTGGTATTTTGTCTGTGTGTTTGTGAAGGGGTTTGTGTACTTCTCTGTGAAGGGTGACATGTCAGGTTGTGATGTGTGACACTCTTGTCTCCTTGTGCTGCCTGTCCTACATGTGCCTGACAGCTGGATGTCTCCCTCAGCCTTCAAACCAGCCTTCTGCTCCTTAAAAAACTACTCTGTGGCTTTAAAATGCTAATAATATCAGTCCATTACCAGTCTACACATAATGTGAGGCCTTAAAAAAAAAAAAAAAAACTCCCTTCAAAGCTCTTCAAATGCCTTCTCAGTTGTTAGAAGAGGAGATGGAAAAATATCAAGGGGGAACATTGATGCTTTAAACACTGGCTACTCGTCATTACTGAGGAATGGAGCTAAGTCCTGCCAACAGTTGGACGTTTCATTTCAGCATAAATATATGGCGCAAGTTAACATTTTTTGCCCTGGTTACATGTGCAAAACTAGAGCCGTGTATGCGTGCAATGATTAAGTGACAGGGGTGGGGTGCTGATTGGAGGGCTATTGTGTGTGTGTATTTGTGTGTGTGGGGTAAGTTATGGAGAGAAGAAAGGGGACCACCACAGTAGAGTTGTCTACACGGTGGCTTCACATTTCTCTCTGTGGTTCTCTCAAACCTGCAGCTGAAGTAACATGACTGACATTCTCTCTCTCACACACACGCACACACACGCACACACAAGCACGCACGCACGCACGCACGCACGCACGCACGCACGCACGCACGCACGCAGACTGCATTCTGTTGCAACGTTTCAGCCTCGCTTCGTATATACCTGCCAGCCGGCTAATCTTGATCCCATGGATTAAAGCTGTTGTGAGTTTAACAGAATTATTTCAGTGTAGAGAGTCACTTTCTCTGTGCCACCCTTGGACAATCTACTCCTGTTTGATTTGGATGGTCTACAAAACACGATGCCTGTAGGTGCATATTCATAATAATAGCTTCTTCAGCCTCTATATTTGGTTCATTTTCATCATACAGATGTTCAAAATCGCACATAAACCATGACAAAAGTGTGGGTACTTAAATAAATGAAAACTAATACAGTTATAGAGGCACTAGTAAGGTTTGTGAAGAAGTCACTGCCTCAAGACCACAAAAACATCACAAAAGATATTAAATTTCCACATACTGCGTTTGTTACTTTAAGATGAATATTTGTGCGTGAAACAACATGGTACAAAAGTGGCAGAACAAGACTTAACCTAGGGGGACTAACCAAACGCATACAATACATCCGATAATATACAGTGTCCATGAAATAAGCCACATGGTATTGAGCGGTAGTAAAAACAACTGGTAAAGACCAGGAGGAGGAAGACAGTTTTGAGGCCACTTTAGTGCCAGCCTCTGGTTCTTTCAAGTCTGGTTGGGCCTCCTGGGGTTGTAATGTGCCTCTTATTACACAAGTATTAGGCAATTACACCACTGGTTTCACATTGGCTTCCCAGAGCCACAGAAGCGCTTGTGGCTTCACACATGGACATTTGAAAGCATCTGCACATTCCTTCTTTCTTGAGGTTGACTTTTTTTTCTCTTTCGTACTTCAACTCAATGCTCCAGTTGACTCTGCTCTGGTCTGATGTTCTACTGTGTAACGTACTGGTAACTGCCACTTGGCAGGACACTGACCACACACACACAGATACATATAGGCACATGTCTGTTTACAAAGAATTGTACATGTGAAGAAACTTAACATCTAGGCTTCTCCTCTACCATGTTTATAATCCTGTAACTATTCGGCATAATTTGCCAAAGAGCTACAGTAAACTGCTGACAACTGTAAGATCTCTACAATGTAACTACACACAAAGTATTACTTATCTGAGAAGTAAAGACAAGTCGCCAGAAACTATCTCTGCAAATGTATCTTCTCAGACCTCGCTGTGCATATCAACACATGGCTCAAGTTCAGCTATTTACATGAAAATCCACAGAAAAGAAACTAGACAGAGTGGAGACACACTGACTATCAATATGGTATTCCTGAATTCCCCCAACAGTCCACCTGGCGTCTGCTACTGCTTTGTGATTGGTTAGTCAGAGCCTCCCTGTCAGTACAGTGACAGCTTCAAACCAACCACACAGGATGCCAGAACATCAACATGTCATGAGCTGAGAAGAAAAGGAACTAAAACACAATGATGCACAAGGCTGGGCTTCGACTGCACACACAGACACATACACAAAACATATGCACTTACAATTTCAAACACACACACACACACACACACACACACACACACATCAGACTTTGACCGGGTAACACTGGTAGAATGTGTGTATCGCATGCTGCAGTTGAGCACAGAGCTTCCTAGGTTGGTGGTATGGGTGTATTCTTGGAACCCTTACATCCTGCTTCAGGATGAACCATTTACACTCACACACACATACAGACCCAATCATTTAGCACGGAGCAGTGTGGCCAGCCGGTCAACCCCTGGATCAGGCCCTTTTATGAGTGTTGGACAGCTGAGTGGTGATCCCTCTCGCCTCTGTCAGCATGCATCCCGACCTGACTGACAGCGTTATGCCAAAACACAAGAGAGGTTTCCGGGAAGCTCTGAGGGTCTGTCACCTTCAGTGCCACCAAACAAGGAACGCAGAGCTCTATGCTGCTTTCAACAGCAACAGATGTTAGTGGTAAAAAAAACCATTATGCAGTATGCACCACAATTTCCCAGTTAATGAGTTAATAAGATCATCTGGTCAGCTTGCATGTTAGTACCATAGTTGGGTGGTGCCAACAAAGAGCCATGTTGTTACCCAAATATAAAGGGTTTATCTTCTAGTGAGAATGAAAATGTGCAAAGGAGTTATTTTCTAGCCTACAGGAGGTGCTAGAGACAGGGAAACTATAATACATAGGGCCTACCCTCTTCGGAACATTAGTGTTCCCACTTTCATGGTTGAAACCCATCAATTTTAGAGATTAAACATTCAGTGTAACCATCATTATACAACCATGATTGTACAATGAAATTATTGTTGTTGTGGATGAATAAATACAAAACATAAAAATAAAAACTATTTATATTAGTAGTCCCATAGCCTGAGGAAAGAAGCTGCCCATATTCTGGTGATACGGCCAGATGGCAGCAGGGTGAACAGACTGTGGCTGGGCTGGGTGTTGTCTTTTAGCATAGGCACCTCACCTCACTGATATCACCAGTGCTCAGTAAATAGGAACGGATGGTGTACTGGGTAGTTTTAATCACCTGTTGCATAGCCCTCCTTTTCTTGTGTACAAATGAAAATGTGAATTGAATTAATCCTTGGGGGAACATGAATTTGTTGAGCAAATGTCAGGTCTGTTTTACCGATTTTCAGATAGTTCATCCTCTGAGGACCATGATTATCCAGAGAATTTTTCTGAGAAATCCATGGAATATATTTTTGCCATATCTTGTCAAATGTTGGACAAATTGGACACTCTGTGAAATCATGGTGCCACCACAGGAAAGATCGAGGTATTCTCAAAATCAAAATGATCCTTTTTTGGATGATAGATGTCCATACCACATTTCATTGATCTATCCAAACGTTGCTAAGACATTTCAGACTGGGCCGTGTTAGACAAATGAACCCAAAGACGAACGGACTGACATCGCAGACCCAACAGCCCCTTCACCCTGGGCCAAAAAAGAGAGGGAAAATAAGTTGTGGTTTACTTGTTTGATTCCCCTGCGGTGAGTCCCAATACCCCCTTCTCTCCCTCTTCTCCACTTTCTCTGTATACTACATTGGAATCGTATGCATTAAAATGGCCATAAAAATGTATAGCAGGGCCAAGGCTGGGGTTTTCTCCCTCCTAATCCCCCTAAACCTCTAACTGCAGGCCGAGGAATACAAGTGTTGTGGTGCAATCTTCTCACAGAGCAGAGAGCCTGAGAATAACATCACAGAGGCCACAGATATTTATGGAATGAACCACAGGCTGTACACAGAAGTCAGCAGACACCACAACACAGCACACAAGACGCTGTATACAGCTCCCTACTCATATACAGCACAAGACACTGTCGACTAAACACAAAGTGTAGAGCTGCGGTCAAAAGCCCTCAAATGATGGATAAGTGGAATTAGAGGGAGAGAAAATGAGATGATAAAGATACAATATGATATATCGGTAAATAGATGCAGCTATAAATCACTGATTTTATTCAGTATTCATGTGAATTCTTGTATTAATCTGTTTGAGGGCCTCTAACTGGATAGAAAGAGGGACAGCTGGTGGACAGTGTGGAGTACACACTGAAGAAGACTGATAGCCTCCACGGAGTGGTTGGCTTGATTGAACACAGTGGTCAGGTACTCTGGTTCAGAGATTAAAGATCAAATCCACTTACATTCATCACTTTTCCACTTTTCCGTGCTTGTAACATGAGCTCGGCAAACACAAACCAAGTCTTCCCTTCTCTCTTCGGGCTGTAGAGGCAAATGACATTTTCTCCCCCTCCAGGAAATCAGCTTGCGTCATATGATATGTTCGCTGTATCATCAGGGAGGCAGAGAAATCTATCCATCACACTGGTTCCCACAGAAAAGAACGACAAATATCACTTTATGTTAAGGGCAAAAAGGTGAAATAATCCACCTCAAAGCCACAGCAGTATTCAGTGGCTGAGTCTAAACTTCCTGTTCACATTACGACACGTTGTCTTAGGGCTGTTTCAACATGAGCCCTTCCGAACTTCCAACCTCTGAAGTCTCATCTATCGGCTCTGCGCAGCTTATCCTGTCCTATTCCAAACATAAATTCCGGGGCAAACTTTAATAAAAGGGGGCGTCTGATTTACTCAGGGTAGAGGCTCTCCCCATTTTTAAAACAACTTGATGTTGCATTAATCCTGAGTGTCAGGGCAATGTGAAATATGTCCACTGTGTTTACCAGCACCAGGTGGTTCATTTGCTGGACTGACAAAAAACAATGTTTATTCTGGCTGACCCTCCAATCCCTGCTTATTTTATCTTCTTTCTCTGTAGATGAGAGGGAGAACATGAAGAGAGGGAGTAAAAGAAAGGAGTAGAAGAGAGGGTTAAAAGAAAGGGGGAGAAACAAATGGTGCTAAATGATTTACAATTGACCAAGAAAGGTCTTGCTCTAATCATCTCACTTGGACGTCTCTTTCCTCAGCCTCCCAGTACCAAAACGAGCACAATAGGAATGAAGCCGGGCCTCAGGAGCTCTCAGAGGCATTCTTGTTGATGAAATCTTGCGCACTATTAGCCACTTTACCTCTGTTTGACTGCTGGGTGGGTCTGCTATAGGGCTCCTCTGCTGGCAGGCTCATGTTCAACAAACTCTCATGGCTCAGTGCCATTTCCCCTTTTCTGCCCTAAAAGCTTATAATGACAACTTAATTAGATTATGATTACTAAACATTTGTCTTTAACGCACTGAAACTACTCTCACTCAATCATGTAGTATCAAAGGGGAATGCTGTAATAATATATATTTAAATCACAGCCATAAGAGAGGCAGTAATGACATCAGTATACACATATGAACCAACTAAAAGATCAGAACAACTAGTTAGCCAAAAACGGACTGATGCAATTAAAGAGATTTACTAAGTTGGTCTGGTTTCTCCCACAGTTCTGTGTTAATGACACACTGGCACATTTTCACAAAAAGACAAAATTTAGAATAGCAAGAGTGTAGACTAGAGAAGTAAGATCCTCTGATTATATTTTTACAGCCTGAAAGGAAAGACCAAAATAGATAAAGAGAACTTTAAACTTTAAATGGGTCATGTCTGGCTGGGTAATCCCCACTGACACCACTTTTACTGTTCTAAAATGCTACTCTGCATATTCAAAGCACTGTCTAGAAACGCACTACACCAGCAGGGAATAACTAAGAAGTTGTACAACATAGGTCCTTTTAACAGTACTATTATAAAAACTTAATTTTGGTCAAAAATGTTCACTTATGTATAAATGCTCCTCATCATACACGTTGTTCTGCGCAGCAGCTAGAAAGATCATACTTATGAGTTCTTTTAGTTTTGCAATACAGATATTATGATTATTGCCATCATTGCCTCTGAAAGGAGTTTATCATTAAACCTGCTCTGCAGCCAGGGAAGTTTTTAAAGCAACTCCTAAATCAGTATATATAAGTGTAGGTCCTGGGTGTCACTGTGTGTGGCCCGAGCAGCTCTTCCCCTCCGCTGCGGCAGCGAAGCAAAGCCGGCGCACTTTTTGCTGGTGTAAACAAACGGGGAAATGGGGCACTTGGCAGCCGACTAAAGTGAGTGATGAGGCAAGTGTGCACTGAAGCATCTAATGAATCATTTGCTGGGAACTTTGGGTTTTATGAGGAAAAGAAAGATGAGGGGGAAGACAAGAAAAGAGGGAGACGTGCTGAGAGCAGAAAAAGAGAATGGCATTTCATATGAAAAGAAAAGAAAGTGAGAGCGCATCAGCTGTCATACACTTGAGAGAATCATTCAGCGTTTTACCCCGATGTGAGGACAAGAGATTATAATGCATAAATCTCGCAGGATCTCCTAATCCTACTACTAGCACAGCAGCAGCAGCAGTATGTGAACCCCAGTGACCGGTGGTGAATTTACTGAGGTGACTGTTGATGCTGTGACAGGTCTGCACCTTTGAACAGAGCTGATGTGCTGAGGGCCTTTAAGCAGCTTTATTCCACACCTTGCGTTCACTCCTGCCTCAAACTAATAAAAATAGAAATACTACTTCTGCTACTCCTGCATAAACAAACAGTGACTAGAGGAGACATCTGACACCCTGTGAATAAAGTGTTTGTAGTAAACAAGCCCACTGAGCTCTACAGAATTCTTTCCATTTATCTATCAAAAGTACACACTATATACTATATGGTTAAGTGGTTGTGTAATTAAATTGTTATGTCATAATTACTGATTATATGTTATGGAAGCTGTTTTTGAAATCTGCATCACACACAGTTCCCACAAATAACATGTTATCTACAGAGTGACAGTTTACCACAACTTACATAGTTAATTCTTGGTTTAATAGCATGTCAGAAGTACAGAGGTTTGTCTTTGTTGTAGAGGTAATCAGCCAAACCAATTCCTAATTCTGATAAATGAATATCACAAAACATTTAGTTGTTTAGAAGACAAATATATTAATTAATATATTTAGAAGACAAATAGAAATAACTCCCAAATGTTTCTGACCATGTAAATCACTTACTGTTAAGTAGTAAGGAAGAGTACTACACCTCTCTCCCACCTTTCTCTATCTCTATATCCACACATACACAGTAATGGCAAGGATGTTACTACGGGAGAGGGGTGCATATAACGTACTGCCAGGGAATTTTATTAGTAACAGGCAGTGTCTCAGCTTCAACAGGCTGTGTTTATCTGTGGAGGGGAGATCCCCATCACAACCACTTATTAGGACATATATGTGGGCTTAACCAGGCAGCTATTCAACAGCAATAAGGGGCTTGCTTACTGACCACAGTATGCTGGGACTGGGACCAGTCTAACCAACACTGGAGTGACGGAGAGGAAAAGGAAATAACAAATACACATGGAGACACAGAGAGGAAAAATAAAAACATGTGGGGATAAAAAGGACAGCAGAAGGTGAGAAAGAAGGAAAGTAATGGATGGAAGTATTAATATTAGACACTATAAGACATCAGATATACATGTACTGCAGCCAAAAAGAAAGATTAGGAAAGAGTGGAAAAAGAGGAGGAGAGTGATGATATTATAGAAGGGTAAAAGGGGGCAAGAAAGGAAATACAAAAGAGGAAGAGACAGCTACATTTAACAAGAAAGTTAGGGAGAGTGAAAGAAGTAAGGACGGAAGGGAGGAGAGAAGAAAGAAAGTAATGTGGAGGAAATAAGAATAATAAGTTGGGTGATGAGGGAAGGTATATGTCAAAGAGGTAGAGTAGGTGATCAACACCAGAAACAAATGTGGGAAGAGTAAAAAAATAGGGAGAAAAAGGGGGATGGATAAAAAAAAAAAAACAACAACAATATAAGAGCAGACATACTCTGAAAGTGTGTGAGACAAAGACAAAGGAGAAGGGGGTGAAATAGACCACTGATACAGCCACATCATGTTGACTTGGCTCTGCATCACCACTGACACAGCAGCCTTCTCTGCCGTTACCATAGAGATAGAGGCATGTGCACTGATCAAAACAAAAACAGAAAAAACATATTTTGCAGCAGCAGGATGCTCCCTGAGTCTCCCTTGGACAGAGCATGAGGTAACAGAGCATGTGATGGAATCTAGAGCTGTGTCATCTAGGTGTGGGGATGTCGGGAAATGTGCAGGATATTTTAAGACACAAACACACGTACACGCGTGCGCGCGCGCGCACACACACACACACACACACACACACACACGTAGAAACATATAGAAACACAACACACGTGGCAGGTTAAGGATAAGTAAGTCTTTCATTATTTAAACTTTCTCTGCTTATTTGTTATAAATATATTTTTTCACTTAAAGCAACTGTTGACATCACCCGTCTTCTTGTTACAAATGAATTAAGAGGGCTGCCTTGTTTTCCAAAGTCTCTCTATATTCTAACGCTGAGTCAGAGTTAGTGTTTGCTTCAACCAAAAGTCTTGTCAGATCTGTGGACATGGGTTTAAAGGTGTCTGAACCCAAAGGCTCATTGTGTCATGTTATAGCTTTACATTGGTGGCAAATAAAACTTTAAAATCCATAAATGACTTAACAACCAACACCTAAGAAATACTCTGTGTAATAACTCTGTGCATATATAATGGGAAATATGAAAATGGTGCTTTAGTTGCTTTATATGTATTTTACTATATTTTATTTGTTTTAAAGTATCAATCAAAATTGTATCCACAAATGAAAGAAGGCAACCAAAAATATCTAATCTAATTTCTGGTTAGCGATATAGTATTGAAAAGTCAAAAAAGTCATTTTAATGACTAATTGATCTGCACAACATCACTCACTGTCAGGCAATTAGGCAAGGGAATTAGCTAATCATCAGTAATTGGATACCAGTCTTATCAATAAATACTTATTTCATGTAATTAAAATTGAAAATAAAGTCTTAATCTAAATTTAGAGTTGATAAAAAACTCAATCATAAGGCCAGGATATTGGCAAATTTTAAAAAGGTTTATCTCTCACACCGAGAAATCCCAACATGCAAATACATGTACTTAAATAGGGACACGCAGTCTCCACATGGTACTTAAAAGAGTGGCCCCCATTTACCATATGAGAAGCTTTCAATTGTGTTCCATAAGTGAAAAAAAAGTCTCATTGGAAAAAGGGGAGAGAAACAGAAAGAATGAGAGAAAATCGGAGCAGGGAGTAAAAGATCTGTGAGATTTTACAGAAGGCCTAAACCACAAGAAAGTCAGGGCTGAATGCATGCTGGACATTCCCTGGGCCGACGCTCATGTAGTTGGAAAAAGCCCGCTTCTTCAAGACAGGAAAATGATTTCAGCTGTGCAAATTGACAGCGGCCTTGTAGCTGAAGGTGGAGAGGGAGAGAAGGGGGAAGCCTGCAGCTCTGTGTCATAATTCCTGCTTAGTGGCGAAGCCGCTGGGGACCCACTCCTTAAGGAAAATGAAATTCAACATCACATGATCACATGAAACGGTGTTAATTGTTACCAAATGAACCTGGCGGTGGATAACATCGTAGCTCTACCGCTTTACAGTCAAGCGGGTTTATTTTACAGTCTTTGAAGAAATCTATCTACTTTAAATGATAAATACACAATGTATCCTGGAAATGTGGAGGCTGAAAGGGAAGCTGAGGAGCTTTGAAGTGTGTCAGAGACGGTGTTAGCTGAGCAGTATCAAGATATGCTCCGTCAGGATGTTTGCACATGCTTGCTATTTTAGCCTTCACTCCTGTCTTCTCTTCCAGGGTGGCATTACAGTAAATCATGGTAAAAGACATGGTGAGGCAATCATTTCATGTACAGTAGACAATAACAGCATGGGTGCTTAGATCAGTCATTCAATTATGACAACGGATGTAATTAGTGGTGGGCTTTAAACAGAATTGCAGTAAATGGCTACCGGCACTCAAAGACATATTTCTTCCTATAGCCACAGTTGGTTATAGATTGTAAACACACATTGGTTTGCACGATTACAGACTTTCACCATGATTTTCTCTACGCGACTTGGGGGAGCCTACAAGCAGTAGAACTCAGCACAGATAAAGCCCGTAATGGTGCTTGGTAATGGTATGTCAACAAGTCCCTGATCTCAGGGTTATCAATCATGTGACTCAGAAGTGTGATCATCCTAAATTGGAGGGCAGATGTGAACAGGGAAGGTGGTGAGGATAATGCATGGTTAGGAATAGAAGAATGAACACAGAGAGTGGTTTGTCATAATTCCTGGGTTTCACTGCAGAGAGGGAAGTGGTGACTCTTGGCTTCTGTGTGCAGAGAACAAGGGGGTGTGTGAATGTGGATGTGTTTGTACACATGGACATGCCTCCTGCTAGTGTTTGTGACAGAGTATGTATATTTGTATTTTATGTGTGCGCATGTCCAGTATGTGGTTTTGTTTATTTCACATTTGGCATGTGAATGTATGACTGCATGTCAAGTTACTGCATTTGTGATGTGTGCTTGACTGTGTATATTGCATGCTTATATGTAGAGGGCTACATAGTAGCGTGTGTCACGCCAGGGTGGAGCGCCGTGCGAGGCAGTCTATGTGTATGAGCAAATGAGGGCACCACAGCCACATAGCCACCAATCCTCTAACTACCAGAGGAAGAACATTACTGGCCAATATGGAGTGAAATTGCATGGCTGGTCTCACTGGTTTTTGGGCAGAAAGACTGAGAAAAACTCCAGATTATTTTCCAAGCCCACAAGATCATCATTTATCATCTGACATGATAACAACATGGCCAACATGTCAACAAAATAAATCTGGGCACAGTTTCCATGGAAACAGAGTAGTTACATCCCATTAGCTGTACTAACTTGTAGCAAAACAAAGCTCTTTTTTAGCACAGTACACTGTGTGAAAGTAGTTGGGATAAAAGAAACATGCCAAAACTCCCTCAAAAACAGTAGCTATGGTTACTGATCAATACCATCTTTGCTCCAATACATCAAACAAGTAAATGAGAGACTGTGTGGAGGGAGACAGCTTAGGTACTCTGGAAGAAATGTGGACAATATTGGACAGTGTGGGAGTCCCCTCCATCTTTCCTTCGATGGTTACAAGCAGACATGCTCATAGGCCGAGACGCCCTCTGCCTCCCTGCTCCCTGCAATCTTTCTGCATATGACACTTCTACCAGCTGAAGGCAGCAAAGAAGCCTAAAGTGGCCTCTCGTGCCCTTATGTTGTCTACCTTCTTCTTTTTTCCCTCTTCTCCACGTCCTTTGTCAGCTCACATCTCACTTGCAGCTGCACAAAGCATTTGGCACCACTTTTATCTCCCTCATTACATGTGTTTGCCAGCTCCATATCTGCCCATTCACACAACTGCTCACACAGAAACACACACACACACACACACTCTCACACCGAGGGGCTGCGGTTTCGAGGCAGCTATGACACAATCCAGATTCTCTTAGCTGCCTATAGCAGGAAAATGTGTTTTGCGCAGAGCTGTTTCCCTCAGAAGTCAAGATTTTCCCTGCCTCGCTGCTTTGATCCACATGGCATGGGGGGCTTGTGTCAACAGTCTTGTGTTTCAGCTGGAGGGCCCAGCGGACCCCCAAGGTGTCACTCATTGCTCTCTGTCATTGCTAGGGCAGCTTAACCACAATGTGGCGCTATCACCCGCTGTACACTAAAAACTTCCCATGAGACAGCAAACATCATGTGGACACAGAATCACATTCACATATGAATGCACACAAACTCAGACACACAGACACAAAAAACACTTGCCTCACAACAGGTTTTAGAAAGTGTGACTTGAGGTCAGACAAATTTGAGTAGCACCCTTAATGACCTGTAGTCAAACAGCAAGTTTTTGGTGGTCTAATACTACCAGCAGTGTGTTTTTTTCATGCAGAATGTGGTATAACTGTGTGAGTCTGATACAATTTAATAACAGAAGGGTCAGAGCCAGCAGTTTAAGTCTGTAAAGACTTTGAGGTTGACTGAAATGTCTTGCACATCATATGGTACTGGCAATAATAAGGATAAGAATAGAGTATGTGCAAACAGAAGAGAAATAGAGAAATAGCAAACTTTTATATGAAGACTCAACAAACAGGCTGCTCAAGGGATGCTATTGGGAAGCATGTACTGATTGGCTGAAGCTGGGCTCAGACTACAGGGTAGTTTTAAAGTCCTAACCGATTTCGAAATCAGACATTCTTCTCTCAAACATGCACACACTACAAGATATGAAAATAATGGCGCATCACACACATCATTGTGGCAGTCAAATGAACACGGACATTGTTCAGATTATTGTGCAACACCTCACATGAGCAGATGTTAACAAAATGGAGACTGAAGTGGCACAACAACATGCTGTTGTATTGCTTTGCAGTGAAGTTGAAGTTAAAGGACTCTGGATGAAATTGTTGGGGAGAAGCGGTCAACACGTGCTGCCTATTCTTCAGCGAGAACTGGAGGTGAGATCTTAGCTGTTCATTTTAATATCTGTCAATACTAGTATGCTAGTTATCCTCAAGGGGGAGAATGTTTACTGCTCCTTGACATCAGCTGCTCCAGGATGCCTCTCTCGTTGGCAATTGTGCACAGGAATAAATCCGCCAAAAAACTCCCATAGTCTGAGTCTGGGTAAACATCACTAATGTGTGAGTGATTATAATCAGTCTATATTCTTATCACCATTGAATTTTTTTTTTCAATACTTACTGCTGAACATTATTTTAACTAATTCTGTGAATATTTCACCGAAAAAAGAAGCCTCTATTGAAAACTGTAAATATCCATTTTTCTGTCTACCATATAATCCCATAATGTCAAATCAGTAGAGAGATTGTGAAGAAAGGAAAGTTGGTCTTACTGGTAGATGTCTTTTCGCAGCACAGTGCGGGTCAGGGGGTTGTCAGCCTGAGGAGCCATGCTGAGTGAGCCCAGCTTTAACACCAAGGTGTCCTCTTTTTTCACATGGGAATCTACTGGGACACACAAAAAAAACAATACACTGAATAAAGAGTGCATACAGTATATTACACATATACTGTAAACAGTCAATATGTTTATACAAACTTACCACTATTAGTCATTACTACCAGCAGACAAAACAAGACACTGTGACACTTTATATTCTGTAGGAGTGTATATAACTGTGGTCAACTATTTGTCTGAGTAATGTCTCTGCATACCAGTGTGGCAGCCCTGCTATGTCTGGTTGGCCATGACAGGGACTTATACAGGCACCACAGACCTGAAGAATCTAAGACACCGCCTGTGACAAAACACTGTCCAATTGTTGTAAAGTTTTCCATGCGAAAACCCAAGTGCGCGTGTTCCAAAGCAACAAGTAGTTCTCTGACCTGATGCTGTGTGCTTGTCTTGTGCTCTGGGGGAGAAGACCCTGATCACACTGGTGTTAATGTAGATGAGAGGCAAACACCGAGAGGTCAGCGTGTGGCTTCTCATCGGCTGACCTGCTGACTTTCCGCGCTCTCTGTAGCGTCTTGGTACTGTAGCCTGAAAATACATAAAGCCAACATAAATACATACATTCATAAACAATTAATCCAGAAGATCTTGATTGTGATAAGTTTCACTGTTTTAATGACTGGTTCAAATAACAAAAAAGTAAATCATCATCATGGAGTAGCCTACCACACAGAATTCATTGCAAATTACTGCAAAATTAATCTAAAACCATTGTTTTCAATATCAACACTTATTCATGCAAGCTGTTTCGTCACTGATTCTTCATATGGGTCAAGCTTTGACATACTACACAGTTATAGGATCTGTCAGACACTTGTCTTCTACCTGGAACACCCCTGCTACAGTAGCCAATAAGGGACAGAATAGCACCACATCGAAGGGCTGGGCTGTGAGCAGGATTTCTCTCAGGTACTGCGGAGAGCTGTCTGCCAGAGGATCAGAGGTCACCCGCTGACTGGCAGTGGTAGCACTGCTGCGTGTTGGCCGCTCTTGTCGGGTGGTGAGTTTGTGACGGACATTTTTGGTGACAGCCTGGGTGTAGGTGATGGACAGGAAGCCGTGCTGCTGGTGGGAGCCCTCCAGGACCTTGGCTGCGGTCTGGACAGTGGTAAGATAGGACAAATCAAACTGATGATAGGTTTTATTACACAGAGCAAGGGCAGACTAAACTTTACCTATTCAGTTTTATTTTGGTCTGATTTCTTGGATGAGAGTTAAGCCTGGCTAAAAGTGACATATGAATACCATCCTTCTATTCAACAATTAATTGAATGATAGCCACATTTTTTCATTAAATTTTATTTCATGAAGTTAATATGGAGAGTCATTTAATGCTAAGTTTTTCTTTAATGTTGTAACAATGTGAATAAATTTAACAACTTAGTTTGATTAAAATAAATGAATGCAGACTTATACATAAACTTTGTGTTTATTCAATTGTTATGTACAAAGTCGAGGGGAACTTCTACATAAACATTACGTGTTTTTAATGGGTTTATTAATCAGGTATCATATATAAAAGTAATACAGTTCAAATTGGTTATTCTGTCTCCTGTGACAAAAATCACACATCTAGTTATTTAATTCATACACATTGACTCAACATGATAGAAAAACTTGGAATTAAATGTGATCCTTTAAATTGGACTTATGTAATTGAATAAGATGGAATATTTACAGGTAACTAAAATAATTAAAGTCAATATTTTAGGGTTAGTTAATTGTCTTTTAAGAAGGGAAGGGATGTAATTCAATACAGATCATTCTTGAAACTTTTACATAAAAAAAATTATATATGGAGTTTGGAAAGCCAGGTTAAAAATTATCCATTGCACTTCAGGAAAGACTTAACCTCAACCAAAAAAGAAAAAATCTGCCCTTGAGTCATACAATTAAAAAGAAAAGATGCCATGCTGAAGCTACTAGCTAAAAAGTGGGATCTTGAGCAAATTGATTAATATTCTGTGCAGTAATTTAGGCCAGATCTGCACATCAGCCCCCTTTATGGGATGTATCAATTCTTAGGAAACCAATTTAAAACTGCAGCTGTCTACTGAGGCTGAATTATTTCTGATTTATCAGAAAAGCCTTCAATCTTATGCGTCATTTGGAAAGCAAATACAGGGTGAAAATCAGTGAAATACCCATTTAGTATAAGAAAAATAAACTCCAAATGTTGCATGACTAAGACAAAGACAGATCTGTTTAGGACATCAGGTCTAAAAGTCTAAAAAAACATCCAGTAACAGTGGACTGCTAATGAGAGAATTTAATTGCTGAGAATTTTCTAAAAGCGTAAAATCCGCACCCTTTTGGGAGTTCTGTAACAAAATGTAAACACATAAAAAAAAAAAAAATTCTCCTCAGAGATCAAGTGTATTATATAACCCATAGTGGTGTTTTCATTTAGAGCTTCATGTGATTAATTTGATCAATTCATGATTGTTACTTTGATTACAGTTCAGCACATGTAGAAGATTTCTAGGCAAAACTACAAATGTTTTAAAGCAAATTTAAGCCCTGGCTTCTGAATTATCTCTGAGGAGCACACAGATCGCTTTTAAGCCACTGTTAATGGAGGTTAAGCAGAGTCAATTGAAAAGGAGAAGAGCTGGATTCTTACAGGAGGGAAAAAGCCAGAGAAGTGGCTGAAAGTGTCTTGCTTGCTGACGGGTCGAACCAACACAGTGCGTCTGTTCAGCTTGTCAGTGCAAGACAGGACCACTCCTCCACAGCTGCCTGAGCTCCGAACACCCTCCTCCATACTGGAGGTGAAGAGAGGGAAGGAGGAGGGAGAAAGGGAAAGTAGATGCCAAAAGGGACAGAGAAGGTAAGAAGCAAGAAATACAGAAGAAAAGAAAGAAAAGAAGGAAACTTTAAGACAATTTTGGAAAAATTATGAGTAAAGTGATTAAAACCACAGAAGTTGCACCAGCTTGAATCAGCTGAAATATTGTGGAATGGCCTTATACGATCCAGTAATAAGCACACTGAAGCGGCTGTTAAATCTGGGATGAGCTGTGTTTTGATGGAAAAAAGTACAGTTTACAGGCTCTTAAAATGCTTCACGCTTAAACGCTGAGAAGAATACTTTAAATAATTTCAGCTAGTGTAGATTCTTTGGTTAATTAATGTGTACTGTACTCTATCCAACACATTTTCATTCTGTAGGTATCAGTATAAGACCATCACCAGAATAAGATTTCATCAACGAGAGAATGGAGGCCCATGTCATAGTTTCCTCTCTCTCTCTCTCTCTCTCTGTCACTCACACTCACACACACACACACACACACACACACACACACACACACACACACACACACACACACAGAGAAGAACGGCTGTTACCAGATTACATTGGCTTGATTATTTAGTCAATCAGAGACACTGGAAAGACAGGGGAATCTCATAATATAAATATAATGTATTTGTAATTTTTTTCTGTTTGCAGGAATATTTTAAGGTGTATCAAAATATTTCACATGTGGCCACCCTCTATTACGACCAGAACAATTGTTTTGTCTTTATTTTCCTGTCTGTCCAGCATGAGCAGAGATGAGGGGCCTTGATTAGGAGCAGCAGAGTGGCAGAGGCGCAGTATACAGAGGCCTAAGGCTGCTACGGCTGGTTTTGGGACAGGCAGAGGCCTCACCACAGCTGTCTCCTTGCACTGCAGAATGAGTCCTTCATAGTGACCAGAGTGCCAGCCCTGCCCTGGCCTGGAGAGACACACAAGGCCAAGCTTTAACTCGGGCATCTGGCACTACTCATAATGTTGTGGAAGGAACTGATATTATCTCTTTAGTAGCAACAGTAGTTACAAAATTGCATTTAGATAAGTGGACCACAGGCTAATAGTAACATTTTCATCATACTTTCAGCAGCACTGGAGGCATGGACGGAAACTTCAATGCAGGCAAATTAAGTATGAAAAAATATCATTCTTGTTGAATTTTAGACAGTGCTTTCACATTTAATAAAAATGCAACACATTTATTTACTCAGGGAAATTGTATATAAACAAAAATAATGCGGTGCATGATATTTTTTTGCAACATTTGACTGTCATGTTTTGTTGAGGCCATCCGTAAAGTACCTGTTAAGCAGAAATCAGAAGAAGTTAACATGAAGTGACAACAAGTATCAGTCTCAATGCAGAGTAAAACAATCACTAAATCTATTGTATATAAAACACATACAGACATATACATGCAAAGCATTATTACAGTTGCTCTACAATTTACAATCATGCACATCACACATATGGCAAAATGGTTCACACAATGGTTCAACACCATCTTCATCATTTCTTTGATGCCCCCCTCTCTGCCCTCTTCATCACTGCCTTCCTGAATACTGGGAGTTCAGTGAGAAAGGAGTAGGCCTACTGGTAAGTGTGTATGTATTTGCATGTGTTTCATGCATCATTATCTTGTGTGCATATGTCAGCTCTTTCTGTGTGTGTTCTATTTGAATATCTCTTTGTAATCTCCCCCTTTCAGCTGTAAGAGTGACTAATACATATGGACCCCCCACAGCCCACAACTCTTCATCTCTCCCATCATCTCTCTCTTTTCTCTCTTTCTCTGCTCCAATCCAGTCATCCTTCTCTCTGAAACACTTGGTTCATAACAGCTGGAAGACATCAGCCCTGATCTGTGTGAATGAGGGTGGACTGTCACCGGCCGAACTTCTTCATCAGGGGACATCTGTGCGTTTCAGAACAGTTGAAGGTGCACTTGTGCTAGGGGATACTTCGCTGTAATGAGGAGGAGAAGACGCTTCTAAACTTCCCCCTACACAGTTTAATACCCAATTAACCCAGCGACGTCTTGCTTCCATGTTTCAATTTAATACCCGTCAACTGCTCCGTGATGAGTGAGCCTCACACCTACAGGGTTCAAAGTCTACCTATTTCGTATTCCCACTCTGTCATTTTCCTTCCCTCCTCCACCCTTTCTTGTCCTCCTCCTATTTTGATACAATCAAGGATTTAATCATGTTTTCACCTCCCATATTTGCCTGACCTATCTAACTTTCCATTCATTTTCCAGCAGTGAGATAGCTAAGGCCAGACAAGACATTTTCTCTGTCAAGCTTGATTTAATTTGACCCAATGCACACAAATAACCTGGGCTGGGTGATGAAATACCTCACAATTATCTGTTCAGAATGATTAATATGGACTCCAACCCCTGTGGGCTCTCTTGTATATGTGGATGATACAGATTAGAGTGCGCCAGGAGCCCAGAGGTCCTTCACTGTGTCCTAAACAGCCATGACTGTAACCTGGCTTGGATGATAGAGTGCTTCTGCCTGCCAGAACTTTGGTCGGTTTAAATGTGTTGAGACCACGTTGTTAAATGCACATTAAACTGAAATAACCTAAGAATGAGAAAATTGACCCATTATCTACTTAGGAAGGCATAGAGGTCGACTCAAAAGATTAAGGTTGGCTCCGTCTCAGAAGTAATTGGACACACACCTGTGGAGAGCAGAGTAGTGTGATATAATGACCCACGACACCTTCACGCTCTAAAGCTGTCTAACCACTGACGTTGTCCTGGCTTTAGCTGATACTCCATACTGTATGCAACACATGTGGCCTGACAGAATATAAATCATCTGACTACAGTGAAGCAGGGAGGTCTGTGAGAAGCTTGCTAGACAGTCAGATTCAAAGCCAAGATGATCGCCTCAGTCCCTCTGTGACCTGTATAGGACACAGCTAAGGTGATCTTAAAATCTGGCAAATCAGAGTCAATATCCATTAACATATCAGTGGTTAAAGCATTGATTGTCAAAGATGGGGTTCAATACGGGCGAAGGTCCATCTCCCTTTTACTCTGTCTGGCTCGATCAGAGGAGGAGGCACTTATAGGAACGTATGTACTGAGGCATGTAGGCACACAGACCTGCAAACACGCATTTGTCTGCTAGATGCAACATACTGGAGTGTTATAGAGCACAGTTTCATTATCTCCTCAGACAGACACAGGGCAAATTGCCTCCTGCTAAGTGGTCTCTTCCAGTGCAAGACCTCAGGCACGTACACAGCGCACACTCAAGCCGCTGATTCCATCTCTGAGGAATGCGATCAAGGCAAGGAGGAAGAATTACAGGAAAAATCATGATTTAGATATTGAAAAGGAAAATGTAAGTGATGGGAAGAATGTGCATATAGGGCATAAGAGAACTATTTAGTCACAGCTTCAGTTTCACCATGCTGCAGTACGTGCTCTCATAATTTCAGAGCCCGGAGCCAAATTACCCCATTTTGACTGGAACTTGACGTGGGGAGAGATTACCATAAGGATGCAGTGGAACATCGCCCGGCGGTTTTCCTCCCCTAACAACGTGTTAATGTTTCTGCAAATCGATTCCGACACAGCAGGCTCAGAGAAAACGACTGACGGACTGACTGAACTCCTCTGTGTTGTGAGTCAGCATTGGGCCCGCCCAAGGCCCATTCAACCCGTTTGTCTAGTCCTGTTGATCTATCTGTCTGTCTGTCTGTCTGTCTGCCTGTCTGTCTGCCTGTCTGTGGTCACAGCCACAACAGCTGTCTGGAAAGACAGTGACGCTGAGGTGATAATCTGAAAAATTACCCAAATGAGGAGAAGTAGAAACAAACAAAGGGTTAGTGGTATTGGTGGAAAGTATGCGTTTAGACAAGTGTGTGTCTGGGTGCAGCAGAGTGACCTGGTGGATAGACTGTCCTCAAACTGGTGGGTCCCAGTTTTATCACTGGCTCCCCTGGTGCCATAACATTTAGACATAATATTCCTGCTTGCAGACTTCAAGGTTACCAAAAATACGTTGATACATAAATGTGTTAACATGTATAGGATGTGCTGTACCTGCATCTGTAGTGGTCGATGTTGAAGCTGACAACTTTACATTTGATCTTTGTATAAACATCCTGGACATCTACTGAGGCACTCAGGTCTTCTAGTTCGCTGATGACACAGATCTCTGACAGAAACACGAGAAAAGGAAAATAATGTTTTAATATATTAAGAAGAGGAGGTGAATCACAATGGAAAGACATACATTCATTAAGCTACTTAATTTTTTCAATCTTAAGCAACATTTAGTCAAGTATTGTACTTAAAGTGGCAACCGACAACATTCCCCCTCCTTGCGTTTCCAAGTGGTATTACAGTTGGCGCTACTGTTGCAAAGACAGTTGGATTATTTCCATTTTCCTTAGAGTCACAAATAACAACACAGACAGGGCAAATCATGAGTTTATTCAATCATTTAGTCTACAATAGAAATGCATCCCCAGTTAACCCTCCTTTTCCTGAGCAACTGAGTGCCCGGTGGCAGACAAAACTATACAGTGATAGCAAGGTTTATAGGGAACAGTATTTCATTATTCTACAGTCATTACATTGTGCAATCAACATTTACTTAAATGTGTCTATTGCCAGTTTAAGTAACATTTTGAGGTACTTTACTGGAGTATTTCCATTTTATGCAACCTCTATTCTATTCCTTCTATTCTTCTTCTCCACCACATTTTGAAAGATTTTTTTTTTTTACTTTTTACTTTTATTTGACAACATTAGTCAGTAGCTACTTTGCGAATTTTGATTATTAATAGAAAATATATGTTAACTAATAAAGTATGATGTATAATTACTGGTTAAGCTACCCAGCAGTATATAGGGTAGTTTAAATCAGCAACTTTATCAGCTGCAACAGTGGTGCTCACATATTAGCACGTCAATAATTTTAATGCCTTTTATGAAATGTGAAATTGTGGATAATGAGTCCATTTACTTTTGGTAGTTTAAGAATATGTTGATGCTGACACTTTTATACGTTTACTCAAGTTAACATTTGAATGAAGGAAATTCCCGGGTCTTACTTCAGTAAAGGATCTGAGCACTTCCACCATCAGTAAATGTGATTGCTGCAAATTTCTCCCTGTTTTTGTTGCAATATGTATGGCCACCATTGTACTTGGAAAATAGGCAATGCAGCTGGACTTGGACATCAACAGATGAAGTTTCATCTGTGTGTGTAAATTTCATTTCTGTGGGCACTGCACTGTAGCTAACCCTGATCAGGTCTTGTTTCTGGTCTTGATCCAGCTGCTGTGGTCAGTTCCTGCACAGTGGACACACAGTGTGTTTCTGAAGCTGATTAAAGCCTTAGGAAGTAATACTGAAATACGTGGGTAAGAAGGCAAAGCAGGAATAACCTCAGCCGGTTATAATGAGAAGAGTGTGTGTGTGTGTGTGTGTGTGTGTGTGTGTGTGTGTGTGTGTGTGTGTGTGCTTTTTCTGTATGTGTTTACACAATACTTAATGTTCATGTAGACTCTGTGTGTGTGTGTATTCATTAAAATGTATGTGCATGCCTCAGTGCACCTTGTGTGAATACAAACCCACCCACTGCAGGCAAAGTGAGTAAGCTTCATAGAAGGACTGATTAACTTTGTATTGAACCGAGCCTGTGAGCTTAACTGTTGCTTCTCTCTCATTGTTTCCACAGACAAAGTCCCACAATCACAGGCTTGCTTGGGAAAATGAACTTCATGCATGTGAAACTATGGTTGTTGTTGTACTGTTGCCTTGTGGTGATTCGGAGAAATGCAGAGGTTCCTAATGGCTTATTAAAATTGAAACACAAGGCTTGTCAGCTTTATTGTGGATACCGTGTGGAAAGAACTCTCCCAAGTTGTTAGATACTCAGACACTCATAGTCTCCGAGCATGGTGCTGATATTGATGTATGAGTTTTCTGAACCCAGCCTGTAAGGAAACCCTTAATCCCAGCGTCTTAAATGGCTCGTCTTGAAAGAAGGAAAGTGTACCACTGATTTGTGCCTTCAGCAGAGCCTCTGGAGACTCATGCTTGATTTTCTACCTCTAATCTTCCAACACATAATAGCATAACATTATACTCCGAGAACCAATACGTCTGGAATGGCTGTTTTTCCATTTCTCTGGAGAGACAAGAATCTTATTTCCTTTGCAGTTGAAAAACATATTACATCATAGCAGATTGTCTGCAGTCATATCTGTGGCTAACTTACCTCCAAGAATGTACTGGTGATATTAGGCATTTAATATATTGCACACACATAATTCTTGTTTTCAATAGCATGCTAAATGTGGTGCGCACAGAAAATCCAGTGGTAAGTTCATCTCGCAACTCAGATGGCACATATTAAGCCCAAATCCATAGTAATGCCTATTTAGGATGTCTCTAAGTCAAACCATCTCTGTGATGTCCTCCAAAACATTCCATTTCCACTATAAAAGACTTTAAGCTGGACGATCTGCTTGGCAGATGCTAAATATTACAGCCACCAATTAAAGGTAAATCTAGCCTTTCATCGCCCCAGTAAATCTTAAGGGGACGAGGCGGTTCGCTTTGGATTCATCACCCATTTATTTATTTGTCTTTTCCTCTGTCCCTCATTCTCTCCAGCTGCGTTTCCCTCCCAAGTGCTCAACATTTGAATGAGAATAGAGGCGGGAGTTAAGCACTTGAAGTGTTGTGTTACAGCAAGACTATAAAAACTCTGAATGGTTTCCTGCACTCTTTCACACTGACAAACTTGCATTAAAAACTTGTCCAGATTTACATATGAAAGTGTTTTCTGTTGCCTTCTAACAAATGTTCATCAGATCATAATCTTAAAGGACCAGTGTGTAGGATTTAGTGGCATCTAGTGGTGTGGTTGCAGCTTGCAAACAACTGAACACCCCTCATCTGACCCTCCCCCACAGTGGCCACTAAAAACGCAAAAGCCTCTCTGTAGACCCAGTACTGGGTTTGTCCATTCTGGGCAACTGTAGAAACAAGGTGGTGCAACTCCATGGAACAGGACTTGCTCCTTCGGTATATATAAAAGGCTCATTCTAAGGTGACGAAAACACAAAGATACATTATTGAAAACATAATTATGAATATTATATTCAGTTTCTGCCAATATATCATTTTAAATCCTACACACACTGAAATTTTGTTTTGACAACAAATAAGTAATTTATTGTTTATTCAGACGTAGTCACTGACACTGTTCAGACCATCTACCAAGTTTTTCTTTAACCATTCCATACCTTTGTTGCTGCTACCATGAACATAAAGCACAGAGACGTACCACGTCATGTGTTTAAAGGAGCAAATCATTCACTCGATCTACGTAAGTTTGAACACCCATATATATATATATAAAATATATCATCAATGAGCAACAAGAACTGTATTAAAATTCCTTAAGTATTAATCAAGTTTGGGTTACCTGTTTTTTTGGAGGCTGGATCAGGAGCAAACAGTTTAACTGTGACCTTTGGTAACATCCACTGCATCCAGAGGCTGACCTTCCCGCTGGTTCCACCAATGCTGCTGGTTTTCTGCTCCAGAGTAACTGTGTCAGCAAATGGACTGTCGTCTCCAGCAGGCACCGAGTCACCCTAGGGAGCCAAAATTGGGTCTGTTCATTCAGGGCTGGTAAGATGGTAACAAGCAATGATTTGAGGCCAAGCTTGGCACTGCCACATAAGTTCGAAGACTGTGACAGAATTCAAACGTTTACATAAAATTTAACAAAGATTTGTTCAACAAATCAAAAACCTGTTCTTGGCGGTGTCAATGACGAATTAACACCTCACATTTTAGTTGATAAGAGTGGATAAACAGTTGAGGGATGCAACAGCCAAAAAGAAAAAACAAAAAACTGACATTTTGTTAAAGGAACTTGGGGCAGGATTTGTGAAAAAATAAACATTCATTTGAAGTTTTTTAATGCTAATGGGTGATGAAGCGTTTAAAACCAAAAAGAATGAGCCCACCCACGTATCTCTCCTTTGCCTTGAACAGGCTGTGTGCTGCATAATGTACTGCAAATTGGGCCCGAATTTCCCGCGCAGTCTTGCGGACGTGGCGTCAGATGACGCTGAATGCGCATCCTTGGATACGGGAAGAAGACAAGTGCGGTGGACCCAAACTAGTGTTTGGGTAGTAATGGATTCTGCTATGGCTAGCAAACGACCCACCACCACACAAAATCCACTAAAAAGTCATACTAAGAAGAAAACAAAGGTTTTATCAGCGGCATGTCGTGAGTCGAAATTAAATTATGACCGAAGCCGGGTTGGCACCTGAATAAACATCAGATACACGTTCGACTCATGGAGGCAGCTTCAACTTGAATTGGGACTGAAAACAGATGCTGACGCGGCTCATTTCCTAGTAATCAGGTAAGAAAACATTACAGGTCATGTTTAGAGCTTGATTTGAAAATCATATGAGATCACCGAGGACTTGGAGTGACCTAACGTGCAAAGTAGCGTTAGCTGCAAACATGTAACTTAGTCCACCGCTGTGTAACACTGAATAGTTACAGACTGTGCATTTTCCATGGTCCTTTAGTCTGAAACCGAATAGTTAGAAATATGTCCCTTTATATATGGGACCGAAAGCCCAACCTGTTATCCGGGAGGTGACGTTAGCAGCTGGATGTAGCCACAGGCTAATGGTTTGTTTGTGTCTGTGTAGTAACATAAGCCGCTTACACACAGCAATCCCGTATCAGAGACGATATTTTTGTCCCCCAATATGCCGTCTTTGCTTTTGCCTGTGCCTTTCAGACTGCATCAACCGTAACAGTAAATCGCCGCGCTTGTGTGTCGCTACACACAACGAGCCAGCTTCCCGGCTGCTTCGTGTGTGTAGGGGATAAGGCATCAGCTGCACTGTTGTGAAGAGTTCATGCGCGCTCCCACGCCAGCTTGGCTGATGGCTGCAGCTACCCTAAGGGCCACAACGGCCATTGTGTCACTATTGAGTCTTATTTCTTGATCCTGCCCCAAGTATTCCTTGATCATAAACAAGTGTGGCAGGTGGCACTGAGTATGAAAAGAGGAGAGGTGCACCACCTAGTGGGGTCTGCAGTATATGGGTCTAACTGTAGTTTACATTTACATTTACATTTACATTTATTAGTTAGTGCTATGCAGGGTTGAGGTGAAGTCTGAACAAGTGAGTCTTGAGTCTTTTGCGAAAGATGGCGAGTGACTCTGCTGTCCTGACGTTGGTCAGAAGTTCGTTCCACCACTGAGGTGCCAGAACAGAGAAAAGTCGGTATTTCGCTGTGCGATCTTTGTTTGCTCTCAGCAATGGCGGTACCAGCCGGCCGGCTGATGTAGTAGAGCGAAGTGCTCGCGCTGGGGTGTGTGGTCTGACTAGTTGGAACACAGGTTGAGTCATCTGTTTCAGGCCGGTGGAGTGAGGCAGGTGCACACCTCATTCCAGGCTATTGTGCAGGGAAGACGGCAGAAACAACTAACCCGCTGCCCTGCTGGGTTGAAGGCGGCTGGCAGTCCGTAGGAGTGTAGATCAACATGCCAGAGCATTAGGGGTCCATTAGCTGCTCTTGCCGTAGGACTGTTTTTTGTTTTTGTTTTTTTTCTATGCCTAGTCTGCCCTGGCAAGTGTGCTGGTAGCGGGGTACTGCCCTTGGGGCTGACTAGTTTTCTTTTCTTTTCTATGTGTTTTCCGTTTGTTTGCCATCTGTTTGCTTCCCCCAACCATAGCTGACTTTACACCAGTCAAGTTCCAGGAGATAGTCAGGGCCGGCTTAAGGTGTGTCGTGAGGTTTCCGGTTTGCAGTGAATCATGTGTGAAATCCTTTGCAGTGTTTAAATCACTTTGTGTGTAAGAGTTATTGATTGCAGTGGGTACTGGTGTGTTGTGGACACTGGAAATCTACCTTTAACAAAGTTTTTTTTAACGGTAAACAAGGAGAGTCATTCTTAAATTGTTCCGTGGCCTGATGTCCCTAATGGATCAGATTGTTGAGTCAGACCAGCAAGCTAAGCCTAAATCCCAAAGAGATCTCCATGACCAATTTTGCGAGGGTGTTAGGGATCAGAGTCTGCGTACAAGATTGAGAGACAAAGTTTGCTTAAATCCCCAGTGGATTATACGTAGGGAGGCTGTTCAGTGGACAACACAGTGTGGAGGGCAGTTATTTAAGCAAAATGATAATCACCCCTCACTTCTCTCCCATGAAGTCCAGGCACAAGCATCCTGCGAGTCAACTGACAATAAAAAAATAAAAGTTATTCTGAACTGAAAGCCGTTACTGAAATGCAGCAGAGGCAGTTAGACTAGCTAATGAAAGCACTGCAACCCTCAAAACTATAGTCTGGGGTGCAACCTCCAACCAAAACTAAAGGAAATCCTGATGGAAAGCCTAGGTGTTTTTGCTGTGATCAGAGGGGTCACATAGCACTATTGTACTGCCGCCCTCCCTAAAACAACTGTGTCTGAAAGAGGAGAAGCCCAAATGGAAAAAACAGCCTGCTAGTGAGAAAAGTCACACAAATGTAGAGACAAAGCTTAATTCAGAACTAGATCCAACTGTCAAATCTGCACCGGTGAGTAAGTGTGCAGTAGTAGAGGTCAAAATGGGGGAAATTGTGATTCCATCATTGTTGGATACTGGGTCCATGGTTACAACTTGCACAGAGAGTTTCTTTAAAGAGCATTTTGGCCATCTCACAGATGCTCAATTACATGATTGTGCATGGTTAAACCTTAGGGCAGGAAATGGTCTAAAGCTGCAGTATCTCAACTATTTGAAGATGGCAGCACTATACTGGGGAAATGTGTTAAACGCAGAGGGGTCCTTGATGTAAAAGATCCAGAGGACCCCCAATTGCAGCTTAAGAAAATGCAGCCCCCTGGGGTAGTGGGAATGAATGTGATAAAAGGTTTCTACCATGAGCTGTTTGTGCAGTACAGCCCTAGCCTCTTTGATGATCCCGGGCTAGCAGAAGCCCCAGAATGGAGACGAGCCCTCAGACACTGCCAAGTGGAGGAGATGGTAACTAACTCCCCTGAGCCTTTTAAAGTGAGAATGAAAGGTAAGAGCCCACTTCGGGTAGCTGCAGGTACATTAACAATGGTCCCTGTAATATGTCCCATGGTCCCTTTCACAACAGGACATGGAGTTTCAAGTGGAGACAATGACACTACTGCCACTGCAAGCCGGCCTAGCCTAGCCTTGTTTTTAGCCTGCAGCCATGTGTGTGTGTGAGAACAGCTGGTCTACTCACAGATCACTGAGGATATTCATCTCTTACAAGAGGATCTGAAGATGAAAGATCAGCTCTTCATGCGCCTCTCCTCAATTGCCATTGCCCAGGCGAAGCACATCTCGTACATTTCGTACACATCGTCTGCCCTGGCCCCACCAGACTGCGACACCACTGTGCCCTGGAACGTGTCAATGCATGCCGTGGGTGAGTTAGCTCCTGCTGATATCCCATCAGCTGTGAAAGACCCCTGGCTGAGCCTCTACACAAAGCCAAAGACCCCAGCTTATTCAACCCCAGAGCCCTGGACGCTGGTGAGCATAAAGTTGTGGAGCAAAAGTCCCCCTCCCTCCGCTACACCAGAGACCCTCCATCTGGAGAACAGATTCAAGCCCTGGAGCCCACCATAGATGAACTGCCACCTTCCTCCTCAGGACACCCTGGGATATCCATTGGAGTCACTGCTGATGAAGCCAGCCATTCTAGCGGTCAGCCTGTGCTCCTCATTGGGTCATCCATGGTCCGGCATGTGCAGATCAACAAGTGCCGCACCTCCTGCCATCCAGTTGCACTCATGCAGGACATCAAGAACTCCGCCCTGCAGCTGCTACATCATCATATAGCTCATATAAAACAACTTTTGGACAGCCAAATAATCAGGGAAAGAAGTATTCCATATGCATCTCCCTTTGTTCTGGTGCTGAAGAAAGATGGTGGAATCAGAATGTTTGTTGACTATTGTCTCCTGAATGCTAAAACCAGGAAAGATGCTTGGTCTTTGCCACGGATTGAAGAGTCACTGGATGGACTTGTAGGGGCTGAGTGGTTCTCCACTTTGGATTTAGCCAGCTCCCAGCACTTTTCAGCGCCTTATGGAGCATATGTTTGGAGACTGCCATTATCAATCTGTCTTACTGTACCTTGATGATGTCATTGTGTTTTCTCCCTCAATTGAGCAGCATCTGGAGAGGCTGGAGGAAGTCTTCTCTTGGCTACAAAAGCAGGGGGCTTGTATCCAACCTGACATGTCTGTTGTCCCAGGCTGCTCCAAAGAGAACCTAGCAACCTTACAAGAACAAGACCCAGTGATTGGACCATTGTTGGCCTGTTGGAGGAAAGCCAGACCACCTGATTCAAACGACAGGGAGTGAGATTCGGTCAAGGAGGAAAATGGAGTACTATACCGGAGGTTTAGTTCCCCTGATGGTGGCAAGGAGTCTAATCAGCTTGGACTAATCATGGGCATCGGGGGTAGAGAAGTGTGCCAGCAGTGTGGAAGATGTGTTCTGGCTAAAGCTGTGCAGCCAAAAGTCAAACCTTTTATGGGCAGTTTGCAGGCTTCTCGTTCACATGAAATCTTGGCAAAAGATTTCACCGTCTTAGAATCGGCTTCAAATGGAAGAGAAAATGTGCTTATATTAACAGATGTGTTTTCCAAATATACTCAGGCCATTCAAGGCCACCAAGGATCAGCGAGCCAGTAAAGTAGCAGATGTCCTGGTGAAGCCCTGATTCCATTTGTTTGGCGCACCCAATTTTGAGAGTAACTTGATCAGACAGTTATGCAAAGTCTGTAAGATTCGGAAGAGTCACACTACTCCATACCATCCTCAGGGTAATGGTCAGTGTGAGCAATTTAATCGTACACTACATGATTTGCTGTACACACTGCCCCCAGACCAGAAAATATACTGGCCGTGGGACCTAAAAAAGGTAACCTATGCATATAACACCACAGTGCATCAGTCAACTGGCATGACTCCTAACTTCTTAATGTTTGGGCGGGAGCCTCGCTTGCCTGTAGATTTTTTGCTAGGGGCTGAGGTACAAGAGATGGAGGAGAACCAGGGAAAGGACTGGGTGCAGGAGCACCAGGAGTCACTTGAGGAGGCATACAACCATGTATGACAGTGGTTGGCTGCAAGGGAACAGTACAGAGACCAGAAGCAAGACGATCCAGGGATCCATCTTTAAATGAAGGAGACATTGTGTATGTATGAAACCATGGAGTGAAGAGCCAGAACAAGATCCAGGAATTTTTGGGACCCGACCCCTTACAGAGTGGTGCAGTGTATCCCAGCACGTGATGTTGTCTACTCCATCATCCCTGCAGTCCGGGGTGGGCCGGTACGGAAAGTGCATCACACTGAGTTGAGAGGTGTGCCTGCAGGTGGATTAAGGACAGATATAGGCCAGGATTCAGTAGAAGAGCAGGTGGATAATGGAGAAAATGGGACTTCCCAGAAGTGTTGGCATTTGAATTCTCTAGCGAGGAGTGAATATCAGAACTGGATCTTTGTGCAGAGGCTAAGGTGGCTGTGGAAGAAGAAGAGGAAGATTTGGAAACAGAAGCGTCCCCAGCAGTAGTGGAGGGTCTACAAAGGTCTACTAGAAGTACTGCAGGCAAACAAACTAACACTTACCATCTGCCACGATCTGTAAGACCAAATTATGATGCATCAGTATAATGAACTAGGTACTTTAAGGGGTTTACTATTCCAAGTTTAGTCAATGGAGAGAATTAGTGTGGAAGAATATAATAAGGTTCTTCATGACCCCAACGATAAAACAGTTTGGAAAACCAGAACATGGTCACTGCTAGAGGAGGGGTGGGAACTGCTTGGCTGATCACTTCCATATCCTTTGGGAATGTGCTGTAATTCGGCCTCACTGGCTGGGAGTAGTAGCAGTGATAAAATCAATAACTGGTTCAGAGATCAATCAAAAGTTCAGTACAATATATTTAGGTAAGATTCAAACCAAACTCAGCCAACGTGACAAATACCTTCTTCAAATACTGCTCGCACCCAATAAAAAAGCCATTACCAGGAAATGGATGATTTCAACAAAATCAGAGTTGATAGTAAACGGAATTTATGGCAAGGAAAGGTTGGTTCTCTCCCTGAAACTTTGATGGATAAATTTACCAATTATAGGATGACATGGTTGCTGTATCTTAAAGTGAAACTCTTGCCAAAATGCAACCTAGGCTTTTTTTGTCAAGGAACCCGAGTCAAACCTTCGTGTAAAAGCATAATTACGATAAGCCACTTTTAAGATTTACCGTACTTTCGTTTTCGGATCAAAATCATATCAATTGCGTGCTAGGGGCAACATTAGTGAGTGCGACGTTTTAGGAGCTTTCCACCTTTACTCTCCTCCATGTTTCGTCGCACTCGGGGATTGACTCTTCTCGACTGGCAGGACGGCAACGAGCGAGCAAGCTACTGCTAGCGTGAGTTGTTCAAAAACCTTCTTTTTAGTAAAGTCTGTGTACACAAACAATGTTCTCAATGCTCGTGTTCATGTGTAGAGACCCTGGTGATACTACGAGCAAAGTTTCATATTGTGTCGAGTCTTAGTGTTTTAAAAATAGCGATTTTGATGCTACAGTAATGTTGCCCCTAGCACGCAATTGAAAATGATTTTGACCCGAAAACGAAAGTACGGTAAATCTTAAAAGTGGCTTTTTCATCGTAATTATGCTTTTACGCTAAGGTTTGACTCAGGTTCCTTCACAAAAACGCCTAGGTTGCATTTTGGCCAGAGTTTCACTTTAATACTGCGGGGAATTAACAAAAATGTTATAAACTGTTGTGTGTTATTGGATCCTGTACATACATATTTACTTCCTTATCTTTATGTATAGGGTACATTGATTTGTTCATTTATATCGTCACTGCTGAACATGTGCTGTAATTGGGAGATATACTGTGGACAGTTATAATTTGGTACTTGATGGCTATGTAAACTGTCTTTTGTTTAGTTTTTTTGTTTGTTTGTTCTTTTCTTTCTTTTTTTTCCTCTGAAATTAGCAGAGTGACCCTTAACGCTTGCAATCTCACAACCAATGTATATATGAAGCTGAACTGCATCCATTAGACGTAAGGTATTTCTGTGCTTATTTATGTGTTGTGTTATGTGTTATTTAGAGTTAAAACTTGATAAAAATAAAGTAAAAAAAAAAGAACATACACAGGATCAAACGATATACTTTAAAACACTGATTTTTTGTGTGGCTCTTTGTCTATCTGTTTATCCAACCATGTGTTCGACGAATGTGTTCGTATGTTTGAAAGTGTCGTCGCTGTGCATGTAGCCATAACAAAGAAACCACCAGCTTTTGAGTCTTTTTGTATGTAGATGACATCAGTGTCTGGTGAGCAGAACTCCGATCAGAACTCCATTGTGTGGAGCTGTCACTGGTGTTAACCCCAAACTAAGCCACCAGCACCCACATGGCCTGCGTTCACTCAAGTGCGCCAGGACACACACGTCTCACAGCCTGGGAGAGGATGGGAAGTGAAGACCGGAGGCGGGGGCGGAGGTGGGGGGTGAGGTGGAGAGGAAAGCAGGATGCGGCGGAGGAGGCTGCCTTCTGTGAGCTCTCATCTCATTACTGAGGGTTTGGCAAGGCACTGAGGATGACAGCACTGGGGACATTTTTTATTTCTCTCACCCTCGTCCTGGTAAATCTGCTTTCCAAGCATGTATCTGTGTGGCCAACTGGGGAAGTGAAAAGCCTGCAAACAAACAATACGGCAATTTGCAGCGCTGGCATTGTGGGGTTTCACTTTTTCCACAGCTTCTCCCATCGCAGCGGGGTAATGACAGATTGTGTCATGGTTATCGAGCCTGGCTGTGGTTGGTGAGGAGGTTATCAACCATCTCAATTAGAAACCCCACAGCTGCTGGACTGATTACAGTGTCTTAAAGAGGATCCAGATGAGGAAACTATGTCCCTGTTCCACAGCTGGGCGGAGGTATGAGGGCCCCATGCTAATTTGCAAATTTAATTTAATCGCGCAGTTGAGGTAGGCTAAAAGCAGAGCTCAATAACAACGGATGACAATTATATAAATAAATTAAGGATTATGCTTATTTAAAAATAGATTCAACATGTGAATGTATGAGCACTAGAAGCTAATGAGAAGCATATGCTCCATGGGAAGCTTTAGCTGTCTGAATAAGAAAGGTTAAACACACCTGTTAAGGTATTTTAGAGTTAAAGTCTAACAGATAAAAAAATAAAATAAGGATTGCACCAGAAACACAAGCATGAACTAAGACTGCAGGACAATTATGTCAAATGTAAAGTCTATATACAGAATATAAAATTATATACAGCTTCATGACCCTTACAATGAACTTAAATACTGTACATATTAACAAAAATACCAGATAAAACAACAGTGAATCACTTAATTCACTTAATTCCCCAGAACTAGCATTTATTCCAATCAAGTGTCTAGCAGTGTCATTATGTGTTTCGATGGAACCAAACAGTACAAGTGTGAGTGCATGTGCATTTGTGTCTGTGTGTCTATGTGTGTCTATGTGTGTGTTATAACAGTGACTGGTAGTGAGTAATATGAGCCTGGTATTAATGGTGTTCAGTCAGTCTCAATGAGAGATATTCTAGTGTCAACTGCCATTTGGGGACTAATTATTGTTGAGCTGGAGTCAAAACATAGAAAACTGTGTGTGTGTGTGTGTGTATGTGTGTGATTGTGTGTGTGTGTGTGTGGTTTGGATTATTTAGTTTACAGTTCTGGCCAGTCGGTAGGATTAGGCTCTGTAATATCATGTGTGGAAACAGGAGCCAGCCGCTGGCGCTGTGGGAAGCTCAGACCACTGTGTACTGCAGCGTGGTTACGCTGGAACATCGGACACCCGACTGCTCCTGCTTCCCAGCCAGAACCAAAGCTGTCACAACTCTCAGTCTCTCACAAGCTGATCTTACCAGGATTGGAAGAAATAGAAATTATAAAGAGAGTGCTTTTTTCTTCTTCTTTTTTTTTCAATTTTTGGACTTTCAATTGAGGAATCCTGTCATTTGTGAATGGCTTCATACGAGTAAAATCAAATAAACCCCGAAAGATGCATTTGATTTTCACTGTTTTACACGTGTTGTCAAAATCAAGGGTATCTACTTTTGTAGTAAAACAAAAATAGGACTACTAGAAGAAGGCTACTTTAAATACTTAAACACTGCAAACATACAAATCCTACAGCTGTAATTTGGGCAATGGCATTTTTTAAAGCAAAAGAGACAAAGAAAAAGAGAGATGATAAATAAGAAGATCTCAAAAAATAAGTATAATCAAAAAAAACTGTAAAAACAGAGTTGGAAGTTAGTCACTACTAAAGCCAAAGTTCCTGTTTTTATCAGTGTAGGAAAATCCCCCCTCCTCCTCATATCAAGGTGAGGCCTTGAGAAACAGATGTTGTGGTGTGGTGTTGGTAGAGGTGGGCTCTGCCACGTTCTTGAGCTTCCAGATTGGGGCCCCAAACACACACAGAGTCATACACACACACTCAGAGAGGGAGCTATTTTCCCACACCTCCACAAGCCAAGCTGTAAAGTATACAGTTTAATTCCTGGGCCTCTGTGCTATAAACGGGCGAAGGATCCAGGTTTATTTTCTTTGCAGAGTTTGTCTTTGCTCATCAGAGAGACCCAAACATTGGAAGACAACAGCAGGCTGGGAAGTGTCAAAGAAAGATGGAGGCAAAGGCAGATTATGAAAGAAGAGTGGAAAGAGAGAAGGCTTCAGGAACAGGTGGAAGGATGGAGAAAAGTTGGGAGGGTACAAAGGATGGGTTCAGTAACAGAAAGGAAAGATCAAAAAGGAAATGACAGAGTGAGAAAGGTGGGATAAAGCTGCAGATTGGGAGAAGGGAAGAAGGGGAAGTGGGCGAGAAGGAATAAAGCATGAATGGACGAAAGACAGACTAGGAAGATAAACAATTACAGAGCAGTAAAAAGCAAAAAACAGAACTTGACAGGTGACAGGGCCTAATCCCAATTCCATCATGTTCTCACATAAATTCCTGATAACTGCTGGTAGTCAGGCTTTAGGCAGGATTGGAAAGAACATCTCTCAGGCTATGGTCAGGTTCAGGTTGATTAAGATTTTGAGAGGGTATTGTTAGGTCAGGATCAACATGAGAGAAAAGAGAAATAAAAAGGTATGATGAACGAAGGGGTGTGAAAGACAGAGGAGACAGGGGAAGAGAAAACAGACTCAAGACAAACCCTGTTGAATAAATATGTGCTAAACCTAAGTACATAAAAATGCATATGGTGTCAGCTCAGTAGCTGGGGATGGAGAAATGGTTAGCAAGGGGCTGCAGGTCAGGGGGTTTGGGGGGTGTTGTGTGGATGTAGTTTTAAGAACTAGAGGACTGAGGAGGAGGGCTTGTTGGGGAGAGACTGCTGCCACTACTGCTGAGACTTATCAAAACAGCTCCTACATTCTTGCTCAATCACCCGGCCTCCCAGAGGACTAAACACTTCTACCAGTGTTTGTACTTAGGTAAACAGTGACAAGTGGGCTGTCAGGGGCCTCTGTGGCCTTGTTATAGATGCACTATACCGTAGGGCCTCCACTGCCATACCGAACTGCTGCCACTTCTGTGGGTCTACAAATTACACAAGAAGACACACACACACACCAAGTATCAACACACAAGTTGATAGTACAGAAACACATGCAGACACAGTTGCACAACGACATCTTAAACACTTTTCACACACAGACCCACTTTAATCCGAGGGGTGATCCCAGCGGCCCTGGTGGTCAAAGCGAATTAAATTCTGGGCTGGTTTCTATAGAAACACTCATCAACACAATCATTTTTATGCCTCCTACTTCACACAAACATGCACATACATATTACACAAGCCACTGGCGACTGAGGCCCCATGGCCATAGACCCCTGGCTAGTTGTTGATGCTGCTACTGTATTCAATAAGAGAACAAACTCCAGCCACGTTATCTAAGCCGAGGAAAAGCCAAAGGGAAAAATAACACTAAACATTTGTTGTTGCTCCTTTAAAAACTCTGACTCTAAGTTTTCCATTGGCTTTGCACATGCCTTCATGCACTGCTACACTTCATACTTCATTCTCTGGGTTTGATATTTTATCTGAGTGAGAAATGTAAATACAGGTTATTGTTTTCCCCAAATTAAGAGGCAGGTTTATACTCAATCAAGCTGCAGCTTGCACAAATCAAACAGAGCTCACAGCCTATCTGAAGTATCTGTTCTGGGTAAGAAAAAATAATGAATGAAATGCAAGCACTGATTTTTTCCAGCTTTCGAAATCCTTTCCAAACAAAACAGATTTTTTTACACAAACTGCACGTGTTAGCACTGACTCAACTAGCCATTCCAATAAAAAAATAAAATATTTGCACTTAAAATCATAAATCACATAGATCAGCAGCAGAATCATGTATACAACAAAGGCTTACATGGCACATGTTATTGCATGACTCATAGCATCTAAGATTGGAAAAAAAGAAAGAAAAAAAGCCACCCTGCTGGTAGGGTATGGCCTCTTATTAATCAAGTAACACAACATGAAAGGAGTGATGCAAGAAAAACACACTGGATGACAAAAAAACCTCAAAAATGGCTGATACTGAGATGTGTATTATGGTAGAAAGAGCAAGAGCAGCATATGATAAAGTACACACGTCTGAATGACTGAAACAGAAACTTAGATGTGCAGTTTCCTGATACTCACAATTAATAAAAGCACTGAACTGACAAAATGAAATGTGTAGCTGGGTGAGCAAAACAAACCTCAGTGGGGGAACCAAAATCTGCAGAGGGGCTGCATGTGCTGGTGTCTGGTAGGGCGGTGCCAGCACTGCTGCGCACCGGGGAAGATGGAGCAGCACCGGAGGGAGGTTCTGGGATGCTGGAGGTCTGGCGCAAGATGCCGTGCCTCTGGAGACGAGCCCATGTAGAGCTCCAGCTGAGGAGGAGCTCGTACAATAGCTGAACCTGGAGAGTGACAGAGAAGCAGAGAAGAGAAAAACTCAGGTTGCAATGCTAGATACAGTATTTTAATGGAATTTCATATGTACGTACTTACACTGATTGGTGTAGTGTAGTCTGATATAAGGATAATCTATATGCAGGATTCTCCTGTCAATGTCTTTCTTATCTGTATGTATTTATATAGAAAGCTCTTTCTCACTATGCATGCAGCAGACATACAGCTTAGAACATGGCAACACAGCTGAATACACTTTCAATATATGAAGTTTACTGTGGCAATTGAGTGCCTTAAAAGATAAACCTAACACACCACAAGTAGGCTTAATATATGAAACCAGATTCAAATGTATTTTTGCCAAGGTCTGACTCAAACAGCTGCACTGGGGAGTTCTCATGTAGTTCTGACTTCTGAGGCCATTACCATGATTTGGCTTGGCAGCTTTGTAGTTATGTGACACTAAACCTAGTTAAAGTTGAGAGAAAACCAAAGAGAGAAAGAGGAAATATTAGCCAAAAATGGACCACTATCCATTCCCATTTCTTTCATTTCCAACTGGGCACTCTTTTAGACTTTGTACTTGTCATTCAGAGAGGCCTCATTTCACAAAAGTGATGTCAAATGTATGTGTTCATGTTTCTATTTTAATGGATGATTATTTGAAGGGTACAGCATGCTCATACACGTGCTCCACTGTACAAATTTGTTATCCATAACAACAAAACTTCCAAAGAAACACCCACAGAGGAAAGTTAAGTTGTGTCATCAATTTCCCCTGAAAAACTCACCATGGTTAGGAAAAACTGAAGGCTCAGCGTCAAGTGTTCTCAACTATTTATCATGTGTTCACATGAAAAGAGGCCTCAGCCTTAAACAACAACAAAGCCAAAAACAAGAGTGGAAAACATGAGGGGACGGCAGGGGAATGTGATGTGATGCTTTCAGTTATTCATGCATTCAGTCAGTGTTCTTTGGAGTAAAGAGAGGGAAAGAAAGGGAGAAAAGTGACGCTCTTTCACAGTGAGCTAATTTCTGGATTTCAAATGCTTCGCTTTTGCAGCCAACTCACCCCCCCACCTCAACAATGAGGGTCCCTCAAAAGTAAAGGTGCACAGACACATGAGAGCACACTCTACTCCAAGCACATTTTTACTTGCTGTTGCTCACTCGCACACATGCATGCCTGTTAGCGCACACATTACAGGGAGGCCTTCCATAAATAAGCATAAATCAAATGAAAAGCAGCACAATACATTACAGCTGGGCCATTTCAAACATGTCCAGGAAGAGCTGCTAACGCCGATCCAGCAGCCGTCCAGGGACGGGGCCAACAGCTGTCTGCCATACCCAACCGAACTGCGCTGCCGACAGAAGAGGCACGGTTCTGCGCTCTCTTCTCTGAGAGTTTGGGGCCTGGAAGTCCAACCAAGCACAACAAGGCCTACTGCACTCAGCAGCAGATGTGGAGGAAGAGGGTAAAGAATGCCGAGTAGAGGAGAAAAGGGAAGGCTAAGATGAAGGGTTGTTACATGGCCTCTGGAGTTCAGTCCCTGTCCCTGCTTTCATGGTGAGATTTTTTGTTCATTTCTCTGCAACCTCATTCATGTCCTTCAACCTCAAATCATATTACTTCATATCTCATTTGTCCTTCTTGACAATCTTAAGACACTCTATCCTTCTTTTCCTTCATCTCTTATCTTCCCACTGCCATTTGTTCCATCCAATCTCTACTTCCTGTTCATGATATCCCAGATTAGTGGAAAGCAGGGTCAGTTGGTTCAACTCAGCTACTGCTGTCAGGCCAGTGGGCACACACACACACACGCACGTACGCACACACGCACGCACGCAAGCACGCACACACGCACAAACTTACTTGCATGATTACATGAGCTCACAATACATATGCCACATTTCGTGAGTTGTGGAAGTGAGCAGAACATTTGGAGAGCTCAGTTCTCCAAAGACCTGTCATCTGCAGATCAGGAGGTCTGCTAGGCTGCAGTAGTACAAACTGGAGACTGAACAGAGGCTTCTACAGTCATTCATAAAAACATACAGATGAAAGATGGGAGAGCATGCAGATGGTGAGTGTTCATGCGCCTTTATCTAAGCACAGTTTATATAGAAACTTCACAAACATGACATATTGTTGAGTATGTGTGGTGTATGAGAGTGTACATGTGTACAGATGTTTGTGTGTATGTGTGTGTGTGTGTGTGTGTGTGTGCATATGTGTTAACTGAATTAGTGTACAGGTGTCAAGGGTCAAAGCAAATTGTAGAAGTGATGGTTTGTGTGTGTGTCTGCTGATTTCAAGGTGGTCCTGATGAGGTAAAAGTGCAGTCACCTGATACTGTATAAGTAAAAGGAAGTGTAAAGTTAACAGGGGAAAGATGCTGTTGAACAATCTGACTGTATTAAAACAATAAATAAACTCTCTAACCTATGTAACTAGGACTTGACTCAACTAGAAGTGACTTTACTGGCACAAGTGTGTGTGTATGTGTGTGGTTTTCCTTCTATGTGTTCTGAGATATGACGATTCACCTTGGGTGTTCTGCCTTAAGAAGAAACAAACATGTGTTGGAAACATGTATCAACGCTTATTTTTTCTGTGCTTGCTCCTTCATTTTTGTGCACACATTATGTATGTGCACGTGTGTGAGCATGCGACTGTATCTTTGCATGGCATGGTCCCTTTTTCTCTCACTCTCTTTTAGTGTTGCTGATCCCTTATTTTACTTCTAATGTTTTTATCACCCTTTCAAAGACACTTACCTCACTTCCTATCTTAGCTGCAGTTGCACCCTATTATTTACTGAGACTCCATAAGCCATTCAGAAACTTGCCTGTTCATGTGTACAGTCACTTCAGAATTACACAAATGACCAAGCTCCTTATGCGTTTAAACATTAAAACCAAATATTTCTCGTGTGGCTACCTGTAAAAGCGTAAAATAAAGTTTAAAAAAGGGAAGAGATTAAAAACACTCGAAGGCTTGGCCGTTTCACCCCAGTTTCTAAAAATACCTCTGTTTGTGCCATGAAGTAATCCATCTCATGTTATGGAAAATCTGATTTAATGTCACAAAAATGCAGCTGAAATGCCCAGAGAAGTTAAGGGGCCAAACTTGTTGGTTTTATTTGTTGACTTAAAACGTATTAGTATCTCAAAATTAGTGCGGTAATGATTGATTTTCAAACGCTACCAACCACCCAAACACCACAGCATTCTCCACTAACTGTGTTGGGGCTAACTCACTGTGCAGTAACAGCACAGCTATCTGACATCCCCATTTACATTTCAAGAATCGCAAATGGCAATGCTAATTAGAAAAAGGAGTAAGTAGTGGGAGGTCTCTTTTGTTCTGGAGAGGGTGGGGTCACTCTGGCAGCATTTCTCAAAGCGCTGCTGCATGACTTGAAAGGGTACAGTATTAGGTTATAATCTACTGACAAAGAGAAGAGGGAAAGACAGAGAGAGGAGGTGAACAGGTGGGAAGAGAAGAGAAGAGAAGAGAAGAGAAGAGAAGAGAAGAGAAGAGAAGAGAAGAGAAGAGAAGAGAAGAGAAGAGAAGTTTTCATTGGACCCATAAATTAATAATGACTCATCATATAATCTCAATAAGCCTTCCCAGCTTTGCCAGACACAGGCCCTCCATTTGAAAGGGAGAACACAGATGAGGAAGAAAATAAACTTTCCCTCAATAAACGACCAGCCTGCCTCATCTCTGGGAAAGTTTTCACCACTAACAGATTAAGGCCTCTCATTTGTTTCTGGTACCAATTCTCCTCAATATCACCATGGCTCATCACTGTGGTCGAAGACATTTAACAGTGTGACCACTCAAAAGGTCGCCCCAATTAAGTGTTTACAGAGGAACCTAATTCAATACAGCTAATTCAATTGTGAAAAAACAAAACATGTGTAATGGTACATGTAGATGTGATTATAGTGCTGTAACAGTGCAATGAAAATCAACATAGGGACTCAACTGGGAGATAAACATGTTCCATTTCCAATCTGTCCATATTCATTATGCTCTCACCAAAACATAATAACACACTGTAAAACAATGATGATGAGTCTTGCATTTCTCCACTCTCCTTCATTCAGACCTCAGAATGTTTGACCAAAACAAACAAGGCAACACTCTCTTGTTTACACTTTCATTTAATTCAAAATTATACTAGGTAAGAAGATGAGGCAGTTTATTTATTGAAGTCAGACTGTATCAGAAAATCATGCAGAGGCCGGATTTTCATGCCAGGGTTCGTGTGTTCATATTTCAGCAAAGTTTACAACGGGATGATTTGTATAAATATACATGCAAATCTGATGACTACTTTGTGAGATCTGGGACTGTCTGACTGACCTGAGGGTTGGAGCACTTGACGTGGATGGGCTGCAGATCAACATGGAGGCAGACTACAAAGGAGTGCCTTCCTTCAGAGCAGCTCTGCAGCTTATGGGATGTGACGGCCAGTGTGGAGGTGCAGCCCATAGGCTCCAGCAGGCTCAGGCTTCGCTGCTGTCCCAGCAATGTGTACACACTGAATTGACTGAGGCTAACTGTCCATGGGAAGGCATCACCTGGTGTGAGAAGTGAGAAGAAGGATAAAAACACACACATTAAAATGCTATTTTTGCAAATTGGATCCATGCCGGAAATTGGATCCAAAGACAATTCCATTCGAATTTCTACAGACGCGTCTCAGTCTGGCTGCTTAAACCAGATATCAAAGTGTCTTTTGCGTCACCTGTAACGCAATACACAATTAAGATAAAACAAATCCAGAGTGATGGAAGTACATCAGCGTGGCTAGGCTAGACCATGCTGTTACTAGGAAAGACAAATCCAAACTAATCAATAATCAGCCTGCAGTCTGGACAAAGCCTTAGAATATTCCTTTCACCTACCTTTAAATTCCAAACACATAACTTTACAGTACATGGGATGAGAAAGCTTTAAAGATACACTAAGGAACAGTATCCTGTCTCAAAAACAACACTCTATACCCATTAAGCAGGCAGAGGATCCCATCAAAACAAACTGTAAAATGACTTTCTCTAAATCTGTGGATCTGAGACAAGATACCACACTGAAAGAGCTTGAACTTGTGAGCTTGCCAACCCTGGTAGAACCATCTTAAAGAAAAGGGGAACTTGTTCACTAGCACAGGGCCATGAAGAGCGCATTTCCCATGAACTGTGGGCAGGAGCATTGAAAATTAGAGATGAAGAGCTTTTCAAAGGGTAGGAATGAATTACTAAAAGCATGGGTTGTTAATTTTAACGGCAACATTGACAAGGCTGCTGATGTCACGGTTTTTGCTGTTGTTTTCCTTTCTCCTCAGTTTCTGAAATCTGTATGCCTGATGCTGATGTCATTGAAGAGGTGGGAGTAAAAAAAAGAAGGGTGGCCCCTTTTTTCTTCTTCTCAAGAGAAAACACTGCTCACCCGTCTGAGTGTTGCTTATGTCAACTGTACCAGGTGTGCACACCACATGTGCAAGGTCTATCTCTCACAGTCGCTCTACTTAAGTTTGTTTGTCTTTTGTCATGGTAAATGAGTGGTAGTGGGTCAAAGGTTGCTCAGTGTTGAAAAGGCTATAATGATGATGAATTCACATTATGTAGCCTATTACTATTATGAAAGCATTTATTTCAATTATCAATAAAAGCAAATTAATTTGCAATAAAAGTTAAGTAGATTTCCCCCACCTATTGAAATTTATTACCCAAGACTCCCATTTTTAACCTATGAACCTATCACCATCATTGTTTTCCAGGGTGTACCATTTTGTTTTCTCATTTAGACTTTCACATCAATCTTTCTGACACCAGGTCATTTGGTGTTCTCGCTGTGTATCTGGGTGTGTGCTCTTATCCCTGCATTTGAATCATTCTAATTAAAGTTGAGATTTCATTAGACACAGTATGAAAACCTACCTTCCTCCAAGATGGGCTTGGAGACCACGAAGGGGAGCTCCTGCAGCGGTTCCATGTACTTGTGGCCAGCACTGAGGACACTAATCTGTGGCAGACAGACTACCAGAGTGCCTGGCATGGAGGCCTGGTTGTGGTACCAGCTACGGACAGTGCCGGGAATGTCACCGCAAATGATGGTGCTCGGAGAGGGGAGGCTGTCATTAGGCAGGAACACACAGCATGACTGCAGCTCCAACTAGAGAGAGGAGATAAAAATAAAGGACACATGTTAATCAATTTTGTATCACTTGATCAATAATCACCCACCTGCCTTGGCCTCCCTGAATGACTTTCAGTTAGCAGCCCATGAGCCAAGTGCTCAAGGGGAACTACTTTGTGCCAAATTTAGAGGACTTGGATTGCATAAGAAAGAGTGAGTGCAAAGCGCTGGGTGTTGCTGGAAAAGACTGAACATGCTTAATAAACCTTTCCTTGATTTAAAAAATGGAAACTGTCCATCCCACATTAAGTCATGCATGCTGTTCTGCATGATGCCCATGATTAACTTTATTATATATTATAATATTAAAGGACATGTTGATGAAGGTTCTCAATAATCCAGGTCATGGTAATTCTAAGTGCTGTATCGTAGGCAACTGGACTTGTTTCAGTTTCTCCTACACAGAGTTTAAAAGCCTGCAACTCCCCTCCAGTTAGTTAGAACTGAAGAAGCCTCTTGAATGAGAGGTGAAACGTCTTCAAGAAATTGAAACACGTCCAGTTGCCTATGATACAGCACTTAGAAATATTAAAGGCCCATTACTGTATAGGCTCTAATATTATGTATCTAAGATTGTCTTGCTTTGGATGGTAGGACTAACCTTCAAACAACTTTGCAAAGTAAATGTGAGACTGTGAATGCCCATTTAAAACCAATATGAAATTCCATATCTAGGAAACCAAACACCTTTTACAATTTTTAGGGACTTTGGATGGTTAAATCTTGAACCTGACTCAGTTTTGAAGTCTAGTTAAAGGTCCACTTTCAGCTACATTATGTCACACATATTTCTCTCCACCAAAAAAGCAAAATTTACAAGCCATTAGGTCAGCAACCAGTAGCCAGTAAGTGTACAAGCAGTGCCTTTTTTCCATTACACCCTGGCTGCTCTGATTTAAAAGACCAGTTAACAGAAAGGAGAGGAGTCCAGGGTCCAGGGGGCAGACAGCAGGTGCTGCCAAGATAATCTGTGTGAAAGTGTGTGTGTTTGTCAGTCAGAGAGCTGCTCTGCTTGATGACTGGGTGCTATTACACTGTAATATGTTCAGTGTACAACACACACGCACAGAAACAGAATTTTGCATATGCACTCACTGAGCCTCTACTTATATTGCAAACACAAATGTTGGAGCGCCTCTGACAGACATGTGTATGGAGGCCAGTTATCCCAGCTTTGATGAGAGTCGAGAGAGAGCAAGCAGAAACTGAGAAAAAGACTAAGAGACAGAAGAGGGAAATAGAGAAAAAGAAAGAATGAAGGAGAAAGAGGGATAGATATGGTTACAAATTCATCTCACGCTGCTTCCTCTTCTGATTACTCTTCAAAGGGGGGTTTGAAATTGGAACACTTTTGCACACTGACACATAAGTCTTTGGCCTTTTTTAAGAGCCGACACGCAGGAAGAAAATCCATTGACACTGCCTGGTCTGCTGCAGATCTTAACAGGGTTAAGCTGTAAAGCAGGCAGACACACGGAAACCGCTGGGTTTAACACTTTGACTCTGGTCTGCACCTTGAGCTCACTGCCTGAGGCTAATGCTCTCCTGCTGGACATCTTGGTTTAGTCATACTTCACATTATTACACATTATTTCTTCTTCTGCTCAGGCTATTCCTCAACCACCTTTTTTTTTTTCGAGCAATGGCACTGGCCGTTACTCAATAACTGGGTGTGTCAGTATGAAGAACATAAGGTCACAGTAAGGAAAACCCAGGAGAAATGGCAGTCAGTGATTGAGTATTTATTAATGGCGTCTTCTACCCATACTGGAATATCAATTATTATTTTTTTAGTATGTCAGAATGAAGTCTGAATAATAATTGCTTGTCTCAACAGCCATCTAAATAAACAAAGTAATCAAATAACATTGACATGAAACTAAAAAAACAAAAAAACAAGCGCATATTCTGATTTAGGAAAATGTACCTGGGAAATGCTGTACTGTATGTTTATGCGTTTGATAAATTGCTAGAATAATGAAGGCATCATCAAATTGCCATCGATTAATTTCCCATCAGGTGTTTCCATCAAGATTTGGATTATTGGCCAATCATTTCAGGACTAATTTAATGGGGAACAAATATTTTTGGCTGAGCTTAGCAAAGGACAAGATTACTTTTGGGGTATTAAGAGTAGGTTGTGTCACAAGAGAATGTATCTAGAAATCTTTCTTGGTCTACAACAGGGCAAATAGAGGTGGTACCTACTGTATAAGTGACCACCATATTTGCTAGTGTGAGTGCGTAAAATAAAACATAATGCAATAACCCTTAATGGCGTATGCTTTGACTTTAAATGCTTTGTTGTTGCTCCCCATGGCAACACAAAACCAAAGATGATGTCAAGTGTATGGTAGCTATAGACTTGCCACATCACACAGTGAAAAATACTGACAATAATCAGATAACATCTCACAGATGACAAGAGAGGAAAAAGTTGAACAATTGAATGGCATTCACTGGGCGTAGCGACCACTGTTTCTACATGGTTACACTATAGCAGAGGTTCAAAATACTTCAAAGGACCTAAGTATGTAATGGAAAAGAAAATGGCCTGTCAGTTCTAAATCTGGGTGATACAAAACTAATCTTTAGTCACCCCCCTGCTAATAAAAGCCACAAAAAACAGAAACAAACATGTTTCAATTCACAATGGCAACAGTGCAAGAGTCTGTCTGAAGGAAAGGGCAGTGATAAAGCAACATTTGCTTTACTTTTGAGTGAGAGAGTTTAGGTCAGCAGGGTAGAATAGAACAACAATGAACTAGGTATTTCATGTACGTGGGACCAGAGGATGCAGCCGCAGATAAATATCTGACACCAGATCACACTGCCGTTGGAAGAAGGAAGAAAGGAAGACACAGAGAGAGAAGGGGAATGATGCCATACCAAACAGATGGATAACTGTAATGTTCGACAAATATCTTGCCAGTGTCTGGATTAAATCGTTCTAAAGTCTGAGGAACCAGAGGGTCCATGAACAAATTACTTATTATGACCTAAATCTACTCCAGGAGGCAACACTCTTACTGGCTGAAGTTCCAAGACAAATATGGTAAACAAATAAGTTCAAAAGTAATGAGAAGTTGAAAGGAGTCAGAGAGAGCATGCCTCTGCCAAGGCTGCACAATCATCTACATTTGTTATTTTAATAATAGAAAATGTTTAGGAATCCTTAATCTGCATCTGGATCTCGAGCGATAGACAATTATGGGATAAATGTGCCAAAAATGTGTACTTATAAGTACAATTGTTCATGAGGAAAAAGCAAAAATGTTTTAAAAATGCCCTGTTTTGCAATGTTGACAATTTCTGGTTTAGAATCCTTTGTTCTGTGAGCCATGGCATGATTTCTTGTGAGTGGATGATTCTGCTAACAGACAAACAGACAGGAACTAATAGGAGCACTAAAGGACAAGACACGAGAGAACCTAGACATCTCATACTGGTGTTTGGACTTAATTTCATTTGGTACAACCAAAATGCGTGCCATATTATATTTCCAACATGTGAAGACAATAAAAGCTGGTCCCCTGTGAACACTAAATGAGACGCAGGAAACAGGGACATACAATATACCTTCTAGCCAAATGGATTTATGCTGACATGATGCCCTCACCATGGAAACCTTCTCCTTTCTCAGTCACAGCTAACCACCGGTCACAATTCAACATTTTGGCAACAATTCATGCTCATATGCACTTGGAACATTAGTCCAACATATCAACAGAAAATTGTAAATGTCCATTCTGGTTCTGCGGTTGTATCACCCTTCTAGAAATGTGAACCCCCTGAGAACCCACTGGCTATCTGGCTGTTCTGGGTTACTGCTAGCAGGTCACCCTGGTTAACCTTGCAGACCTCTCCAAGGCTCTCCCTTCTGTGGTCTCATGTTTGAGCTGTGACTCACACACTCACAAACACAAGAAGACAGGCATACAGTATCCAAACAAAGACAGCGGGGCTAACAAATGGCGAGAGAGGGAGCACTGGCAGTGCTGAGCAGTGCTGACAAATCTAAAGAGAGAAATAGTCTGAGGTCACAATGTCCAATATGCATCACTGCTTCGACCACTGCCAAAACCATTGACAGCTCTTCTCCCCGACCAACTCTATATCCTTCCATCACCAGACCCTCCCATGCCTCTGTCCTTTTGAATGTCTCTCTGCTGAGGCATGGCTGTCGGTGTCCAGGTCTCTCACCATGACCATGCATTGATTCACGGTGGAAAGTCTGTGTAGAGATGTTGTGATCGGAGCATGGGGTGGACAGAAAACCCTGGAGGAGGGGTGAGAGGAGAGGAGAGGAATCTAGTGTTTGTGTTCTGCATTATGAAATGGTTGCATACACTGCAAAAAAATCACTAAGTTCTCTGTGCCAACAGGTCAAAGCAGAAAGTAAGAGTATGTTCAGGTGTAAAAGTTCACCTGAGGTTGTGCAGGGTCACGTTTGGTATTCCACACAATTGTGTTTAACAGCTCTGTAACAGGCCAATAAACACAGCACGGAAATCTGTAAGCCTTTCTGACAACGTCCTCCTACTGTGAGCTGATGGGCATGCCAGGTTTGTGTATGTTTGTGGGTATATGTGTGTGAAAGCGAAAAAGCATGCACAATGTCCTATGACAGGACAGAAAACTAACAGGTATGCCAGGCTGACCTAAAGCTCAGTTCATTCGCTCACATGCATAGGAGGCAAAGGGTCACATTTGCAGCGTGAGACTCACAAGGCTCAGCAAACTAAATTCAATTTCTATGCGTAATAGGATAGTGAAAATTTATTTTCTGTTAGGGTAGACCCGTGGAAAGGCAACTTTTCCAAGTGAAGCAAAAGGAAAGTTCTGAAATGAATTTAAAAATAGAAATGGGCACAAATAATATCTGAAAGCCAGAGGTATAATTGCAGTGTGGAATATCTGTTACACAACTTCACCCTCTGTGGGGTTCAGGGTAATGTGGAATAAAACTGCAGCAAAAGATGACAGATAGACGGCCTCTGGAAATGACTCAGGTACAACAAACAGTAAATACAGTGCAGGGTTCTGGAGGGTTTTTTTGGAGCTTAACCATATAGATTTGGATTCAAATTGAAGCCTACTGTTAGAAGTTCAAGACTGGCAGGTGTGTTCATTGGTATATACGTCATTATGAAAGGTTCACTGGGGAAAAGAGGAGTCAAAAAGCCACAATTCTTTATTCCTTTTGTACAATGACATCATGTCCTGTCAAAGTGAAACTAAATCATTAACCATAACAAATGGAGTTAACTGTCGGCCGCATGGGATTGCGCTTCAGTTACCCACTGCCTCTAATAACAGATTCATTCAGGAAAAAAGACTGAGGGACAATGTGAGTGTGTGTCTGTGTGTGTGTATTCAGGGGCAGGGTGTAACACTCGCAGCACACGCTATTAATATACTTCAAAAACAGCGGAAACACTTTTTTTTCCTCAATTTTGACCAGGAAATCTCTGTTGAAAAAAAGACTGAAGCCAATCAACTCCTTATGAGGCTGCACGTGCCGGGATTTAACTGTGAAAACATGCTCAGATGACATACTTACACATTCACAAAAGCGCAAAACACACACATCATATGTGTTCTTACATGATTCTTTACACTACATGCAAACCTGAACACACACACAATCAAAGATCATATCACCCCTTCCAACTGCAGTCATCAGTCATTTAAATGCAAAATGAAAAAGTAAAAAATAAATAAATAAATAAAACCTATGGCCTCAAGCCAAAACACCTGAATTAACACCCCCCGTCTTCTTTTTCTTCAAACAAGTGCTGCTCTGAGAGAAACCCCCTCCCTCCATCTCTTTTTAATATCCTTGTTGAGGCTTGGCGCTGTGCTAACCACTTCCTCTGAAGGATGGCACCTGCAACAGCAATGAACTCTGTTATACAACCCTGCTGAAGTTATAAGGCTATATCCCTCTGTATTACTGCTGGGTGTTGAATTAGTTCAGTACAACAAGCTGGCTGCTGTCTCCTTTCTCCTCCTCCTCCTCTCGTGTTTGCCCTGAGGGTGAAATCACCACAAAAGACGTCCAAAAGCTGGGCTGATAGGAGACTCCCCTTCAATATGATTTATAGAGAGTAGCAAGGATACTGCTGTTTGGCACACAATCAGAGACTGAGCAAAGACTGAGTGTGTTTGTACTTAAATTTTGATAGAGATGCAGTTTACCCATTGCTGCCTTTCATCAGTACATCCTTGGTATGCAGAAAAAATGTGTTATCTGGCTGGCTCATTCAGAGATGAGAGTGAGAGATCTAACAGTACACAGCCATTAGAGGACAGAGACTAGCTGGAAATAATATAGGAATATGTATCATGTAGTCTAAAATACTATTCTGTGTGCACACTGAAGAACGCAGGTTTCAATTAAAAGCCCCACAGGCTCAGAGAGTGGGAGTGCCAGTAGTTTTTGAGTGACAGCCTGGTTATTTAGAAGGTGACCACTGCTTATCCTGAGACTTAGGCCTTGATCCCTTCCTCTAAGGCCTCTAAATGAACAAGGATCTTCTTACACTTTGATCTACAATCACTTGGACTCTAATTCAATCTGGATCCTGGATCAGGAAGCCAGAATATGCTGTAAGGAGTAAATAAATACTACTAGAAAAGAGACTGATGGAAAAAAAGCATGAATGATTTAAAAAAACTGAAACATATCCATTTGGACAGTACTGTGATTAAATGGTAAGATGCCTAAAGACACATTTTTGTTCTTTGTCTATTTCTTCCTTCTCATCCCTGCCTGGCGTCACATCACAGAGTTCTAATTTTGGGATTGTTTCATTTTTTTGCGGCAAGTTCTTCTCAGTTTTATTCCTGATCACTTCCCCGTGCCATCAGATAGCGTTCACAATCCAGCCACATGTGTGCACCCTGTTTCAAATCTTTCTGTCTTAATACCCCCGAAAAGTGTCCCTTACTTCCGCCTCTTCTGAGCAGCATTGCATGTGTACGATCTGTCTTTTGTAGCATTTCTCTCTTGAGTCTTTGTGAAGATGGTTTATCTGGTTCCAGCAGAGCAGTTTCTAATAGAGAGGAAGCTGAGGGCCAAACACACTTAGGCTTTAAAAGGCTGGGGCCATGTGGAAATGGCCTATATAACCACAGGAGGCTCTTAGGATCCGCCGTGCCTCGCCAGTAAATGACAGAACGGTGAGTTAGATGGAGGACAGCCTGTCTACTCTGAAGAGCAACTTCAGCGTAGAGTACATTATTCTCAGATAGTCATTCTTAGAAGTACAGTTAAATGTTTCAGAAATTAACTGAGAGATTGCAGGAAAGGTAGAAAGATCTGCCTTGTCTGAAAGAGAGATCTGGAATATTAGCTATTAAAGCTACACAACACAGATTATACACTATGGACAGTGTTTTAAAAGATGTCTTTAAGCGCTCCGGTTGGTGTGCTTCACTTCAAATCTCATGTGTTTAACGTGCTGTTTATAAAACTACAGAAGGTATGAGAGAGATACCTCTTTTGTCTTACCTGTCCTAACTGAGCCCATAAAATTGTTTACATTTTGACTGTAATATGTGAAGATGGTATAATACGCAGTATCTTCTCTTCTTGAATAATTTTTCAGCAGCACAGCTGTCTTGCTGTACAATTCTGACAGCGCTAAACACAATCTCTGTCACAGTCATCTAACTTGGACCCAGGCAGTGAACTACGTGTCAGAAAGTTATCCTGTGGCGCTGTGGTCAGATCCGCTGTTAGGCTCATTGTTTTCAATCACTGCAGGGAAGAGAAACTTGGAGGCTCCAGCTCTGTACAGACCTCAGCACAGCACAAACCCTGTGGGCCAAGATCACCTCTCTGTGGAGCGACCCCACAACATGTGAAACACGCACACACTTGCACACTCAAGCACGTATCTTCTGACACATTTTTCCCTCATTTTCTCAACTGCACACACACTTGAACACACACAATAAGCAAACCACGACACACAGGAAATCACCCAGAGATAGAGGAGAGGAAATTAGAAACACCCTCCCAGCATCCCGGGTGAAAACATTTGCAACTCTGGAACAGAAAAATCTCAGCGGAGAAATCGGCAGCAAACGGAAAACATATCCCTTTGTTTTTAAAAACCTGATACCTCTCCAAATGTAATCTTCCTGTTCCTGCACCAGACGGGACACTGTGTTTCCTAAGTGGCCGGTCAGATGAACAGAAGGTCCATAGAGCACAACCCCCCCCCCCCTCTGGATACCCCACCCACTGTTAACCTCCTGCTACCCCTTCTTCTGCACATCCTCCTGCATTCAGCCCTGTCCAAAAACACATTTGGAATTGTGAGTGTAATAGTAAATAGAGTAAAAACAGTGTAAATAGTGTCTCCCTGTAAATTAACATGATTAATGTGTGTATCTGAAGATGACACTGTGCAGATGTGTGTTGTGGTTCATGGATATACACAAATTAAGTTTTTCCTGCAACCTCAGAAAGCAGCTCTCCCCTCTGATGTCTACGAGAAAGGCATCTAAGCATGATGCCTCCTGACAACAGATAGGCTAGGTCTCACCCACATGCCACCGCAAGCAATAAGCTCGTGGCCTGGCACAGCAGCACGGCCAGGCAGCCAGCCATCCCTGTGGCCCTGCATTCCTCTCTTCTAACACTGCTTACAGAAGCTGACAAGCGCTGGAGGTCTCCTTAGCTGAGGTGGAAATCTGCAAAAATAAACGCTTTAGGTGACATGAAGGCTTTGTTTGTTTCTGCTGGCCCGGCTGTTTGTGTTAGCGCGGTGGGTTAATTGCGACTTTGATCGCTGCGTTTATTGATCCAGCAGTGGCCTTAGGAGTGCGGCTGGCCTGGTCTGCCTCGGCTGCTCTCACCCCTGATCTCAAACAATCACACCTCCACTACCCCCGCATGGTGAGCCACTACAGATGGAGTCCAGGGGGTGGCAACACCAAACTAGGGCTGAGGATGCACGGCCAAGGACAATAAGGATGGAGTGTCTTAGTTTAGTTGAGAGAGACTACCTGTTAATTTGGAATGGGGTGAATTTGACTGGAATGGACTGGGTTTTAAGATCAGACAATGTGTCATGCAAATTCATGGTACAGCTGACAGTTTAGACAAAAGCCCTCGCATACAAAAGACTAATGGTAATCAGGCTGGACTGTAGTTTGTTCAAATGTAAGAAATAGGCTTGGCTCGGTTTATCTACAGTAGTGGTATGGCCAGACAATTTTTCTCTGGGCCAGCTGAAGTGAGTTGAGGTGGCTGCAATTATGTTATGCAGTATGTAATAGTTGGCCAAGTTGGATCAGATGGTGATGGACTGCAGATGAAAAGAGCTTTTATTGGCTAACTCTGGCAAATTTTCACCACTATTGATTTATGCAGTGTGACTGAATCAAGTAGGCCAAACTGGGCTGTTCTGAACCTCAGCTGATTTGACCTGTGTTTGGCACAGCTTCCCCCCTTGTCCCAAGACAAAGGGTGGATGCATGCTCCAACAATTTAACCAGATTCACCTCCACCAGGCTTTCCAAAACACTTCCAGAAGATCAGGGTGAAACCCACCATCATTTCTCCCTGACAATTTTTAGAACATTCCAATCCTGATATTGTAGCTGCTGTGAGTTTTTATCCTAATGAAAATCAGTTCCAGGTCTCCGGGCCTCTGAGGTTCAAGAGGTTACAGACACAAGAGAATCCCGGTAAGCACTTTTCCAGTTCAGTCCGGTGAGAGGGTCAAATATGTGTGTGCGTCTATAATAGCTGTGAGGTCATCAGTGTATTGACACAGCAGCAGATGATGGAATGGGATTCTGGCCACACATGCACATGAGCGCTCCCATCAGCATGTGCACACAGATACACACAAACACAGTGTTCTCACCCGGTAAACAGCTAATGACACATCTACTGTTAGACTGTGCGGTCTTGATTTAGATCAGGCGATACCAGAGAGGATGAGTGTGTAATCAGGAGAGAATGTACACCCTTTCTCTCACTCTCTTCATGTTCGTTCAGTACTTCTGCTGTATCCCCATCTCTGTTCTTCCTTCTCTCTTTCCTCCCAATCTGCTCTCTGTGTGGAGATATTTGTGTAAACTCAATGACAGGAGAGACACACTGTGCCCTGCCCTTAGCATTACCCCTCTTTCTGTTCGCACAACAGCCAATCAGTATCTAGCTTTCTATCAGAAAAGTAAGAACTGCAAGCTTTAATACAAGTACTTACTTAATACAACAGTGTGCCAAGCACTTAGATTTTATCTCAGTTTCAGCCTGATTGAAAAACTTTTTTTTTTTTTGCAACAAGGTATGCTAGAACACAGATCCACAAGAGTTAAAAATGTCAAGGTCAAATGATTGGACCGCATAAAGCAAAGAAAACAACTAAGGAGGTTGCTGAAACTACTAAAATTGGGTTAAGAACTGCTCAAAGCATTATTAAAACCTGGAAGGATAGTGGTGAACCATCATCTTCAAGGAAGAAATGTGGTAGAAAAAAAATCTTGAATGATTGTGATCGGAGATCACTTAAACGTTGGTGAAATCAAATTGTAAAATATCAACAGTAGAACTAACGGCTGTGTTTAATATTGAAAGTAAGAGCATTTCCAGACGCACAATGTGAAGAGAACTCAAGAGATTGGGACTAAACAGCTGTGTTACCCTCATCCATGTAGCACTCATCAGTGAGGCTAATCGAGAACAAAGTTCATGTGGTCTGATGTGTCTAGATTTACCCTGTTCCAGAGTGATGGGCGCATCAGGGTAAAAAGAGACTGTGCTTGTGCTACAAGCCTGTGGGGGCAGTGATATGATCTGGGGTTGATTCAGTTGGTCAGGTATAAGTTCAGTAATGTTATGTGCCCAAAAAATGTGGTCAGCTGACTACCTGAATATACTGAATGACCAGGTTTTTCCATCAATAGATTTTTTCTTCCCTGATGGCACGGGCATATTCCAAGATGGCAATGCCAGGATTCATCAGGCTCAAACTGTGAAAGAGTGGTTCAGGGAGCATGAGACATCATTTTCACACATAGCTTGGCCACCACAGATTGTGTGCCGTAATCAAAGCTAAAGGCGGTCCAACCAAATATTAGAGTGTGTGACTTTTTTTTGGGCCGGGCAGTGTATGTGGATACCGGTCAGAGAGGGAGTTTGTTTGGTGTGTCTTCCAGTGTTGAAGTCAAACAAGCATGACATATTTGAAAAAGAGTATTAAAAAATATTCAGAGGACCTTTAAGAGAATGTACTGGGGAGTGTGTGGCAAGCTTTTCTTTTGAAAGGGTGATAAAAGATTAATTTAATTACTAAATTGTCCCGATTTAGGTGTTTTTTAGGGCTTTTAGGGCTTTTCCTACTCAGTGGGTAGGTTATGTGCCATATTCATGGATAGAGCTGTTCACTGAGATTAATTGTAATTAATTAATCGTAACTTTTGACTGATCCAAAACATTATCAGTATAGGGTGCCTATACTGTAATGTAATGCCTATACTGTAATTCATTCATTGGATATTGTCAGGGATCCACATACGGATCCAAATTCCATCATCATAGTTTGTATGCATTATAAATACTGTGTGTAATAATGCACAATTTAAGCCCATAGCCAAATAAAGAGGCACAATATTAATTAATAACTAATTAAATAGTTCTACAAAGACATCCATAAGTGCCCAGTGATGTTAAAAGGTTTTCCATGTGGTGAGTTCCCCGTATCCACAGGTGGTTTGAATGGGTCCCAGGGAAATTGAGTGGGTCCCAAATAATGTTTGTGATTTTTGCCTAGTTGTAGTATTAAACTCATATTCAGTGTTATATGGTTAAAATGATTGTTATATTCACATATATTTAAATGAATCTTAAAATTAAATAAATAAAAAACTAATATGCCAAATCTGAAAACAGAACAATGTCACATCAAGGGCTGCCCCCTGAAAGTCTATAAGTCTGTCAGTCAGCGTGCATTACAAAAACAGGATCAAACATAAAACTTGCAAAAATGCATAGGGATAACATTTCACTGAGGAATTATAAATAAGGGGAGCCATTATTAACCATTAAATATATTTTTATATTAGCTGGCACAATTGCTTTAACAAACTCCAACTGATACTTGGAAGGTCATTGGATGGCGGTTAACTGAAGAGAGAAACTGCAATTTGCACCTAAATGTCAGCTCTGGTCTGACAGCGATGCCAGCAGCCCGGCAGGAATGACGCTCCATGTCGCATGTCACGATTATTGAAATTATGCACAAAGTACATAGATGTTAAGAAATAGTGACCGAATTTTTTTTTCACAATGTAGCATTATCAGGGAAAAAATATGGTGCGTCCTTTGGATGCATTGATAGTGAATTTACTTTCATATTTTAATGCATCATTTTTTAGAGTTAGATTTACATGCGGAGCTTGGCGGTACAATAAACCGGCTGTAATGTAACATGAGTCAGTCGGCAACTGAGTGAGCTACTGTAGTATCAGCTGGATAACTAAAGACGTCCTTAGTTTGGAGATCTTATAGTCTTGAAGGACAAAAAAAGCTGGACAGCAAGACAAAGGGTAGAGGTTGTGCTACGTCGTAAAATAGCACCAATTGGTAGTTTTGATATCGGTAGGTACTAAACAAGTAAAGGCAGACAGGGCAGAGAGGGTCATCAAAAAATCAGATCGGAACTGAAAAAAGTGGATCAAAGCATCTCTCATAATAAATGCAAATAATTTAGATGAGATCCTCAGGACTTGTGACGTGACTGTCACATTTGTTAAGTTGACCATGTTTTACCCCAATCCACAAAGAAACACGGTGTTTAAAGTGGCACAAAATTGAACTTGTATTTGCAAATCATTTGGAAAATTGCGGGATCTGACAGACAGGGAGGATGAGGTGTTGAGTGGAGGGATGATAGGATAGAGAAGGGGGGGGCAGAGGATGAAGTAATGTGCCTGCAGAAGGCGCTCCAGCCGGGGGTCAGATCCTGTTCATGGAAACCATCTGGCAAGCTCGATCTGAGCCACACCAAACATACAGCATACATAATCCTCCTTTCTATCTCTTTCTCTCCCCTTCCTCCTGCCTTCAAACTCACCTTCTGCCCATTTTTTCTCCTCCCTCCTTGCGTCTTAACGTCCATCTCCTTTCCAACACTTTATCTTTTCTACTCCACTGAATTTTCTCTTCTTTCTCTCTCTCAAAAATATCCTACTCATTAATGCATGGCAGCTGCAGGGAGCAGTGTTACTTCATTTTTCCATGGCAACGGTCTCTCTGTTTCAGCAGATCCCATTTCAGTTTTGGTAGCAACGTTCTCCTTTGCCAGCACTGAACACATTAATGTGTTAAATAGAAGGAATTATTGCAGAATTCCTGAAATAGAATCACCATCCTGATCACTTGCAATTATTATCAGGGCCCAGAGAGAACATGGGTGTCCTCTGGGAGAACCGGAAGGCGAGAAGGGGAGATGACAGGATGAAAAGGGGTAAGGGCATGGGGGGTGACATAGGCAGGAAATAAGCAGGGACACAAACCCAGGGGACAGAGAAGGACAAAAGAGGTAAGAACACAGGAGGCAAAGAGAAGAGTTTAGGAGTTGGACTGCATGCAGCTGGAGTGAGAGAAGTAAGTAAAAGTTCAGAATGCTAAGGCTGAGGGCAAGTGGCCATTATAAAATGTGCCAGGCCACTCTGGCCAGGGTGACAACTGCAGTACTGCCCTTCAGCCCTAATGTGAAGCGACTACTAAAATAACACCACCTACACATGTTATAGCCCTGCATGACCAAAAACTTAGCTGCCTCCACAGGGAAATCACACACACTCTCTCTTTCCCTCATTGTGGGCATGACACAGATGATCTGTGCTGTACGTAATGTCAAGAAGACACCATCTTGGGCCTGAGGGGCTCAGTTTGGATGGTTTGTCCCTCTGACCTCACCATGCCTGTTGCAATGGTTCAAAGATTCTGGCTCTTTCAATCTTTGTCAATTTCTTTTTCTACCACATCCACATCTGTCTTTCTCTCAGGCCTTTTCCTCACATATAGATATTTTCTAAATCAATATTTTCCTCAGCTGTTTCAAACAAAAATCCTGTCCACATGACTTTTGTTTTACAAAGTGTCTTCCTACACACAAGAATATAAAAACTCAAACAAGCATGCCGGGCCAGTAGTTGGCGATCAAGGCTAAATCAACAATACTTCAAATACCAGAGAAGAACATTGATGAACGTGCGCAGTGAGCTGATTTTCCTTAAGAGGTAGCAAAGTCATCATAGGCTAGTCTCGCCACTTAGAAGCCATTTTTGCTACGACCCTGGCAGCTTTTTCTGGCTAACAAGATGAGGCCCCTATTGAAATTAATAGGGAGGGAGCCACAACTTTACTTTCAGTGGTCACCAGGACAAAACTGAATGTAGAGGATCATCAGTCACATCTGACGGAAATCACTTAAAATGTTTGCTTACTGTGGCCCAAAATAAGGTTTAAAACACTTTATTTTTACATGTCATACTTCTACTATGCATGCACAAGGTTTCACAATACCAACTTCTTTTACGGCTTAATCTTGAGTGCTGTCACGCTGTCCGCTCATCTCATCAGAGCACTTGAACAAATGCAAGAGTTAATGTCTTTTTTAATGTCTTTTAATATGCATTAGCACATTTTGTCAAATGCGAAGCCTTCTCTCCCATGCTTATTTGTCTGCAGTCCATCTGCACTCACTTCTTCCTGCCACAGTGGCGGTGAAGAGAGTGTCCTCGTTCCCCTCTCACTGTAGCTTTTTACATTGTCTCATATCTTGTTCTCACAGTTAGCAAAGCGCTCTCACTCAGGCTATTTTAGTAGGTAGCTAGCAGGGTGTGCACTTAGTCTCAACTAGGATTAACTGTTTCTGTGCTAGTGAAGACAGTGTTCCCGCCCCGCTCTCACCGTAGTGTTGTGCAATGCCTTACATTCTGTTCTTATGGGTAGCAGAGTGCTCATGGGCTCTGTCATTCGCATGGCACTGGCTTGCCTGTAGCTAGATTTATGGCAGTCAGAACTTGCGCCTGCTAGTGCTTTTTTTCAGGTGCACTTTGGCCTTTTGACCTTGACTGTTCCTCCTTACAAAGAATATTTGAAGGAGCTGCATGAGTGCATGCAAATACGTTTATGGCTTGTCCAAGTCCATTTCGTTAAACAGCGGATAATGTTTGCGCAAAGTAAGGCGCATGTTCCACTGTATCTGCACGGACCTCAGTCCGTGGATCAGGAGGGACGGGTTATAAGAATTATCATTCTGGTAATAGTGGATGCGATGCAGGTGGGTGAAATATGTCTTAAATGAGGAAAACATTAATGACACTACCTGCAGTGATCTTCTAACAACAGAAAAGATATAAGTGTCTCTCCCTCAACATGCACAAAACTCCAGACTCGCCAACAGGATTGGCTAGAATTTCTTGCTAATTTATGTTCTGTGTTCTTCTACATGTCAAAAGGTCACACACACACAGTCCAGATTAATACAGTAAAATATTTTAGCGTGAAGCATAGCTGATAAATCATGAGTTTATTTCCTCAACTTTAGTCTTGCTACTTAAATGTGCCCCCAAGATTTGTTACAGTGACAGTACTGCGTGCATGGAAATGTTAAAACAGCCTCTCTAATCATAAAATCAGAGTGTTTGCGCGTTGTGAACCCGCCGTGTAGGTGCATCTTACTATCTGATTAATGCGTCCTTTAAATATCAGGAAAAATATTGCACCATTGACTTTAAACCAGTTTTTTGTTGGCACAGCGGCTTCCTGCTGCCTAAAGATAGCAGTACACCATCAGTCGGCCTGACCACACCTGATTTTAAGAGCAACACGCACACAGGTCGGCGTAGGTACATTTATTTGCTTCAGCCTTATGAGATAGGTACTCGGGATTCCTTGTGACTCTGTTGTCATAAGTCATTCAGTGATAAGCACTGCCTCTGGCAGTCAGGAAGGATGAAATAGAATGAAAGTTACGGATGTCACCACGGTTCAAGGCCTCAGTTCATTATTCCTGTGGATGTCAAAATGAATCAACTACTGTTTAAAAATGTGGGAAGCCCTTTATGTCCAAGCAGTGATTCACACAGCTTTATGTGTAAACTGAGCCATTTCTCTTTGAGCCAGCCGCCTAGTCTGTTTTCAACATTAGCTGCTTGTCTGTCTTTATCATTGACAGCTTCTTGAGGAGATTAAATGAAGTTCTTTGATGGCTTTGGATGGATTACAAATAATGTTATGGCTGTTTTCGTTGCAGGGTGAATATTGCCGATCATTCATATTGAGGTAACAGGAGAAGAGGGTCTTACATACTGAAATAGATAGGAATGTACTGGATTTCAACTCATAGAGGAACCATGGCTCTGAATCATTTTTGGGGTTTGGTTGCAGCACTCAGCTACAGATAGAGCATGACACTCATGGATTCAGATAATAATCTGTGCCTTAACCATGCATGACGGGACATCACCAGGAATCAATGCTAACTCTGTCTGTCATTGAAAAAGACAAGTATGGTGTAAAGAATGACTTTGGAGCAGAAAGCTACAAATAGAAACAGTGCATGTTCTGCTTTTTCCAGCTGCTATTCTGGTTTTAGACTTTGAGTGGGATATGTGTCTAAGACATTACATAAGCTATATTCAAGTATAGGGTCACACTGTAATGAAATGCCCAGTGCAGTGGGACAGAATTGCTTGCACAGATTTTTGAGGTTAAGCTGTTCCTTGAGGTAAGATAAGGGATGATGCAGCAAAGTGCATTAGATCTTGAACAACTTAACTGTGTGATCCAAAAGTGTGATACTAAAATGAAAAAATGTTTTATTCCCATTGTTCTTTGCTATTTGAGAACTGCTTGCTGACACCAATGGAACAAATGACAACAGCTGAAAATAAAAACCTCATGTTACCGCAATTTTTCCTTTTTCCATAATCACTATTTTCTTACCTACTCCTATTAAAATGAGCCCACGGTCTAGCATCTCTGAAAGACCTGTACCTCCATTGCCTTCTGCAAATGACAAAGCATCATGACTGCATGTGAAACCAGAACTAAGATGTTTTTAAACCAATTTACACAATCTCCAGCTATCACGTGTCCATATTCTGTTTAAACAGCCTTAAGTGGTCTCAGCAGCCGTAGAATAATAAATACTTTTGTAGCATTCTCCCCCCCAAACTCATTCCCCCACCTTTCCTTGTAGTCGTCTCTCTACTGTAAAAGACGGAGAAAGCCCCACATGCCAAATTGGGCACATGTGCAGCAGAAGTGTGAGCCATTAGGTATTCTGTTTACACCACACTAAAATAAATGGAGTGGTTTAAGTTTGGGGATATCCAAGGCCTGGGGTACCAGCTGTCGGGTCTTTCGGTTTGGTCCGCTTCCACTCCCATGTCAACAGGACAGACTGTTTCCTAATTACTGCTGTAGTACGTGGTGTGGTCCCAGTCGCACAGCCGAAGGGGACAGAGAAAAGTGGAGGCAATGACGGGCTCAGCAAACTATTAGAGGGTTGAGTTAACTTTTGTGGAAGAACTGTAAACAGCTCAACGGGCTGACATGGGACCTGGGCTTTGGAGCATTATTTTAATTTACATGCGTCATGCTTTCTTTCATGTTTGACTGACACCAGTTTGTGTGGTCCTAGCAATAAGAATTAAGAGGAATTAAGAATTGTTGTTGGACTTTAAATTCACACAGAAATGAACCTATGAGCGATATTCCAATTAAAGAATGATTTAGTTTACCTGGTCTTCTCTGCTACCATGAATAAACTTGTTTAGATAAAACTTCTGTGATGACCTGCCTGCATAAACAATGGCACACCGCTGAAAAGTTACAAAAATAGAATCCAGTGAAGTTATGATCTGTGAGATGATAGTCTGTTGACATCACAAGTCTGAATCTGACTGTGTGCCGACAGAGAAAACCAACAGTAAAAGAATACTTCCATGGTGCAGTGATCTGTAGGATATCTACGGCATTCTGATCAGGTCTCTCATCATGAAAACATGAACCTAACTGTTGTATTTTAACACAGTTCGGATGTTTACAGGGGTCAAACCAAAAACCAGGATATTTAGACAACAAAAATGCAAAATTAATACTCTGGGTAAATGTGGTAACCGTCTTCACAGTAATGTTTGCACACTGTGGACCAGCAGTAATAAATGAACCTAACACACTAGACAACACAAAAGACGTCCATATGCCCCAATCAGTAACGTACCACATGAGCACTATGTGCGTAGACACACACACATGTGCATACACCATGACGTTCTGTTCCTGCATCAATTGGAGCCCTGTCAGGGAGTTGTCAGCACTTCCTGATGCACTTCAGATGGGGCTGGTTGTGATGTGGGCTCTGCTAACTGGTGCAGTCAAGATGCAGTGAGCAGCCACACAATGGGAGCACTTAACTATCCAGTCAGACACTTAAACAGACGGACAGGGACATCAACCAAGCCAGCCAGTCAACCAGAAAGTCAGTCCGCCACAAAGGCACATGAGACGTTACGTATGTATCTGTATGTAAAACAGGCTAATGGGCTAACAGCTAACAGAGGTCCCTGGAAGCCATATGGCCACAACCACAGACAGAGCTTAAGCTGGGCCAGGCTAAGCTAAACCTCAGTGCTTTAAAATAACAAAGGAGAGACAGAGGAGGACAGGGAGAGGGGTTAATGGTCTCTAAAGTAGATACGGGACTATGTATAGCTGCTCCTGGACATGTCTGACAGCCAATAACTTCTGTATAAAGTCAAGTCAAAGAGCAATAAGTTGGCACCCTTGCTGTGCTTGAACCCCAAAGTTGAAGATTAGTATATATTAAGAGACCAAGACATTTAGACCTTGTTTAAACGTGGTTTTAAAATGTGTCTTGGGCGATTCGATCACAAGGACAGCACTAAATACAAGTGTTAACGGCCACCGAGATGCATTGTGAGCCGATCCCTCAAACCGCTGGCTGAGATGGTTGGGGACACATCTGACCACATACACTAATTCATCCTGATGTGTCCCCAGGAGGAAATAAAAGGAAAATACATCATCAATGCAGGATGTGGTGGGTTTTTTTTTGGTGAAAGCAAAAATGAATAGGTCCCTACCAATCTCAACAGTTGGAAAAGCCCATGCATGTATTTGTTCTTGAAACATTATTGTTTCTACTTTGTTTTCTACTTTGCACGGAGCATCTGTAACAAAAACAATTTCCCCCCGGGGATTAATAAAGTATTCTGATTCTGATTCTGATTCCTTAGCTAGCCCGTGCGTTGGAGTGGGTGACATGGCCAAAATCTCTTACTATTGTATATGTTATTTTATAGATACAGTACAGTACAGCAGTATAACTGCTCCTATACACAAGTGCAACAATATTGGTAGAGAGTACAAATCAGCACCTGTAGAGTAAGGCGTTTAACAGCATCCCAGGCATGGGCGATGAGCTCCTTCATTCTCTCCTCTGAGGTTGTCCATGACTCCTCTGCTGTGGTGTCAGGCATCACCTTCATTGGGATGGACAGGGGACGTGATTCTGGGAAAGAAGAAATGTGAAAAAAAAACAAAAGGCATTAGATTCATACATTGTTTTAAAACAGCTTTTCTTCAACAATTAGTCGTATTTTGGTTTAGCATAATTTTTCAGTTCTATGTCTACCCAGTATTGATGCAAATTCCATTTTAAACTTTTGGTCCTGTTAATAAAAGTAACTGCTTTACCACAGGAGTACTGTAGCACCCTGTAACACATTATATAAAATCAATATGTGGTCAATGAGACAATGTACTGTCCTGCATTCACCCTTAATTTAACTCTGTTATTTTCATTTGCTGTACAGTATCATGTTATATGATGTTTAAGTGACACTTCATTGAGGTGATGTAATGTTGGCACTCAGATTTCTTGTCTCCTACAGAGAGGAGACTATGAGAACTGAGAGAATGCATGCATGCACACACACAAGCACACAGTCCTAGACATGAAATGTCCTACTGTGGTCCAGACGAAGGCTGATTGTCTGTGCTGACACTCATGGCAACAGCCAAGCACACAAATCACACAGCAACGAGCCCCCACTAGCCTTTGCACTGACCGTATGAACTTGAAGCTCCATACACACCCTCAGAGTTCAAGAGACAGTTCTTGTGTGAGAAGGCAGACGGATAAAGGAGAAACTGAGTCTAAGAGAGAGTTGCAGAAGCAGAAACAGACGGAGACGGAACACGCATTCAACCAGGTTAGCTTGCGGTCTGTGGATGTTAAAGCCATCAGAGGTGAGGGAAAGGGGGTCTCTCTGAAGACACATTAAGACATATTCCATGATTTAAATGTCTGCCTTGCTCAGCAGGCCTATCCCACAGTCATGAAACGGCGGTGATGTCACAGCATCACCGTGCCTCCTCATACGCAATTCCCCCAAATATCACTAAAACAGCCAAATGAATTGTCATGGCAACACAAATGTGTTGCTGGGGGAATGGGTGAAAAGGATGGTTACTTACCCTGGTTTGTGGCTGCCATGGCAACCTGCCTAAAATGTGTGGGTGGAAGCGTGTGTGAGTATGTGTGTATATACAGCTGAGTGACTAAGGTTACAGGTGCATGTGTGTAAAGTGTGTGTGTGTCTGTGCATTTGTGTGTTTGTGTGTGCAAGTGGAAGAAAGCAGACTGAAGTCCGAGATCATCGTGTCTGGACTCTCTTACAGTATTTTCTCACACTCGGCAGCATCCAGGTGCCTCTGGCATTCATAGACAATGAAACAGACTATATTTGTCATGATGCATACTATCAGTATTACATCATTACATATTAAGCACAGTACTTTGACCACACTGTACATTTTGTACATTTAACCATCCATACCATATCTACCTCCACATCCTCGGCTACATTGTTTATGTGAGCCTCGTACACAACCAATTCCAATGTTCATAGACTTTATACAGTCACAGATGGCAAAAATTGACTTTGACAGGACAGATTGTGTTTCATGGAATGTCTTTCATTGAGTAATGTGCAAAGAGTGCTGCATAAACCACTGTGATATCATTGGGTTGTCAATAGTGTTTTGTTATAGAGGGCTGTGTGTGTGTTAGAGTATTCCTGTCACACTGCATTAGAAAGCAGTTTCCTGTTCAGCTCTGCAGGGGATCCATGTAGACATGACAGAACTCTGTGGCTGCTGCTCTCTGTCATGTGGCCGAGCTGTCTAGACTGAGGAGTCTTTACCCCTGGGACTGGGCATGCTGTGTGTGCATATTCATTTTTTTGTCTGTGTGTTCATTTGTAAAACAGGCTGTGACAATATTGTGTTTATGCATATGCACACGAACCAGTGTGTATGTGATAGTGTGGGTGTATCTGATTTTAAGTCCATTGTTGGTTATCACTGGCAATGCCACAGTCTCACTACTTACGTCATAGTCCTGGTTACCCCCCCCCCCCCCCCCACACACACACACACACACACTCCCGGATTACATCCTTGCCCAACCAAACAGTGCCTCACCACATCGGAAAATACAACGCAAACATATATCCACACACATTGCCCTGACAACACACAACAGAAAAAACACTAAAACAGACCCCAAAATGAGTTCACACTCTCACCAATCATCATTGATGAATTCTTAAAACAAACAGAGACCACCCTTCTGAGCTTCACAAACATCATTCCTGGTCACACACTCACAGGACCATGTCCTTCCAATTTACCAAAATAATCTATTACACACCATGTGAGTGTTAGCGTGAGGGTGGAGTAGACCCTGCGTGTCTAGAAGTTGGACGCTTTGCACAATTACGAATATGCAAGCTTGTGTGAGTAGGTATACAGTGTGCAACAATCAGCATGCACTCACATAATCCTGCGTAGCTAATTTTACATTACACAACATGTATTGAGTATTAATACATGTGTACTGTACCATCGGTCACACACACGTCAGGTTAAAGCCTGAAATTAGGCCATAGAGAAGGCCATGAGCCGTTGCAGCAATTACCATTAAATTCAGCTTATACCCCCCCATTCCACCCTGACCTTCACAGGTCCAATCAATACCACCCTCCAAAAATGTAATCTGAGTCATGTTCTAGAGGAACCAATCACTCTTGTGAAGATTATTACTTTTTGGCCAGGCCTCAAGGGTGGTACTGGCTGCAGTTTTCATCTTAAAACTGGTTATTGCCCTACAGCTTTAGACCTTATGGCTAACCTTCACCTGAAATCTTTTTTGACTTTGGGGGTAGGCCAGACTGTGAAAGTCCTTCCCCAGAGAGAGTCTGCTAGGCCAATCACAATGTGTGCTAAAGTAAAGCATAGGCAGTAACAATGCAGGGCCAACCTGCATGCAACTCCCTGCTTTGTTTTAAATACCATTCCAGGACTCTGTTTGTTAATCCTGGGGTCATTATTTGGAATGAAACTGCCATATCTTGTTATAGTGACTTGGCGCCCGCCATTTCTGCAGGGAGCGGATTGAGAAAAAGAGAGAGGCAGGCAGGGACAGAGAATGAGAAAGACAGAGAGAACACAAGAGGTCTAAATTCAAATGAAAGAGAAATATGACAGGAGCGCCCGAAGCTCTTAAACCTGCCCAGGCCTAACAAGTCCTGAGGGTCCTTTTAAAGTGGGGTTATTCCCCCTGTCTCGTGCCATCTCAGCCATGTCCTCATTTTCACCCTCTGTTAGGCCATTAGGCTAATATCTTATTGGCCAAACTCTGACCGTACACCCTGCGCCTCTCCTTCCCTCCTCCGTTTAGTTCTCATTCTCTCCAACCACTCCCTCTGTCTTTCTCTCTTAGTGTTCAGCTGGTGTGGGGAGCTGCCAGTCCAGTCCCCCTATAAACATTCTAGTGTTCTGACGGTGGTTATTCACCCTCTTTAACAGCTCCATCACATCTCCCAGCAAGTGAAAGGCCTGGGTCTTTGAAGCCCACAGCCTGAGCATGTGTCAAGTGATCAGAGAAAAGGCAGTGACCAGTGCCCCATCACAACATGTTGACTGTAAGGGGAGAAACAATTCAGTGTTGCCTCATTTCATGATGTACAAACACAACATGGCTGCAGCAGAGTAACACTGCTGTAAAATCTATGAGGGCGTGTGGTGTGGTGAGTGTAAATCGCACATGATACAAATATGCGTTTCCCACTCGCAAATGAAAACACGCACACAAATTCATTCTGATACACCCACAGTCACACTACACTAACATCATAACATCGGCAGTGAAATTTCCACTACAGATTTAACAGTCTTCATAACAATGGCACGAAGTATCCGTATGTCCTTCTCAAGTGGTTGAGCAAGTCAACCATAAAAACAGCCTCATTGAGGGATCTCAGCATTTTCCCCATGCCGCCTGCTATCTTTCTGGTATGTTCCCTATTACAAATGGTTTACAGTGAGTTGAAGTGTTGTATATTCTGTTACAGCTGCGTGCAGAGGCAGCAATAGGGCTCTTTAATAAACCTGCCCGCCTATTTGTTTTGGATGCAAATCGGTGTTTATTTAAATATTTACGCGACTCCATTTGTTATGGCGTTATTGAAGCCGCCATTAAAAAGCGGTGGTGCAGCCAGGCTGACTGAACGGGTGAGGAATTGGGGTGAGAATGTGGCCAGATGACTCAATGCTTTAAAGGTTACAATCTTACCCATTTATTTCTACAACTCTACACACACTGCATCCATGTACACACTGCATGAGAACTCTTTCTGCCAGCTGTGCTTTAAGATACCCCTTAACAGTCAAGGTAAATGTGGAGAAGAGACTATGTGGAGACAGCCTCTGATGTGTCTGGCAGGAGGGAAAGTGAGAAGAGGATCACACATATCATTGCAATCGTCATCACTTTTATCATCATCATCATCATCAGGGTGATCATACACAACATGCCTATCCACTCTACACAGGAGAGGAGAGGAGAGGAGAGGAGAGGAGAGGAGAGGACAGGAGAGGAGAGGAAAGGTTCTGCCAGCCAGACCATGACACAACACGCAAAGAATGAAAGCATAAAGACACGTCTTCTCAGAATGACACCAAGAGCCCTTGAAACGTCCCTTGTGAAATCATCTCACCCGGTTTTAAATCCCCTCCTGTTCCTCTGTCATCTGAACCGAACCCCCTCCAGCGCGCACACTAATCCACGCTACGTCTGAGGAACCGCGACTCAGCAGCAACTTCCCCCTCTGCTCCTCTCACTTCAACCTCGAAAACCACAGCCAACATCCACAAGGCCTAATACCCTTATCATTCATGGAAGCAGAAAAGGGATACATAAGGACAAATCTATTCCCTACAGACTGATAGTCAGTGAGAGGTTTCTATGGGCTCATCATTGTGCAGAGGCCAAAGACTTTCAAATCTAGCGAGCAGAGTCCCACACAGACTACAACCATTCTTCTCAGGGGGGCCTCCTATCTCATTATTCCTCCTTTTTCTTGTTTTCTTTCCCCACTCCAACCATCATTACCTTGATAAATTATTGACTTTACCAGAAAAATTAAACTATATAAATAACTCCACAATGAAAATATTATCCCCTTCTGAAAAGTGCACAGCAGCCAATAAAAACCTGCCTGACTTCCATCAGGCTACTTGGGTTTGGACTATAGTTATGTGTGACTGTGTAGTTCTGCCTGAAGTCCTCTCATCAGTTCTCACTTTTATAAATGTGTATATACGTTTCTTTCTCCAAAATATATTAATCTATGTCTGTCCAACCATGAAACCTGGAGATTCTTTGCTGTTCCCAACATCCCCCCTCTTTTTTCTATTACTGACACACTACGGTTAAAATCACAGAAAAGCCATTAGTATAGGAACGTTTTGTGAGGTCCACAGCCCTGCCCACCACCAGATATTGTCTTCTACCTTGAGATTTACAGCATGAACAATACAAATGTTTTCATTTCTCTCTTTCTTTCTCTAGTCCTCCCAGTAAACAGGAAAATTACATCTAATCCCATCAACCAGACCACTAGCAGAAAGGAACTAAGACAACAGTTCTCGTTCCAACCTTTAGGAAGCGCAGCCAGATTGCAGGATACGTTTCTCAGCACAAGATGTATGTTCTCAGAGCGCCAACGACTAATTTTAGGATTGAAAAAGAAAGCCAGTGAGATCATTACTCTGGTAGATGTTAGAGAACAATGAGAAGCTCGGGACTTGGGAGGCTCTCGATCAAAAACGCAGTGCTGCTGCCAACAAGAACATTCATTAGGGACAAATAAAGAAAATACTTAGAGGCTAGTTTTATGTGAACCAATTTGTGGTGTAATTGTGCGGGCAGACAGAAATCGACCTCAAACTGAGGAGAAACAACTTGTTTTCAAAGTCGTCGTTCCACGGCCTTTCTTATAAAGGATAATTACACAAAAACAACCGTTAACACCTCTGTGATGATGTTACTAAGCAACATTCAAACAAACCTGTGATGTGGGTTAAATGACTTGCCTTGTGTTTAGTATTTAAAAAATTCAAAAACCTCTGTAGTCTGTCCACCAGAATATTTAGTTGGTCAATACTTTGACCAGTAACATAAAGCCTAATGGACGGAGCAGAAATTAGCTATCCTATAAGCCAACCACAGCAATACAATTACGAAAAGGGAGAATTTTGAAGAAACAGCTTTTACCACAAAAAACACCTAGACAAGGCTTAAGAATGAGTATTTGTACAGTATGTGTACACAGTATATGTTGTTACAAAAGACTAACCACCAATTTAAGCGGAAATGTGATTCCTTATGTGAGCAGACCTGTGTGTGTTTAGTAACATGGAAAATATCTATAATATCTTTTACTATATGCTTTGTGTCTCTGTCATCCGTAGGAACTGGATTTGGTCCAATTCAGTCAATGCTGGTTCTGAAAGTCGGTGTCTTGTAACACGTACCCTGTATATTTAACATGTGCAATGACCAAAACCAGAAAGGAAGAGAGACAGAGTGAAATAATTTGTTGCCAAATGGAGCTGAGTGGATATGTGCCCTGAGATTTGAGCTGGGCAGCCACACAGCCCCAGTATGATATCACCTTGCCCTCAGCGCTTTCTGGGGAAATGATCTGCAGTGAACTGGCTCTGTGTGTCTCTGTACATTTGCCTACACATTAACAGGCACCTTACAAAAGCCTGCAGGAAAGTCCCTCTTGATTACTACGAAACTGTAGCTAGGCTGAATGTGGTAACAAAACAACATAACACTCTCTTTACATCATAAAAGTGCCAGGCATGCATTCAAATGGCCAATTGAAAGCAGGGACATCTAGCTAGTGCAATTGTTCTGAGGAGGCTTTGAACTGCTAAAAACTCTGAAAATGATTTTCTTCCAGAGGATTAGGATTTTACTGTGATTCCCTGAGGTGATTTCGGTGGGGAAATCACTAGCTCCACTGGAAAACTAGGATAATCAATAGGCATAGGAAAAATTACTCCCACCAGTTCATAATCAGGCGAAACAAAACACAGCTCTATATCAATATACCATATATCCAGCACATTGGGTCAATTAATCTTATAACAGTATTTCAAACAACCACACTCTGGACATGTAAACTGTTCACTTTAAGTTTTGAATTGACCACTTTAATTCATGGTTAGAGTACACATTGTGGGCTTCAGTGTGCCTCGGGAGAGGGAGTATGTAATCTGGAGCAGAAAATCTGGATTTAAACTTCTAAAGGAACCTCTTGCAGAATAGACAATGTTTGTTTTTTTCAGTGTGTTTCAATAAGGGTGAGGTGAATAATAGAAACTGAAAAAACAAATTCGTAACTTGTTTAAAGGTATGCCATGCAGGATTTGTTGCTGCTGTTTGTAAACACACTATTCAAAGTTGGCGCTACATTTATGTAGAGTTCTGACCTCATGCTGTTATTGGCTAGGAGCTATACACCTACTGCCCAAAGGCTGACACCCAGAAACATCCCGAACACAGCCAAATACTAAGAAAATACAGGCAGAGGGCATGGTCTCTGCCGATACAGACACTGCCACAGACTCCTAGTGGGTCACAAGTGAAGATTGAGAGAGATTACTTCTGTATCAGTCAACACATTGTTATTTTTGTTTTTAAAGGAAAATCCTACATAGTATAACTTTAATATCAGCTGCTCCTCACAAAGTGACTCAACGGAAACATCAAAGGGAGTATCCAGGATTGCAGCACTATACACACGTTACCAACATTTAGGGAATAAATATTTGAATTGCACACTTACGGTAAATTAATTTGCAAAAATATGCCATTGTTATGGTTTGTAAAAGAACCTCATGACGTCTTCTCCTGAAGGTCAACTGAGCAGCAGCAGCTGTGGCAGCGCAGTTTAGTGGCTGCCTCAGTCTTATGTGTTTACTCCCCATGCATCCCTGTGAATGGCAGTCCTAACATGTGTTGACTCCAACTGGCAAACAACCTGCACATCTCTCCTCTGACTGAAGGCTGAAAAATAAAAAGTCTCTTGCTGTGATTACAACCCCTCTTCAAGTCCCCTGAGAAATTATATGTAATAATAATAAATAATAAAAGTAATGAATCTGCATCTAAAACCGACCTTGTCATATACCTGGACGTTCATTTGGAGTCACGTTAAAACAAGCACATTTGTACTATCGAGGAAAATGGCAAATGGTAATTAAGGACAGAGAAAATTGACACAGAGACACATTAACATCAGCTTTACTCTTCAGTAAATCATTATGGCTTATTGATTCAACCTAAGCTAAATGGCTGGATCGAATGTCCTGGGGTAAACACACAGCAATTACAAATAGATTGTGAAATATCCACCAGATGACTCCCTGCCGCTAATGGCTTTAGAGATGAAATGCATCCTGCTGACAAAAAAAGCAGAAGACAGTTTTATGTCCAGCTAATAGTCAACAAAGTATAAACACCAAAGGAAAACACGATAAACTAATAACGACATTGGATTGAAGGGCTGACCCTGGCCTGTGTTTTTCTTATATTTAAACATAACAGCTAGACCAAAGTGAGCTACCATCATCTCCCTCCAGTTTAAACATCCAGCTCCTTATTCACAGTGTGCTCCACACATGGTAAAGCAATTAATAAATCATCTTCAGAGAGCCTAACTCCAATCATAACATGTTAGATGTCAGCAGCTCTTCTCATGAGGTGACTTGACACCCCAACAACAGATTCTACATATGTTATTCCCATGACCTGGAACCTTTTAGGAGTCCTGGCTAACCACAGCTCTAATGTCTCCCTCCCTCTAACTTCTGTGAATTGTGTTTTTGGGTGGATTTTTAACTGGGCTGCCTCAGCAAATAGCAAATTCCATCAAATTCAGCATTAAATAACTATTACCCGTTGTTATTAAGTTCAGCTAAATATCAGGATAAATTAGTCTATATATCAAGTTTGTGTATCAAGTATCTACCTTACCATGGCCAGCCAACCCTGGGGAATATAAAGAATTACCATACAATTTATCTTCCTTCAATTAATCAGGAACACTGGATTACTAAGAGAAACGAGGTGGAAGAGGGTTTCAATTTATGAATCTCCAACAGCATATCAGGTATGATCACTATTTAATGACGCACAAAGATGTGGGGAGTTCACCTCATCATTCATGGCCCAAAACATCAAATCATCTTTAAAAACAATAGAGAAATAAAATACTTAATTGCAGGAAGGATGTATAATTATGCAACAATGAAACAGAGTACCTGCTGTGCTGTACGCTTCTCTGTAGTGTTGAGCTGTACTCAACCAAGATCTTCCAACAGTCGGGAGGCTTATTGTTTCACCATGATTAAAACCACAAGGTCTACATGCCTCTGCCCTTTTCTTATTCTGATTGCTCACGGAAACAATTTGTTACTTTTCATTACATCTACTCCTGTAACACTGCAGCAGTTTCCAGAGAAGATGCTATTCATTTACTTGCAAGATTTACTCCATCATGAAGTGTTGGAGTGAGGGCACTGAGAAATACAGTACCAGCACCTAGTTACCAATGTCTTGTTTTCACTTCACAAGAGAAATATCTGAAAGATAAGAAAGAGCTTGACACTGACTCAGTATATGTTTCTAACAAACTAATTAGCCTAACAATGAGATGCCTTGGACGAATAGGTCTTACATTAAATACTTCAAAATAAACTATTTCAGGCCAGATATGCTGACCACTTTACGTTTCATAGGCCAGCACACTGTTTGTGAATGTATATATGCATATATCGTCTGTTCATTCTTAAGTCCAGCTAAGGTTTTGTTTGTGACAAAAAGTCAGACAGCAAGACAGAGACCAGTCACAGAGATGGACAGCTGGTGGATAGGAGGCCATGCACATTGATAGCCAGTGTACTCAGTTGAGTGTTGCTGACAAGCTGCAGCTTGACTTAGCTCCGAGTGCGGTATCGGAGCCAATGTGGCTGTTTACTGATGACCCCTAATGAGAGAATACACTGTTGAGATGTGAGTAAGCAAAGATGCTGCGGTATGGAAAAGCCATTAGTGCAGATTGGATCAAACAAGGAACATTGGGAAAACCAGGAGGAGAAGGCGGTGTGACCTTTCAGCTGTGAGCTTTTAAAGCAAGCAGGGGAAGAACCCTAATGGCCTTTTTTTAGACTCCGAAATGTCAAAGGAGCATTTTTCCTATCAAAATACTTGACATGGGAGAACGTCATCCACATGCAATGTTATTTACAGCTACAGGATGACTTAACCCAAAACAGGGATTCATCACTCCTGCTGGGAACACATTTCCCAGGGACTTAAAAAAGAAAAAAAAGGACAGCAACCATTTGGTTATTTCCCCTGACTCGTCACAGCGATGCTTTGGCAGAGAACCTTTCAACCATTAAAGTGTTCAGAGGACCTGGAGCGCAAACACTGTTAAAGTCAAATAGTAGAGAGTGGTAAGAATTTTAGGTACATGAAGCCAGCCAAGACATCCCCTTGTATCCCATTAATTAAATATCTATAGGGGAACATGAGAGAGAGGAGGTGGGCTATTAGGTTCATAAATACACCATGTGAGTATTAAATGAAAACCATTTCTGCAGTCAGTACAGCTCTGTGTTGTGTCATGGACAGCTCCTAAACAGAGCGATTGCTCCAACCGTCCTCCAAGGTAAGGTAGGAGTGTGAGAGTACACAAGTACTGTACTGTATGTGTGTGCTAGTCTGTGTGTGTGTGTGTGTGTGTGTGTGTGTGTGTGTGTGTGTGTGTGTGTGTGCGTGGGTGCCTGTGTGTGTGTGTGTGTGTTTGCTTGGCATTTCAGGTAGCTTTTTGTGATAGCCATACAATATCAATATAACCATACAATATTTCACTAACTAAAATCCTCCCTAACCTTTTCTGTCACCATCAACAACAGAAAAAAGCTTTTGGATACTCTTGGTTAGAGGGTACTGATCCAATACCAGTGTGTTTAAAATAATGTTATAGATGCACAAGTCGGGTGCTGTTTATGGACATTGTTTAATTCTGCAGTAAATAAGTTGTTGGTTGCATACAGGTTTACAGGATGCTGCTGGGAAGTAGCAGGGTCCCATTTCTAATAAATACATTACGTTGAATCAGATTGGTGTATAGTCTGGTGTACTTGCCAATACCAATTCCCAGCATTTTAGGCACTATCTAGGACATTTCTGATACTGGTATCATTACTGGAAAAAAACCTTCTTTGTTTTTCACACAATGTGTTCCTGACACTAAAGCAAGCAGTCGCATCCATGACAAGGTCTGGAACTACATCCATCGTCCCTCATATCTCTCCTCCTCCTCTGTTTCTCCAATCTATCCATCTCAGTCCAAAGGGTTCAGAGATTCCTATCAATTTGGGATATTCTGGAAAGTATCCAAGGATGGACCACAGCAGTACTACACAAGCACGTGAAGGTGTCTGCATTTAGCATGTATTAACCTGCCTACCTGTATGTAGATACCTGCATGTGTGTATGTGTGCTGATATGTGCATGGATTCTGTGGATTTGTGTTTGCCTGTGTGTGCACTAAATGGGTTCGTTCTGAACAGGGGGGTCCCAGAAAGTGGAAAACTGGCATAGAGGAAGGCTCCACACAGCCAAGCCACTCATCTATTCTGGGCATCCACAGCCCACAGTAATACTACCAGAGGAGGAAAACAGAGAAGGACATGCCTGGATATGTGGTGTCCTCTGAGAAACGGGTTCACTCAGGTGTCAGCAAGCTGTAGTGTGTTATGTAACAACATAGTAACATGGATTCATTGCATAGAAACAAGCTTAAATAGAGCAAATTGTTGTTATTCTGCAACTGAAAGAACATGTCGTTAAACATAGAAACAGTGGCAGTTATTGCAAATATCAAGAGAGAGGTAAATGTCAGTGCAGTTTTCATTTGCGTATTAATCTTCACACAAAAAACATCTGAAAACAAACAGTGAGAGAAGACCTTTTACTGAGCGTGGGGCTCACGCTGTTTCCTTTTTGTGTGTAAATCTTTCTGCAGCACGGATTCAATGTCATGTTATTGTGTGATATTACACTGTACCTATGGCACAGCCTGAGGTTGGTAAACCTACCTGTCACTGTCTTGGTTTTGACAGGGCTGCTGGCATAGTCTGAGGCCTGATTGGAGGGCTGTTTGGCAAGTGGTGTGCTCCCAACGGACACTTCATCCTCTCTCCTTTTGGCCAGAAGAACTGAACCTGGAGTCTGCAATGATATCACAGCATGACTGAGCACCTATGAGGCCAAAGGGAATTGTATTGTAACATGAATGCGCTTCCATTAGATATACATTCATTCAGTCCTTAGAAAAAAGAGCTGTATTGGGTGTAAAAGCACAAATTATTCAGATATTGTTCTGTTTTAGTAAGGCCATGACCCGGGGATAGCTTAAGACAGCATTAAAGATCTGGGTTAATCAGGAGACACAATGTATAATGCAATGCAAGACAGAAAGGGAGGCAGAAAGAGAAAAGAGAAAAGAAAATGCAATGGAACACAACAGAGGCCTCCAAGACCAACAAGGACTAGTGACAGCTCCCTGTTGTTTTTGAGCAGTCTCCCATGCTGCTGGTAGGCCAAACACACACACACACACACACACACACACACACACACACACACACACACACACACACACACACACACACACACACACACACACACGCACACACGCACACTGGCAGTGACATAGCTGAAAGACAGAAGAGTGGAAGGTTGGTCAGAAATAAGGAAACCCCATTAGCATCCGCCAGAAGCAGCACTAGGTTAGGCTATGATGCAGCTGCACAAGGCTGTAGGCCAACCACGTACTGCAGCCTGTGTAAACACACACGCACACTCGCTCGCGCACACACACACACACACACACACACACACACACACACACACACACACACACACTGATGCAGTTGTTTTTCAATGACTGGGGAGGGACCCAAAGGCTGGTTGCGGTAAGATTAAAAATGGGCCCCCAAATTACATTAGTATTTGAAACTACTGACAGAGGTATGACGCCAAATCCTTCCTGGGTTTTGCAACATAGGGTGAATGAAATACTGTAGGCCAGTGGGTTAGTTGCCCAAAGTCAGGTTTGACTTGAAAACCATATTCAGGTATGTTTAAGATTTGCTTCGAGAACTATCAAAACACTCCAAGAAAGACACTTTCTAATACATCCACAGTGAACATAACCAAACACTGTACTGGAGGCTTTAAGAACAAATGCAAGTTTGAAAAAAATATATATATGTGATGCTCAACCTACTTTTTTCCTCTTATTCCCTTTCTCTTCATTACCCGTTTCCCCAACCATCTCCCTCCACTTCTCTGATTTCTCGTGTGTTGCCTGTTCGCTCTGGTAGTTTCATTTTACTTCTAATTTAGCCTCTCTCTCCTTTCTCCGCACATTGTCAATACTGTCCAGTGCTTTCCCCTTTTCTGTTGTCTGCACTCTGTTCCATACTCATCTCACCTTACCCCATTCCCTGGTGTTTTCGTTTGTCCTTCCATGTGTTCTTTTTCACTTCTTTGCATATCTGTCCTCTCTCTGGCATACCCCAATGTACCTCTGTCCAATTCTCTCATACTATTTTATTCCCCTGTAAACCCCTTCGTTGTCCTTTTTCTCCTGTACGTACATCCTTCCTAATCATTTCCTGCCATCCTGACCCTACCAGTCAGTGTCCTCTCCTCTGTCCTTCACTGTTGTCTGGCCTTCAGCTGAAGGCCTTGCCAAACCAGCCAGGCCTTGAGAAGTGACCCTGACGGGCAGCTGAGGTAGATGGCCTCACAGAAACACATACTCAGCTACACATTTGCTGCAGCATGTCCGCACACACAGCAGCCAGTGTTGTGTATCCTTCACATTGGCTGCAGTTCAACTCATAACATCTGTTTACCCCTGTGCAGTAACAACCGCCAGAGTAAGGGGTTGGTGCAATTAACTCCCTCTCTCTTTGTCTATCACACACACATGCATGCTGACAGCCCCTCCAAACTGCAGGAGGCATGAAACAGAGCAACTTGTTGAAAAAAAAAAAACATTTAAAGTATTACAACATGATACTTTCATGTGCTATATATATTTATGTGCCTTTATGGGGTGAACCTGGGCTATATCCCAGGCAATCAGATTGAGTATGTCTGCATGTGTGCATGTGTGTGTGTAGTGTGGGCACAGAGCATTCAATGTCCATTACCATCACCATGACCCCTGTCAAATAAATAGAGAGAGACTGGATGGAAGACAGGGAGCAGAGCACATGGAAAAAGGTAGCTGGGAAAGAAAGGCAAGGGAGAGGAGGGAGACATTTATATTCGCCTCAGGCTTTTAATCCGGAGCATTTTAGAATAAGTGCAACAGTAAAATATGCTGCAGGTATTGTATTAAAACAAATTACAAGTTAATCATGTAAAAAAATCCAAAGTAAAATATGTTTAAATGTTGACACACAGGGCCAGAAAGACAGAGGATTAGGTACCTGTTGCCTGCTGCTCCCTCTGTGAGGTTGGTACAACAGCCATGTGCAGAAGACTGGGTCCACGTTGACAGCTATGCCCTGGACACTGACTAACAGGACTCCACCTGGACAACATAAAAAAGCAGAAAAATAGCAAATCAGAGATTTAATAGTGCAAGTCTGAAGCCAAAGGAAATCAAAGCCATGATAAATAAGCAGTTTTAACAAAATAAAACACTAATAGGAAAGGACATACAGTACAGTATATAGACCAGTTGTTCAAATGCAAAAAAACAGTGGTTTGATAACGCTTTGATCTACACGATACAATCTAGATCAAGAGATGCACATTGACTAAGTTGAAACCATCTGAATGCACATAAAGAAAATGCTTTGATGCGTGCAAAGTAGGAAGCACATTGATATGGATCACTGAAATCAATGTAAGGTAATAAACCAACCAGGAAAAGTGACTTAAAGCAAATCTGTTCAGATTGAGTGTCAGGTTCTGCTACTCCTGCGCAGTTGACATTGTGTCTTAATGACCTGCTGGTGGGTATCGAGTCTGCTTGTTTGAGCACAGCAAGGAGCACAGTTTGTTTCAATTGCACTGTTCAAAGTGGTATCACACTAAGCCAAGAATAACATTTTCTTTTGATAAATTTCTATGAAACTCGAGACTTTCTCTGGGTTTTGGTTTACTCTTAAATAATAATCTTTACCAACAATAAGCGGGCCCTGAGGTAATGCATTAGGATCCTATCAATAATGATTCCCATGCCGGCAGGATTAGCGCAGGGTCTCTGGCGTGCAGTGGAATGTCCCAGCATGACGATAGGAGGATGTTTCAGCTCTAGAAGGACTTTCAGCAGTTTAATGGAGCTTTGGACAAGACCCCGGTCTTCTGTTTCAAGCCCTGAGGCAAAGCCCTGTGTGTGTGTAAGTGTGAATGTGTAAATGTGTGTGTGCATTCATCTCAGACAAAGCCTGATTGCTTGTTCCTTTACCTAACATTTTGGGGCCTCGAAAGCATGGACAAAGCACAATTACAAACTCTCCCTCGACACACACACACACACACACACACACACACACACACACACACACACAAACAGACACACGTAGAAAAATGCAGACACACACACATATGTGTGCACCAGCTCCTAAGCTTGGCAGGATTTACTCCCTCCTCCATTATTCCCTGTGAACAATGCAAATAAAACGGCTCTAATTTGCTCAACTTTTACAACGTTCAGTGATTTGTGGCCTGTGAGCTTGTGTGTGTGTGTTTGCAGTGTAAAGTAAATGTGTATGACTAAAAGCATGAGTGTTTGCAAAATGTGTGTGTATCAGTGCTGTCAAATGCGCGTGTGTGTAATGTGTGAAGCCTGTGGTGTGTGTGTGCATCTAAAGTATGATGTTATATGGTGTATGCGTGTATCAGACCAGTCCTAGTGTCTGTATGTCTGATCATTATTCACCAGGTGTACTTGAAGCCTCCGTTTTATTACTCGTACAGAATCCTGTCTGGCAGAGGAGAGACTTTATCACTGGATCAAATCAAACGGACTCACATTTCTTCCTCTATTGCTTCATCTATCTTTCTACTTTATTTTTAATATCTCCCTTTCCATTTACACCTCCAATCTTCCCAGTCTTCATAACAGCATTTGATCTGTTCCATTCTGAAACCCTGCCTTACCCGATTCTAAAGTTGTATCCCTGATCTCTACCTCTTAACAATCCATCTCCTCTCCCTCCGTGTCCCTCTGTCATCTCCTCCTTTTCCATCCATCCTTACTTTATTCGATTTCACCCCGCTTTACACTTCCTTCTGAAACCATACCTCCACCCCTCCACGTCATCCTACATCCACCTCTCTCCCCCTCCTCCTGACGAGGATTCATAACCTCAGCCCTGTGGCTTGAACTCCTACACCACAGTTTGTGGCTTAATAGGCTTTGGCTGTGGCTGTAGTGCTGGGGCTCAACTTCAAGTGGTTTCATCATAGCCCAAAACAGCATGAGCTGTATAGGACCCAAAAGGCTGGGAATGGGCTGAGTAGTGAAGATGTATTCAATAAATTGACCCTAAACTGTGGTCTACGGAAGGCAATGAGCACGACAAAGCACATTCAGCAGAAATTAGTCATAGCGCAATAAATCATACAACTTAGTAGATGGATTGTTTATTTAACAGTTATTTAACAAGAAATAAATGAGCTAATAAAAAGATATAAAATGCCTAACTGCAGATAACGCTCTCAACCAGAGCAGCTTAACTGTGGTCTTTGCACAGCATCAATGTATATTAAAGCCAGTACAGCTTTCACACACAGCTTCTCAATCGAGACATAAGCTGTAAAGTCACAAAGAAAATAGTGTTCACTATGGGAGAAGGACTCTCTGCATCTTATCTTGTGAAAAGTTTTGTGGATGCTCTACAGTGCTAGAGCCAGTACAGAAAGCCATTGCCATGAGCAAATACAGCAAACAAAAACCCATAGAAATAAGTTTTCATCATAACAAAATTTCCTCATCATCAGATTAAGGGTGCTGGCTTGTCATGTGTATTAAATGAACAGCATGTAGTTTCTGCCACTTGGGGTCTCTTAATCCAAAACAAGACTTGTTTGCATAAAATCATGGGAACTGCTGTCTTCATTGTCAAAACAACCACTATTGTTGATTAAAATCTATCCATGTTACTCAGGCACAAATGTTCGCAGACGAGGTAATGCTTTCAAGTTTTATTCACGTTATACAAGAAGTACAACAACAGACAACCAAAGGAAACAAACAGTTATTTTGCATAAGATTATGGATTTCTCTGGGGCTGGTCATTGTTGGAAAATTTGGGATAATCTAAGTACACAACTCTCAAAATATATAAAAAAAAGGTCTAGTTGTTTTTAGGCATTTTGATGCAAAAACGTTACATATTATATCTTTAAAGTTTAGCAGGTTGGTTGCTTTTTTAACTAAGTAAGCTAAAGAAACTTGAAGTGTTTTAAGTGTCCAGCAGCTGACATCTTATCGTGGCTGTGCGTCATAACTGTTTGGCTTCTGCCAACAACAATCATGACCATTTTCATACATCAAAACACAACTCAAAAAGCTCTTTTACTAAGATTAATAGAGCAAACAATCTTTTCTCTCACTCTGCCAGTTTGGCAGTGGCACAGAAACAAAATATGTGTTGACCAGGCCTTTAGGCTTTGAAGACCAAGGCTTTACCATCCACACTGTGTTTTTTTGTTTCATCACTATGTTGACTTAAGCGCAGGAGAGTGACACCTCCTTTGAAGCATGCAGCACCACAAAACGGCACGACATGCTTAGAAGGCGACCTCGGCAGCAGGCTAACTGTTGTTTTTATCTGCTCTAACAGGGTGGCATGTGGGTAATTACAGAAAGTGATGACAATGATAACAGAGGTGTTTTTTTTACTTCCTAAATGATTCCTGAAGAAAACTGCTCAGTGGAGTAGAATCTGAAATGCCACACAACCACAGAATGTGAGTACAGGCATCTGTGAAGACACACTTACCTTGACTCATCCACAAGTGGGCCTATTAATGTCAAAGGTGGGCATTTTTTTTTCTTCAGAGGCTTAAGACCAGTAGAGTTAAAAGAGAGCATGAGGCTGCTGGTGTTGTTTTACGGCTGTCTGACATCAGGCCGCTCACAGCCTGAGGCTACAGCAGAGCATTTGGCCAGACTGAGTGAAGGCCTCTAACCTTTAAGCTCTAAGTTCTTCTATCAGTCTCCTCTTTTCTAGGTCAACAGCCGCAGTAACCTAACAGCCACACATCTTTCTATCTTCATATTGTCTTTTTATCAGGTTACATGGTTTATACATTGACATTTTTTAATGCAAAATCTGCTTTTGTTCAGTTACTGCAAGCATGAAATTCAATAAACTGGGAGTGGTTAGGTCAGTGCAAGTTCAAAACCAAGTCCCACAGTGGAGACCAAAGCCTGATTGGGGTTACAAAGGGCATAACCTCCCAACAACAGGGCCATGACCCCACCATCAGAGTTACAGACATGCAAAGAGAGGTGGGAGGTGCTCACCATCCACCCCCCAGGTAGACGCATGGGGGAGGATTCATGTTCGGGCCAGCTAATCGCCTCCTCAGAATCGCTTCCCTGTTGGATGTGAGGCAGCACTGGGACCCTGCGTTCAGCTTCTCCAACAGAAAATAAATAAATATAGCCCAGCCCGCGTCAGCCAGATGACTTCTGACAGGTTTGGTTAATTTCGAAGCCAAGTAGCAAAACAAAACATTACGCCAGCGTGCAGGGCCTACGCTGCCTTTAATTGCTTTTCCGATGAGCTCATGACTCGAAGGTGTCCTGGAGCGAGCCATGCAGCCCGACAGGTGTTCTACTGGTGTGTGTGTGTGTGTGTGTGTGTGTGTGTGTGAGATAGAGAGAGAGAGAGAGAGAGAGAGAGAGAGAGAGAGAGAGAGAGAAAGAAAGAGAGAGAGAAAGACAGACAGAGAGAGAGGTGGAGCTGTTGACACCACCGAAAAGGGACTCAGCTGTGTGTGGGTGGGTGCAAGGAACAGTGTGTGCAGTTTATGTTATGTGTGTGTGCGGGTGTGTGTGTGTGAAGTCTGTACATGCGTCTTTGTGAACATAAGGAAGTGTTTCTATTTGTATTCATTTGTGTGTGTGCTGTAGGACAGTGAACAGACACTGACTCATGAACCCCCACACACACGCACAAAACACTCTCTGACACACATTGACTGTACTGCCGTTCCCCTGCCGTGCTGTGACCCGGGGGCCTGGGAGCTATGCCGCCGCAGGAGCCCAGAGGCTCAGGAAGGACACAGGCAGGTTGACTGGAAACAGATCTTGGCCTACGGAAAGCCTGCTCTCACTCTGGGCCCATACAACTCTCTGCACTGGATGCCACTATATACTGCGGTAGCCTGCAGCTGACAGGCTAGACCCACCTCGTAAAGGTTGACTATGGCTGTGGGTACAGTAACAGTAATGGGCAGGAAGAAAGCTGGAGAGTGATTCAGCCAGCGAGAGTCAGTGAAAGAAAGACGGAGAGAAAAATGGACTGACAGAAGCAGAGGTACACCTAAAAATACACTGGTAGACAGAATCACAGACACATTTAGAGAAAGAAAACAGAGAAAGACAAAGACAGACAGAGTAGACAGAGATACAGTACGCAAACAAAGAGAACATATAAAACAGTGGATGATGAGAAAGTATTTTTCTAAGAAGTCATTTTCCTAATCTACATGATAAGTGAGTAGGCCACAGTATTTGGCCATGGATCTGTATGATTAATGGGATGACTACAGTAAGTCGCCATACATGCAAAGTCCTGTGAGCCGGATATATCACATAAAGCCAAGTCTGGATAAACAGCATGTGAATGTGTATTACATGCATATCTGAAAGGTCCAAGTGCATAGACATATATAATTCAAAGCAGTGTATGTCCATGCATGTACTGTAAACACAATGATAAACCGCATGAATGTGAGTGTGAATATCAACAAGTGCACACGGGTGGTTATGTATGTATTGAGCACAGGGCTGTATCTCAACCACAGAGAGAGATCGATCCCCGATAAGATCGCTATTTAAATATATCTAACGTTTCTGCATAAAAAATGTACAAAAACGACTACACCTTTGTTATAAATTTTGTTAAGCTGTGTGCTTACATTATCCCAAATGTTTTCAATTATATTCAAACCCAGTAAAAATCTGTGCTGTCACTAGTAATGGTACATTTCATTTGGTCGACTGTTGCTAAAACTTCATGAGAGAGTCAAGGAGTGAGGAAGGAAGTCAGTGAATGTGACTAAATGTTAGGGTTGCCACGGTGACATAATTTCCCCAACAACTGATAAACTTGTGGCAAATGCAGTGTTATCCAATACACAGGGCTTTTTACAACAGAAGATATTAATGAAAGACCACAGCAACAGAAATTACATACTGCACATTTAAGTCTCGCATGGCCAAACAGTGTCTGCCAACACGGATTTTGATTTTTGTTTTTAATGTGAAAAACTTCTAAAATAGTGTATATAAAATATATGACCATGCACTTATGCACATCCCTAGTTGGTACTGTAAACCAGTAGTGAGGACAGATGACGGGTTTGAAGCAGCAGAACAGCAGCTCTCTCAAGCTCCATGTGTTGATAAGAGGCTCCATGGCCATACATAACCCCGGTCTAGTTGATTTTTCACCTTCATAAATCCACATCAACTCTCTGGTGTTGAAAAGACAACCAGGCGCTGCACAAATGGTGCCTGTGCCTCTGCTGAAACCCAAGCAGCCCTGATTTTGGACTACGCCAGCTGTTATCTCTCTTCCTATCCTCTCTCCCCTACACCATTTCTCTGATATGCCCACAATAATACGCTCTCTTTCTGTCTCCTTCACTTCAAATCACACCGAAGAAAAATGCTTAAAGCCACGACCAAATGTGACCTGGCCCTTGTCAGCAAGATAGCTAGCCTTCTTAATGAGAGACAAAACAGACTCGGCACTGATTGCATTAATGTATCATTATCGTATCCATCATGGACATACAGTGCACTGTGTGAACTCTAAATGAGCCCCAATGTAATGTAAGAGGAACAGGAGAGACACTTCTGAGCTCATTAAAATAAACAGACTTCAGCTTCTGCTGCTACTTTCCCACAGACAGTTTCAGTTTTGCATAGTTACCTTGAAAACTCCTTATCGCTGCTATCATTCAGCTGGCTCATGGGCTTTCTCTACAGTTCAAGCTGAGTTCTCTCAGTTTGTCATGAGAAGGGGGCCAGAGGGGGTGGGGGGTTCAAGCAATCTAAGGTCTGTCATTAGCTGGGGTTCAGTCCAAGTACTTTCATATGAATTACATTGTAACAAATAGAAAGGTCTCGTGCAAACTGCAAATTTTCAAGTTTCCTAGATATTGCAATACTGTGTCTTGTACTCTTGAGGCTAAAAATGTCCATAAAGAAGTTAGGCACTTAAAAGGCAGAGGAAATGCTTTGTCAAATAAATAATGGTGCAAGTCTGTCTTCATACAAATATTAACAACTTGAAGCTGTTTGCTGGCAAAAAATCTAAATATTTGGTGAAGCTTTAAATGGAAAAAAAATCAAAGTGAACATAGGAGCAGAAAAGGCAAATGTATTGTACTGCAACATTCAGATGGGAAGGGAGCCTCCAGCACACTGTCTGAGGAACAAGCACTTAAAATGCCTAGCTGCGTGTTACAGCCATCCTTATGTCAACTTTCTGTGGACTTTTGTTTATTTGATCGCATTAAAAGCGTGAAATATTTCACTCTTTGCAAGCAAGGAGCTTCCATTCTTCTTTATTTTGTTTTTCTGTCTGGGTCTCTCCAGACTCCAGCTGTATTTGATGTGGATTCCCAAAACTGATCCAATGCACTTGCACAACATTTCAAAAGTGGCTTTGGAGGTTCTAAAATGTTTGTTAAACATCAATCCATTATGAGCCACACAAATTACATATTGTTTATTACTTCTGTGTACAAGGGATGTTCTGTGGTTATAGTATGATAATTACCTGATGTTTCTTTTATTATATAATGTAATGTTTTTCGTTCTCATCATTAGACAGCACAGAATATGGCTAGAATTTGACACAAAGAAATAAAATAATAGTAAAAAAATATTCATATCTTTTGTTATGTTTTATGTTTCCACTGTATATACTGTATTTGGTTTAAGTCACACATCTTTGCTTGACATTTGAACAAGGCTAATGTTCCTTCCTTTTCGAATTTTTTTTTTCCCTCTTTTTACATGTCCTCTACTTCCTTGGTTTTACTTACATCCCTTGTTGATTGTATTTTTCCTTCTGTTCTTTTTTCACAAGATCTTCAAAGTATATGTTGTTTTAGTGTTGTCTATAGTTGCCCCTCCTATTCTCTGTCTCTATCTACAAACTGTCCAGCTTCATAATCCAGCTGTGTTTTGCAACAAACATCCAGACGGTGGGCGTCCAACCCCATCTTCTCCAGTCATCCTCTTCAGCTCTCTCCACAGTCCTCGGATTTTTGAAGAGCATGCGGGACAATTGAGGACGAGATCCTGTCTCCAATTACCTTCAAGTCTCTCCACAGAGTCTCTGTTCCCTCAGTCTTTCAGCTTGGCCCTTTGTCAGTTCAGTAGACTTAGTAATGAGCTCAGTGACAGATCAAAGTCCTCTGGCTGAGATTTGGGATCACTCAGGAAGCTGGGAATGCTGCAGTGAAGACTCTGACGTTTGCACGGCAATATGCAACAGATCCTCTCCTTTGGTCTGTTTGTCTGTGTACTGTATCTAACTGTCTACTGGTCTGGCTGTCATTCAGTCAACTGGTCTGAGTATATCTGTCAGGCAATTTGTCTGTTCAGTACATGATGGAAGTCAAGTTTATCTTAAATGCTCTTCCATTTTGGCAAGATCATAGGTGATAAGCAGTCACTGATGAGGCGTTTTTGCACTGTGTTCCTCAGAGATCAATTAAAGAGCATAGCCAGTATTTACATGTGTTTTTTTCCTTAGATGTTCAGATCATTACTGCTTGTGTTAGCTACCAGGTTCTTACATTTATTCCAAAGAAAACGTTGTTGCTCTTGCCAGAAATGTGGGAAAACATAATTTTCTGTACACCAGAGGATTTCTTACTGGGAAATCTACACAACACTGAGTGTTGAGAAACGTTCTTGTAAAAACCTTCAAGGGATCCATAGAGGGAATTTGGACTTTCTAATAACAAATGAGAGTTGAACAAAATAAATTCATTAAAGTGAATGATTATGTTTTTAACAATGTTTTCACAGAGGGAACATAGCATGTTTGCCAGTGCGTCAATGCTTCACTCTGCTAGTGCAGTTGCTTTCTCCGCAAGTATTATTCTTCAGAGTTGCCTGGCCATCATTGTGTATTTGCATGTGTGACTGCATAACACAATTTTCAGATGATGAGATAGGCAACTGTAATCTACAACTTATTCAGAAGATCACTTATATATAATATTTAGGGTTTTCCCTGCCTGTCAAACCCAAAGGGGCTGTCTCTATTATTGGCTGCCGTCTTTGTTGAGCTGCTGTCTTGAAAATTCCTACAACGTAAAGGCTTTTTTCAAAAACTACTATAGCTTTTATCAGCAATTGTTTGATGTATTTGTACCAATCATGCACGTTAGGTGCGGCACTAGACTGTGGAGGCAATGGGGGAATGATACATTCACTATTTCTGCAAGATCAAATTAATCGATGAATTTTCTATTATGGTGAGGCAAAGAAATGGCAGCTTAGCTTAAGTTACAGAAGTCAATAGGACTGGATAACAAACCTCAGTATCATTAGCCTACTTTCTGAGTGCCGGTACTTGACAGGCCATTTCAGAAAGGAGAAACTCCTCACAGTAAAATTATTTTGAGGTGGATAATCAAGGGATGTTAATTCCAGATCCAGCTGCACCTTTTTACTCAGTTTCACCAAATGTTGGCACTAAGTGGATGGTTAGCTGACCTCCAAAACCTTGACTCTTAGCCACAGGTGTTTCACTTAGGACATTCATTAATTACTGTTTGAATGACACTAAACTGGTGTCATTTTCAATACCTTTGTGCTGAAATGCCCATATGTGAAAATTATGATAAAAAAATATACCTAATTGGTCTCAAGAAGCACACCTATTTTGATTGTTAATGTGTAATTAATCTTTTTGACCTTAATATTTGAATAGAAAATAATTGCAGTTTTTTCAATAGCTCCCATGTGATCTAGTAACTCAAATCAATACTGAATTGTATATGACATACCTCTTTTAATCGGATTTTAGTGCTTCTTCAAATAAATATAAATGTTTTCATCAAAACTTATTTTTTACAATAGCTTCCATGTCATGTGACTCACCTGTTGGTATCTGTTCAGTAGTGGCATTGGAAAGCTCTTTTCACACACACACACACACACACACACACACACACACACACACACACACACACACACACACACACACACACATACACACACACACACACACACACACACACACACCTACTTGTGCAGTACTGTGTGCATGTGATAGAGAAAGTAAGCATGAGAATGTGTGTTTTTAATCTCTCTTAACCTCAGTAACTACCACTGTGTCAGCCACTCAAATTCTTCCCATGGATGTTTTTTTGCAGTTTCTCCGCAAATCGGCAGGAAAATAATACATACATGAGTTGAATATTGGAAAAGAGAGAGAAACATGGGGAGAGGGGAGATATTGACACTAAGTAGTCAATATTTCTTAACCCCTACTCCTTCTATCTATCTCTATTTTCCTCAGTGTGAGTCTCTGTGGGTCCCTCTCAATTCCTGTTCCCACTACTCACCTCATCCGCTTCTTGCTTGCCACAGTAGATTGAAGATTACTCCTCTTAAAGACATACCCTTAAGTGGTTGCACATTTGAACCATTTAGCAATTTGGTCTAATGGTTTCAGGATGAGCTATTTTAGCTGAAATGGAGGGATAGAAAAGGATAGAGGGATGGAAGGAAGGGGTGTAAAGTACGATGAAAAACTAGTTCTGATTGGCTGGAATTCCTTAACCAAGGCGGGGGTCACTGAGGTGTCAACACTTCAAGGGATGAGCTCAAACAGAGATAGGATGATTACCACTGAACAATTAGAAGGAAAGTATTCCAAGACATTTTAGCAAAGTAATGATAAAGGCTGTATATGGCTGTTTTTGTTTAATAAATGTCCCGTGTTAGAGTAAGGTCATGGCTAAACCGATATAGTGATCCTTTTCTGATGGATTAGGAAAGACAGGGAGAGATTAATGCTCTCCACTGGTCTATCAATTTACCTCTAAACCCTTGCATGAAATTTTGTGTTACATATTCCATGAGTCTAACAGCAGATAAGCATGATAGCTCACCAACGTCATGTAGTCGTATGTGTATGCATGCATGCCTGCGTGTGTGTGTGTGTGTGTGTGTGTGTGTGTGTGTCAGAGGAAGAGCTTCTTTACATCTTTGGCCTGTAATTAGTCACTGTTGAATGAAGCCATGGTTTGAACACTCCACACTGACAGCAGAGTTAAGGCAGAGAGTGCGTCTTGTTTTTGCAGGATGTCACTCATGTCTGCTCACATACACTGATGATAAGGAAGATGTGTTTATATCCATCAGAGCTGTATTTAATACAGTTCGACATCACACATACAGACAGACGTGCTTGTACACATACACACAAATAAAGAATGCTTGGGCCACCTGCAACACAGGACTTCCAAAATACTATCAGCTGCCCAACATTAACAAACCAGGGCACAAAGCAGTGATGAGTCAGCTACTCTAAACACACTTGAAATGCTCCCCAGACTGGCTCATTGCAGACCAGCAGGTCAGATAGGGAGGAGAGGGGGAAAGGGGGGACGATGGGGACAAAGAACACAGAGGAGGAGAAGGGACAAGGAAATGAAATGATGGGAGGAAAGAAGTGGGTTAAGAGAGGGAGGGAAGGCTAAAGAGATATACAGTATGAAGATGGGGAGGAAGAGCAAGGAGAGGGCGGGACAAAGGACAAGTCTTTGAAGGTAGAAAAGCTGCACTTATCCAGAGAGCCAGAGATCCATGGCCAGAGAGGCTGCACTTATCATTCAACCTCTAATCTGAGAGTAATCATCAGGACACAGTCCTGGGACAAAGACAATTAATTAATTAATCATTAATCAAATTAAAATCATGATGATGTGAAATTTGTTGAGGTCTGTACCAAAGAAACATGTTTTCTTACATCTGGAGAAGGCCAGGGCATCTCTGCAGCACTACAGTACTTTATTATCATGCTGTTTTGTCACACAGTTTACCCACATCAAAAAAATACAGCTTCTGCAATTGCACTATTGAATCTGCACTTGGCCATATTTCAATAATGTTTCAATTAATTGTGTGGCCCTATTACTCACATACCGCTGTCAGGCATAACTAAGAACAGCATAACACTGGACTTATTCTGTAGTTCATCTCATAACACCACTGGACCATTCGTGATACATGCAATGCTGAGACATGACAGACGGTGAGAGCAGCAAAGGCTAGCTTGCCAACAATCCATCTCCCTTCCTTTCTGATGTCTGTCGGCTGATGAAAAAAAGGGAGATGACATATTTGGCCATGGCGACGGGACAAATCCCAAGGTGATCCAAAAAAGTCTAACATGAATGTCTCCATGGAAATTTTAAACTTGATGAAAATGTTTTCTGTCTAGACTCATGAAATTCATGAAGGAAGGAGCCTTGAGAATAAGTGGCCCGCACCATTTAAAGAAATGTAATGGGAGAGTAGGAGACAAAGAGTTGGAGGAAAAGATGTTCTAGCCATCTGACCCAGAGTGTCGCTTATCATAATTAACCCTTGATGTAATCTTCAGCACATACTTTTTCAAGAGTGAAAAGTATGACTCATCACAATGATCCACTAGCTCTGATACCAGGAAACCAATAGGGAATCTCTGTCTCTGACCATAGTTGGTCAATAATCTGCTAGGTGGCATTGCCAAAACCTCCATTCAGTGGAAGAATGTAGACCTAGACCCCTGCTCTTGGGTTAAAATCCACACCATACATTTACTCCTTAAACCAAGACCTGCCAAGAAAATAGCTGGTCATATCAGAAACATGTTATTTCACAAGCCTTCTGACTCAAATTATCGCTAACAATTTCATATGGCAAACCTTGTAGCCTTGCATTGAATATATCGACATTTTCAGACATGCATGCAAGCCTGATAAGCTAATAAAAAAAGATTCCCCCGAACTTCAGCCAGCCTATATATTTATCATAGTGTCATGGCTGTGGATCATACTCACACTGTATCTTCAAGCAAACATGCTTTTTACCAGCAGTTACTATGGCAGTAGTAGCAGGAATAGGGGGCTGATGTGTGACCAGCTTACACATTTCTAGTTCAGGTCAAGGTAGTGCATCTATGAGATATAGGACAGGTAATCTAAGATGACTATTTTACTATTATTAGAAGCTTTTTACGAACATGGTGGCTGAACTTTTAATTATGAGCCAGAGGAGGCTGGTGGAAGCTAATCTCTAGTGGCTATTAGTGTCGGGAACTAGTCCTTTTATCTGCGGACCTTGTATATGCTGTGAGGGGAAGAGAGTGGTGCTAGGACTGCCTGTGTTTACTGCCTGTTTATCTAAGTGGGCATGTGGGGGGCTGGAGGGCCACGACAGGTCAAACCACACACAGCGAGAGGACTCCAGGAACCCCGGAGGACCACTAAAAGTGATGAGATTTTACAACTACTGCTTCGTCTATGACTACTGCTGCTGCTGCACACACACGCTAACAGACTGACATACACACACCCCTGACTCAGAGTGATGAGAGTTTATTACTACTGTGTTGAGACAAAGTGCCCCAGGGGCAGGAAGACAAGTCGAGGGTTTCTGTGGACCTTAAGGCCCCCAAGGCAAAGAGAGGGAAACACAGCTTTGAGAAGGCAAAGCATGTATATACTAGATAGTTACTTTAAATCTGCTATATTTACATTACACACTGGGACCAAAATACACAAATATAATTCAAAGCTAACCATATATTAACAGTGTAGGCTCACCTCCATTCATTTAATAATTAAGAGACAAAACACTACTGGAAAAGGATACTTTGCTTGCAGTGCTTTTGAGATGAATTTCAGAAAAAGAAGTAATCCGTATCACAAGCATCAGACTACAAGTCAATTCAGTGCAGTTACACTTACTGTATGTTGCACAGTGAGAAAATATATGAGATAATTTTGCCTCATAGCAGATGGTCATACTGCTACCACCTGTGTGATCTCGGTCTTTAGTACCAGCGCCTGCACAGAGGACTGCTTTGTGCCTACTGAGAGCGAGAGAGAGTTGGGGATACTGAGAAAGCCACTAGCAACCAGCAAATCAAAGGCAAGCAGTCTGGTTTGTTTTCTCACGGTACAGGGCCTGAGTGAAAAAAAGGACTAAATAAAATAAACCTTTAATTTGACTGAAATTGGAGGCAACAAGCACTCCTGTAAGAAAAGGCTGTGAAGTGTGATTTCTTGCGGTTTGGGTTAATCCTGATTGAGGAGCCCCTGAGTTGAAATGTCAGCAATATGAGACTAAAATAAAAATAATTACATCCAGGGTTAATGAACACAACTGCCCGAGGTGCAGGGAACTAGAGAGGAAAGGGAGGGGGAGTAAGGGAGAGAAAGAGAAGGTAAAAAAAAGAATGACAGAAAGAGAATGAGAGTACTCTAACGAACAAGTTGAACGGGCAAGTTGCCTTCATTTTTCAAAAAGAAAGGGTCAAAATCATAGACCCATATTTGTCTTCATCCGAGCAGCTAAACCCCTAAGTCCCTTTGGTAGAATAATAAATTGTAAGTGAGCAGGCTGGCATTCTTATACAGGGCCATCCATCTGGGCCTTAGCTATGCCCCGGGAACTACATATTTCCCCTAAAGGCTAATGACTACTAATGTTTAAGGATGAAACATGAAGTATGGCAACACCATACCTCGGCTTTAAACTACTGCTACATGCCCCTCAAGTTTACAGCATCTCTCTCCAACCTGCTTTCATCTTTGCTGTTATGTCTACAAACGCTATCTCAGCTGTGCAGGGAGCTGCCCATTACAATAACAGTGGTCACTGGTGCTAGGAGGCACCTGCACCTTAAATTGCTGCACTAACAGTATGCGTCTGTGGGTATGCACGCTGTTATTGTGTGAGTCTAATAAATGTAGGTTGCTCGGCGAGTGTATATTGTCCATCTGTGTGTATGTACAGCATGGAACCCAAAACAAATAATTCTTTGCATTTCAAGAGGGCCCTAATGAATGTATAAGAATAAACTTATATCTAGAAGAAGTCATATCTGATTATTAGTTGTGTCTGAACTTGCCAGCTGAATTACACTGCTTTATTTAACACAAAACACATTGTTGTTGTTGTTTACAAAAAGTATTTTAAGATAATTTAATTTCTTTAGTAAGTTTTTTGCTCAAAAATAATGTTTGGTTTTCTTGTGATGCGTATACTGTGGGCCTTTGTATTATTATAATAATGCATGCCACCAAACCCAAACTGGACAGCAAATTGGCTTGAGTACCAATAATGAAGCACTAGTTTTTAGTGTGAGGCCTGGTTTGAATATCCAGTTTCATTCAAGTTTGTGTGTGTATACAGTAATTCAGGACACTCCACCTCAGCACGTCTCATCCTCTATGCTCTTAAAGCTGGCCGCTCGCAGCTGCAGGAGGGGGATGCGTCCAGGCAGAGAGCCCCATCGAAACAACAACAGCCCACATCAAAGGAGTTCCATTGATGGAACATGATTATCAACCTTTATCCTATGAGTCTATGAGTCCTCCCTCCACCCAAGCATCACTCACTGGCATGGGGAGGGAAGGGAGAAGAGAAGATGATTTGCTAAAGACAAGCTGACCACAAACTGATCCCTTACTCATGTCTTTCATTTGTTTTTCTTTCTTCTTTTGACTTTTTTCCTTTTTATGTTTAACTCTATTTCCTTAAAGCTATATTCTGGAGATGCTTACACAAGTACACAGAGACAGCCAGCAGAATTATTCCATCACTTATCAATCCATCAGATCCTCCAAGTACCAAAAAATATGTATTGTGTCTGAGTAGATGTTCCGTTTATGTTCCACTATATGTCATTTTGGGACCAGTCTCTCTGAGGTGCATTATTGCTTTGGAATTCCAGGTTCCAATGTTTCAAATTAAAAGTATAACGTTACATTAGTCAGTCTTTTCAAACGTGCCGCCTCGTCTTTGGCAACTTAATTTCTCAAGCCTCTCCGGAAGCCAGGGGAAACCATGATCTGAGTGTTAACAATGTCTTACTTTGACTGTAAGTCAATAGGCTAATATAATCTTGGTGAAGATATACTTTTGGGAATCAGGACCGAGGGCTGGGTGCAGCCAGTCATCTCTTTCAGCACCAGATGAGCTGAGTAATAAAGACCAGACAACAAGCTAAAATGAATGGATCTCTTATTCCAAGCCCAAGGGACAGTCACCAAAGGTCCGCAAGTCATTACCTAACTTTAAAGGATTGTATTCAGCTTGCGTTTTGGCTGCAGTGAGGTCAGGGCCCTAAAACAACGTTGGATCAGACAGGACAGTATTGCAAAATAGTTGAGTTCTAATGCAACAAAGCATTCAAGACATGGACCTGATCAGCATGATCTCATTCACCTGGATTACAAGTTCCCTGAGGGGTTTTAGACCTTTAGTAGCTCTATGGAGCTGTTTTGATTAGTTGGGTCCCAGTTTTATTTATCTAGTGGATGCACACAAGGACACAAAGGCACATGCTTGTTTTTTACATGTTTCTTACGTGTCAATGGTGTGAAACTATTCCACTGATCAAGAGGTAGTGGCAACATGCCAATATATACAGCAATGTGCCAGCAAAGACAGCGAAAAAAGATTGTTAGTTGGTAAACATGGATGTTAATGAGATACAATTGGCTTTGCAAATATGATTAGGCTGTTTATGATGAAGGAAATGCATTCAACACATCTGTTAGACCTCAAGGTTAAGATGTGTTTTGGTTAAGTAACACTGAATGCAACCATGAATTTTGTTAACAAGAGACTCCACATAGCCCCTTCAAGCTTCATGACAAGAACACAGAGAAACACACACACACAACAACAGAGCACTTGTAGGGCTAATATAAGATGATACGTCAGAGAATGCCCAAGGAGGTTGGCGGATATGACTATATCTTTATGACTTTTGACTTTTTACTGAGACACTCCAAACGGCAGAAGTTACATATTGTGTGCATTTAAGTAATTTCTGTTTCTTCTTGTGTCCTGGTGAGGGAAATGTATTGGTGACAGTTAGTCACTGCATATTTTGAAGTCATTTTTGTAAATGTCATTCTAGATTGTGTGTTTTAGACGTGCTTCAAGTTAACAAAACATTTTTACCAGTAGTCATATTAAATGGCACATCATTTTCCTGCTGCTGCTACTGGCAAGACAGAAACAAGCTTGGCAGACACAGACCACATCTACTTCATGAATCTTCTGCAGGAGCATAACCAAACTTTTACTTGCAAATACACAAGTGGTACACAAACACACAAACAGTATGCACACACATGTAAGTACACACACACACGCACGCACGCACGCACGCACGCACGCACACACACACACACACACACACACACACACACACACACACACACACACACACACTTGATTGTAGTGGAAAAATGTGCAGTCAATGCTGTGGATAATAGGCCTGACGTCAGGCAGACCTATAAACCCAGCTCAGGTGTGGGTTTATTTTTCTTGGACCTATCAGATAAGTCATGAAATAAGAATCTCACTGACAGACTCATGGCTAAACAATAAATCGCTACTCACACTTTCAAAAATGTTAAGTAGAATTGCTGTTCAAATAAACCCTGGCATCTCCTCAGGCACGCAGGCAATCGTGCCATCTGACACATCTCCCGGTCTCACCACTACCACTGGTGTAACACCCACCACTGGAGCCATATAGTATATGTCAGGGCCACCCCTCTGTAGTGGTGCAGGACTGCTGCAACACGCAGAGAACATCTGGACAGGGCACGAGAGGTGCTCATTCATTGTGAAATAAAAAATAAAAAAATGCTTTACTTACTTGCTGTTGAGTCATAACCAATGGACATTATGAGAGTAGGAGTCTGCATTATAAAACTGATTGCCTTATGCACCTAAAATGAGCTAAACATTTTCAAAAATGCTACTTTACAGTATATTACAGCTGCATACACCCATTTATAATGCAAGTTCTGGCTCTGACATGCTCTTGGTTAGACCTATACTGTATGTGTATGCAAGCTCCACATATGTCCACAGATACAGTTGTGGTCAAAAGTTTAGAACACTGGTAAAGAACATGTACAGGTGCAGCTAAAAAAATTTGAACATCTTGGAAAAGTTGATTTTTTAACTTAATTAAATAAAGTGAAACTTTCATATATTCTAGATTTACTACACATAAAGTGAAATATTTTAAGCCTTTTTTTGTTTCCATATTATATGGAGATGCTGATTTCCCTTTCCAGAAGGACTACTAAATGGTTTGCTGACCATGGTATTACAGTGCTTGATTGGCCAGCCAACTCGCCTGACCTGGACCCCAAAGAGAATCTATTGTCAAGAGGAAGTTGAGAGACACCAGACACAACAATACAGACGAGGTGAAGGCCTCTATCAAAGTAGCCTGGGCTTCAATAACACCTTAGCAGTGCCACAGGCTGATCACGTCCATCCGACGCCGCATTGATGCAGTAATTCATGCAAAAGGAGCCCGAACCAAGGGTTGAGTGCATAAATGAACATGCTTTCCAGAAGATCAACATTTCTGTACCGTTATGAGGTGCACCTGTATATCATGGCAGTCTGGAGTTCCAGTGATTTCTACAACTTTCATTTTTCTGTGATGGAATGAGTGGAAAACACACTACTGTGTCACAAAAAACATTCATGAAGTTTGGTTCAATAATGAATTTATTGTAGGTCTTTTGAAAATGCAACTGAATCTGCTGGGTCAAAAATATACATACAGCAACTTAAATGATAAAATTTGACAATTATAGAAATCACTTCTTTTGAGTGATTCTGATTTATAACGGCTGATGGCTTTTCTGGGCCCATTTTAATAGGGCTTGTTTGATACACCCATTTAACTCAGTCACAAACACTACAATGGGAAAGTCTAAGAAGCTCAGCATTGATCTGAAAGAGGGCATTATTGATTTGAGCAAGTCAGGAAAGTCACTTGGAGACATTTCAAAGCAGTTACGGGTCTCAAGATCAACTGTGCAAACAATTGTTTGTAAGTATAAAGTGCATGGCAAAGCCACTATCAGGACGCAAACTTTCACCTGCTGCTGAGAGAAAATTAGTCGGATGGTCAAGAGTCAACCAAAAACCACCAAAACGCAATTCTGCAATAAATTAGAAGCTGCTGGAAGACAGGTGTCCACAGTCAAGCCTGTTTTGCATTGCACAGGCTGAGAGGCTGTTATGCAAGACAAAAGCCATTGCTCCAGACGTGGCACCTTAAAGCTCGACTGAAGTTTGCTGCTGAAATCAACAACCCCAAGAACCCCAAGAACAACATAACTTCTTGTTGCAAGTGGATCTTGTGCTCTAAAGAAATTAAATGGAAAAATGAAGGAGGATTATCTCCAATTTCTTCAGGAAAACCTAAAATCATCAGCCAGAAGATTGAACACACATCAAAAGTGGTAAAGGAATAGCTAAATCAGGCTAGAAATAAGGTTTTGGCCTTCCCAAACTCCTGACTTGAATCCCATCAAGAACATGTGGACTGTGCTGAACGAACAAGTCATTGCCAGGAAGCTAATAAATTTAGTTGTACTTCACCAATTCTGTCAAGAGGAGTGGTTAAAAATTCAGCCAGAGGAGAACCAGGAGCTTGTGGATGGCTAACAAAAGCACCTTACTGAGGTGAAAATGGCCAAGAGACATTTAACCAAATATTAGAATTCTACTACATTCTATAATCGTCAAATTTTATCATTGAAGTTGCTGTATGTATATTTTTGACCCAGCACATTTTAAGTAGACCGATAATAAATTCATTATTGAACCAAACTTCATGAATGTTTCTTGTGACAAAGTAGTATGTGTTCCACTCATTCCATCACAGAAAAGTTTACAAAAGTCGTAGAAATCATTAGAATTAATACTATTAAGATGTAAAAGACTTTGTAGAACAATTAAAACATCTGTATAATGCCCTGTTAACAGAGACAAACGAATGCCTTCAGCATTGCTTTCAGTAGTGATCTTAATGATCTTTTTCCCAATGAGAATCTTTGTCATGAAAACGGACATAAGTTGCATATTTAAACTTAGCAAAATATCTTTTCTGCTGCAGATAATTACAAATTCTAATTCTAATTGATAATTGCAGTCACATCGCCGGGGCTACTCTTAACTTCTGTCCTTTTCCCATTTAGGGTTCAATCATAGTGAGACTGTCCTCTGGTCCTGATCCCTGCCTGATCCTCTCAGGTTTCCTCTCATCCCAACCCACCATAAAGTTAAAGGGAGTGTGGACATAATCGGCGGAGCTGCTGGCTCACCCCACAACGACCTACCTCCAATGCTTTACTATGTCTGATTACATCTATTGCTGTCAACCACGAAGGAGCTCCCAGGAAAGGTCATTGGATGATACTTCAGAGAAAATTTGCTGTGGTTGGGGTTCATCCTACATACTAAACCATGTGTTAACTGTATTGCACCACTGTGATAAAAAGGGAGCTGTGCAACAAAGCAATGCCATGGGTCCAAGATACTATACAGGGTGGCTGGCCTGGTTTCGGAGTGGTATAAAACTAATGCTCCTTTGTATTGAGAAGAGCAAGATGAGATTGTGAGGCACCGACAGGGTATGCTGGAAGACTCCTGGAGGAAAGATGTCCAGGTTGTGAGGCCAGATATTACAACGACCAAGATGTTGATAGAAAGTCTTTGAAGAATTGTCTTTGAAAAAAAGAAAATGATTCAGTGGAATCGATCTATACATTTTTTCAATGAATTTGTATAAACAAATGTTTATGTAAATGAATAAAAACTGCGTTATCATATTACATAAAGCTTAATTCTAAAAATCTAATCTTGAATGGTGTAAATCAAAGATACATATTGAGGAAGGCCATAAAGACAAAAGCCTGAGGAGAAAGGATCACAGAATTTACCTGACATTTGAAAACATCATTTAAATTAGAGAGACTGAGAAAACAGTCTGGAATTCACGAAGTTCAACGTAAGGACCAGACTTTCATGTCTGGGTCAGGGTGTAATATAATACACTGGCTTTGAACTCTGTACTGTGATCTCGACTTGTGATAATTTCACTGTGTAATATTTATGATTATTGCAAAAGAAAAAAATCAAAACAAAAAAAACAACAACATGACATTCTAAATTAAATAATACAGGCCATAAAAATCATACAAAGACTCAGGCAAGACCACATTTTATAGAAGAGGTACATAAATATAAAACACCTCTTCATGTTGAAATAGTAACAAAATTTATTGGTTCAACGTTATCTATGAAATCTTTAATCTCTTCAGAGAAATACCAATTTAATTAAAGTGAGTTGCACAAAAAAAAAAACAGCTCAGTTCATAAGGAACTAATTTAGAGAACAAAAGCCATGGTTCAAAAAGCACAGCCTAATCTTACTCAATCTAATATTTAAGACTTTGGAGGAGGGAGATCTGAATTAGAAGTTACACCTGAATTTAGAGAGTACTGTTGACAATACCGAAAGCCTTGCCCATGTTCAAACATTACTTCTCCTTCTCCCTTACATATTTTTCATTAATTACAAATATATATCATTTGATTGTGTAACATTTCTAGGATAAAGTATTGTATTGTTCACCAACTGTGGCTAAATGTTGGCAGTCTGCAGGGGAGTCATTTCTGTGGATGCCATGTTCAACTCAAAGCAGTTATTTTTCACTTTGCATGAACACAATGGGTGTAAGAGGGTAGAGGGTAGTAAGGTATGGAGGGGAATGATGCAGGTTATATGATATGTTATTGTGACTAACAATTGTATATATATATATATATATATATATATATATATATATATATATACATACATATATATATATATATATATATATACACATACATATATATATATATATATATATATACACATACATATTTTGAATATAAAATCACTAATGATAAATCAAAGATCAGTAGGGAACAAGTATTATTATAAGACAGTAGCAAACTCAGGCACAAGGAATCACAAACAACAGATCACTGAAGGGATGTGTAGATGAAGCCGTTTTAATGATCAGGCCAGCTCTGTCACCATCAGCTTACATTTCATATTTTCATTTATCTCACTATATCGCAGCCACTCTCTCATTCATTCCTCCTTTCTTTCTTTTCAGCATGTCAGAAACACAGACACATCTGTGCCCCCCCTCAGCACCACAAGAGCTGAGGTTTATTTGACTAGAAAATTACCCTCCTCATGTTTAACATATCTCCAATATTGTCATCACCAAATATTTATTTGTAAAGGGGAGGACCTCTGAATGGCCACATTCCTTCTGCAGTTACACACGCACGCACGCACACACGCACACGCGCACACACACACACACACACACACACACACACACACACACACACACACACACACACACGCTGCCCAAGCCAAGGCTAGATGTGTTTATGAGAGAATTTCACACAACCATCCTGCATATTTATAAAGCGCCTGTGTGTTCTTGCCTGGGTGAGTGTCAGCTTCATTTGGAAAGTGACTGTGGATATTTGCATGATCATGGCAATTTCCTAAAAAATAATTTCCAACACTCCTGGCCCTCTCCCCTCCTCTTGTATAAACTACTGCTGAGCTCCCTCCAGATCGTGTCTGTATAATTTCCTCGTAGGAAAAGTGAGAAATAAAGCCTAGCTATATTATACATCCGAGAACTATTATATTATTACAGAGTGATTAACAATTCCATTCATTTTGTTCACAATAACAGTGATTTGGTCCACTTGCCTGCTTTGTGTCAGCTCATGTTGTCATAATTAAAACATAATTCTTCTTGTTGTAAATCAGAAATATCAAGTCCACAACAATGTGTCTCATAAGTGTTGCTGCACATATACCTAGGAATTATGTATTAATAAGCTGACTTGAACTCTGCTCCTGAACTCCTGACCACTTTTTGCAAGGTCAAACAGATATGCATGTGTCATCCAAACTTGGTCTTATTAAATAACTATTAAATAAAACTCCAGAGATTACTTGGCGTATTTGCTTTACTCCATTTTTATCAGGCTAAACGATCAATCCCAAGATAATTTATTTGATATAGTCAGTGTGCCCAATGGGGTGGTCTACCATCAACTTGACAGTGAGGGGGAAACTCAACATAATGATCAGCACACCACAAGGGGGCAGTGATGTAACAAGGACCTGGAAAAGGTCAGAGAGGCTTTTTCATTAAAAACTGACAGAGGAGCGAGAACGGACCAGGGAATATGGGGGTGGAGGTTGAAGGAGAGGGGAGTTTACTTGGAGGAGAGAAGGAGATAGAAAAAAGATAAGGCAGGAGGAATATCAAAGTGTCACACAAGGGAAGAAAAGAAAGAAAAAGGGAGAAAAGTTAGGGGAAAAGACGGAAAGTAGAATGAGGGATGTCGGAAAGGAATTTAGGATGGTTATGACGTATATACAACTGAAGAGAGAGCAGGAAATAACATTAAAAACAAAGATTAAGGCCACCGAGTGTCAAACAAAACCAAGCCGCCTAAATAAGAAAAGTCCATTTGAAGACCACCCAACTAACTCACACCTGTAAGCTAAAAGTTGAGGATTAATTGGCAAACAGAATCAAAATTACAAACAACTCCACAAATAACAGCACCCTGACCTCTCCACTTTTTGAATATAGCCCAACATCCAAACAAACCAAACCAAACAATAAAATCTTCATTTAGATACTGTACTAAAAATATTAAAGCCTGTCTGCCAGCGCTGTCCTTTGAATGGCGTCCACAGAAACACAGATGTATACACACAAACAAGAACTATTGGCCTCCCAGAAAGCTGTCTCAGTAAACCACAAATCCCAGAGGGAGGTGCCCTGGTCTCTCTGTAGTGACCCAATCCCTAAACAGGCCTGGAGATGTTACTGCTACACCAAGCTGCAGAAGCAGAGTACTGTACTATTGCTCTCCATACCAGAAGTTTGTATGACCTCCTGGACTGTCCAACTGCTTAGCAACCACAACAATCACATCTGTGGCCTATCATACATTTTGTGTGGGTTTGTTTGGTTTGTTGTCCTGTTACCCCTTCATCTATGTGCTTGCTTGCACCACTGTAAGCCTCAACTGTCTGGCTACTACATAAAAGGCAACACATTGCAGTACTGAAACAGAATATTTCTGGGAGACACTAATGGAAATACTGTTAATGGGAAACTTAAAATCTTATTTCAAATTCCACAACAAAGATATCCATGTTACACAGTGTTTACTGCTTGTATGATTTTCTTTCAAACATTCTGCCCTGGTTCATACCATCTCTGCCACAAACACTGTCCAATTCCCAGTGTCTATGTGTGTGATATTCTGCCAGCCCAGATGTTTAAGCCTTGGTCTGTTTGTCTGCCTTAATGCCCCATTTTGAACTACCCATAGCTTTACACGTCTCTCTGCCTCATACTGTTTTTCTCTGTGCCTGCCTGTCTTAATAGCAGCCTGCAAGGGCAAACCACAAAGATGAAGAGCCCAGTGACCAGTGTAACACATGTGGCAAAGCAGAGACACACACTCATATAAAACCAAGTATTACTGTAGTACTTGCTACCAAACCGCAACCAGTTCCAACCAAACTCGGCACACACTCACCCCACCCAATGCTGCGTCATCCTGACAAAGCGTGGGCAATAAACAATTCAGTTTAAGACGATCATGCAAACACGTGAGAAGCTCAGACCAATCCTGAGTCAGAGAAGCCAACGATTTTTGTATTTGTCTGTAAAAGTCTTTGGAAGAAAAAACATAACCAAGAGTGAACAAGTGCACAACAACTGAGACATTAGACGGATTCAAATCCTTCTTATAGCCCTTTAATCCTTTTCCGTATGTCTTCCACCAGTCCCAATGCAGTAATTGGGTTTTCTCTAACATTTTTGTGTGCTCATTTCAAAAGCTGCTAGTAATTACTCACATGCATTAAAGCAGAGACCACAAACAGCCATGATGCCGCACTCTTTTCAAGTTCCAAATGGTGTTTATTAAGCCTCCGTTTCATGACCAAATTTTCAGTGTCCATAAAGTGTAGCATTTTTACTCAGAGGCAGACTGCTGCAGTGTTCAGCTCAGTCACATTTTCTGTGTCAGTTGAGTCTCACTTGGTGCGCAAACTAACACATGTAAAATGATTCAAGAGTCACGATCAATTATTTATGTAGCAAACCAGTACTAATATACAGTACTTAATTCAGAAAAGTACACTTTCTGTTTAGACTACGACTAAATTTGTAAGAATGTTGACTCATTTTCACAAACTGTGGTTGAGTGTTGTGGTGGTGTTATGTTGGACTGCATTATATTGAAGGGGGTTATATACTGTATCTAAATTTTTAAATATTTAGTTATTTATCTCCTTACAGGAGAACACCTTTGAATACATATTAAGTACTAGGGGTGAGCCAGTTTAAAGCTGTGGTCCATTATTCAGAGTGTCTACCAGTCGATGGAGTGAGACCATCAAGCCATTGTCTGTCTGTCTGGCAGCCGTCTCCAGCACCCTGCTGCTGTATGCTGTTCTTTCCCTCCCTTGGCATGGATGACCCCATGTTCACACCTGGGACAAGAGAAGGGGGTTCAACAATGTCTCTGAAATACCCCTCTACAGGCCTGATACCCTGGCAGCTCTCTGTCAGGCTGCTGTGGGCCCACATGTTCACCCTACCACCAACTGTGTGGGCACCAGCTGAGTGGATCTGTTGGATGTCAAGATAAGGCATCTTCCTTTCAAAAAGGTCTGCTCAACTCAGACCCCCGGATTACACTAGATTACACTGGATTTAGGCAGGAAGAACATATTATGGTAGCCCTTAATTCTAAAATAATACATCAATACATTATGTAGGCATAATTTATGGATCTAAATCTACAGATAAGCCCATTTGCCAAACTGCCTCTCTCCTGTACATGGTGTACCTCTGGCTCCGGACTCTGTGGCCTCTCTAGCTTCTCTAGCTTCCCTGTGGCAGCAGAGGAAGCTCCTGTGAAGGCTTCTGATAGCAGTGAAGGACTGTTGGCTGATAAGAGAGGTGTGAACAGCAGCGTAAGCTTGTCACTGCAGGGGTCTGGAATGACAGACCATCAGAGGTTAGAGGGTCACAAGGCTACAGGACCTGACATCACAGAACTAGACCGTGCTAGACCTAGTTGTAATCGCAAATATTGGTATTCTATGTGGGAATATGGCTACCTTTATGCATATACATGCATACTTACATGTGTAACACGTGTTTCTTTCTAGTTTTATTTTAATCATTATTCAAGGTTTTTAAAAACCTTGATATTAAAATGCATCAAGGCCTTTATCTTTATGTTTGAATGATGATAGCAGTTGTGTCATGTTTTTTTTCTTTTTAAATTCACATACTATTACAATCTTTCAAAACAACGTTTAAAAAAATAAATGAATAAAATAGAATCAAAAATAAATAAAAAAGGTTAGTTTTGGGATTTGCTGGTGGGAGCCAAGGCTATTTTTTCTATGAAATCAAAAAAATTTAGCCAGTATAAAAAGTATAATAACGTATTATTAGAAAGGTGACTGTTGATGAAAGAAATCAATTCAATCATTTGTGAAGCAGAAATAATTTACTGTGTAATAATAGTTTGCAATAGTGAAAATGTGAAATTATTGTGTAAACCCTGCAATGGCTAATGCCTCTTAATGCCTAGATTAAGCGTTTTGCTGTGGTAGTTAAGGTAAGGTGATAAAGTGTGTCAGCATAACTCAATGGAGGGTTGACAGGGCTGCGGTTGAGGGCTGGTTATGGTGGTGGACCGTTTTTATGGGATGCAGAATGTTTGGCATTTCTAACATGACTACATTTATTTCATGTTTGATCAATATTTGAATTGGAATAAATATTTGATTAGAACTTGCCTATCTTGGAATATACAATCTTAATGTGAGTTGTGTGGGTTGAAGTGCACACCATTAGAAGTACTGCTAGGACCTGATGTGGCACTTCATGCGGCACTTCATGCAATTCTACAGTTCTATTGGGTCATAAATTCACCATGTGACTTAAAGATAAGGTCCCTTTGCTGAGCCTCCCCCCGTCTGCTTCTTATCACACTGTCGCACTACAAGTCCCCTCCACCATCCCACCTCACAACCCTCTACACGCTGCACGACGGTGTGACCTTTGACACCTTAATCAAGGGGCATTAAAGAGCCTCTTAAACAAAACTGACGGACTGGGCAGATTGGACTGACAGGGCGACTGACTGACTGGCCCAGAGGCTAAGAGGGATCCAGAAGCAGCGGCGCTGAAATGCCGTCGCCAACACACTGGAGGTGGCAGAGGTGGTGGGAGAGTGTTGGCCATCACAGGGCTTACAGATTAGCCTGGCTTATTAGTTCAGTATTGGGGCCTTCCACCGTCTCAGAATTGTCACGCGTCACTTTGCTGCCTTGCCCATTTAAGCCCTGTCACATACAGGCAGAGCGTCTGTCTGTCAGACGCAGATGGAGGTAAAAGGGTGAGAGTGATTCAATGATCCTGTAATGTTGGAGAACGCCAAGAAGAGGCGCCAAGCTCAGCAACAAAAAGGCACACAAACCCCGGACACCCACTTGCATCAGAAAATACACACAGACACACACACGCACCAAAGCACAACGGTCTTGTGCAGACTGTTCTGCTCCAAGATTTTTACCACAACAAAACTCAGCATTAGCACATGTCCACATAGATAAAAGACTTTTCCTTTTGAATTTTAATGATTTGTAACAAGCGGTAAACTGACGGCATGTGAAAAATATGCAAAGTGCACTGAGAGGACAATGATCCAGTCACAAAACATGGCGATTAATCAGAGAGAAAATGAGAATTAGATCAATGTGTTGATACAGCTAGGATAAAGGAGCAAAAGCCAATAACTTATACTTAAAGAGGGCAATAATTCTAGCTCATGCTCCAGTGTAATAGTGACCAGGGTAGGGGTCAACTAACGGTTAGTCCACCAAATGGATTTCCAACAAATCCACTAGGGGTGGTGTTTCCCTCAAAATCTTTGAACTGTAATTGCCTGTACAAAACAATTTATGAATAGATGAAATGCAACATGACAAGACACCAAGTAGTGTCAAAAAAGTCTTCACATAGTTTTAATGAAGTCGACAACTGCTGATGGGGGAAAAAATTAAATCACTTTGCTGCACAAAAGTGAAGCAAAATTGTGATTTGTTTGTTTATAAATCCTGATGTAAAATTTCTGACCAATGATGCCCAAAATCTATTATCCACATCTCATAGATGTTATTTACTATGCAGTCATACAGTCATATCCAATTTTCTGTATGAGGTAACAGGCTCTTGTGTATTCTGGCCTACTGCACACAGAGCACCACACATGTAGACAAGTCATCTATCTCCCCGTGTGGAGAAGCAGACTGGATTTAGTGTCTGCACCTGGCCCGAGATCTTCTGCCTGTCTGAAAAAACAGGCCTCAAAGTGACACTTTAAAACAGAGCAGACTCATTCAGCAGTCAATCAGCAGTGTTCACTTCCTCCCCTCATGCGATTTGTCACAACCTCCTCTCTGTTCCAACACACTCATCTGTTATGATTCTAATTCCCGTCATTGATACATATGACTAATGTTGTATCGACATCTCATGATATTGTGGATTCAGGAGATGAAAATTTCCATGAAGGCAGATGTCCATAGATGAAGGATCATGAATGAAGATTAAAATCTTTCATTTAATGAAACATTTTCAAGCATGAACGATCATGTAGAAGTGATTCAATGATCAACTAGGTTTATTTAATTATAGACTCCATATTCAGATACAAATAAACCTGTGCAGCACTGTGTTGCTTAGTTAGTAGTTTGAGATTCTTTGCATAATACCAGTGCATTTGTGCTATGCTTCCCAATCGTCCTGTGTCCTTGATAGCAAATAGACAAATACAATCACCCACCAACCCTCAAAACCCCCTCTCTTTTGGGAAAGATTTGATGCTGTAATGACCTTTAACTACTTCCCTGCTGCAAGGGGTTGACAGAGGTTGAAGTTGAGGCTTTACCCTGCGGTGTCATGTGTTTTAAGAGTCATTAGTGCTAGTGCAAGTGCTAGTGGTTAGTGGGGTAAAAGCTAGTGTGTTTTCTTGTATGTATTGGTATTTATATAACAGATGTGTGTCTAAGCTTAATCTTTACTCATTCTAAAGCGAGACACAGTAGGCTACATGGTCTAGACTTTAACTCCTATAGACGGGAGCCTCAGGCTGATCCTGACCAATGGGAGCACAGCAGAAACTCTTACCATGTGTAGCAGTTTAACATACAGTTCAACACATGGGTACAAAATACCTACACACTACACATTCTTCAGGCATACACATAAATACACACACACAGTCAGACAACAGCAGGGAGCTTTAAGTGCACCCCACTGCTTTCATCTCGCCTTCAATCAGATAAATTAGCTGCCTGCTGGTTACTAGCCAGTGTGCCACCTTTTTCTCCCCCAGCAGGACAGAAAGTGCTGGAAACTGTATCAAGGACATCTTGAACCCCAGAGCTGCTCCTGTTTAGCCCATACTTAACATAATTCACACAGACAAATATGATATCCAAACACACACATGAAACCACTCGGTGGCAAGTGCTCATACATTCATACTGTATGGAGACCCTATGTCAGATGTCTTGACTGCCTTTTCTTAATGGTGCTGTCAACCACGGAGCGCAAAGGAGGCTCTAAAGTCAGAGGCCCTGGAGGGAAGTCTGCACCTTGGCTGTGAAACTCAGCCTCACAGAAGCGAGGATGTTGCCCCTAGGCTGGGTGTCAAACCTCCATCCCAGTCCAGACAGTTTGTGCAGTCTGAAAGCTGATTAAGCTAATACACACTGTGGGTACTGACACACATTAGCGACAGCTTTCAAAACACCAGATCACATTTCGTGGTAAAATGTTTTCCTTATTAATTTCGGTAATGAGTGTGTTGCCAGGTCGGTCTGTATCCATCCCCCTCCCTCTCTCTGATCTCACAGAGATCTAGATGTCAAAATGTCTGTTTGTGAGTCATGACATAATGACAACCTTTGGGTTTAGGGCAGAGCTCTTTTTTGGCCTTATTATTTCTCTTCCTGTGAAAATTAAAAGAAATCCCAGGAAAGCAAAGGCGTCAGAAACTCCACAGTGCTGATGCTGTCGATAAGGCCAGAGTGACTGATACATTTGACACACAGATTAGGCTGAAGGCACAAGGTTAGAGAAAGGTAAACAGAGGTGAACAAGCTACAAATTAGCAAGCTTAATTTGATGTCAAAATGACTCATCAGCACACAAGTTGGCAAGTTGCGAAAATAAAGTTATGATTATCCTTATTTGAGCCTATCTAGCAGATATATCATGTAAAAGGGAAAGAAAAAATGAGAGAAAAAGAGGCATAGAGAACAGAGTCAGAGAATGACAAGTGGCCATAAAAGTTTAGTAGATTTGAAGATGACCAGTCACGAGGCCTTGTATGGCCTTCAGAAACACTCAGGCTCATGTTACCAGGAGAGGCTGAGGGGGCCAAGGGAGCTGGATGCTCTCCTCACCCGAGACACCATAACTCTCTCTGGGCCAGAGCCTCTGTCAGTAGAGCCTGCTCTGGATGGATCTCCCAATCACCTTCCAAATCTGTTCCCATCGACAGCTTCCATTAACATTCCTGCCCAACCTGGCAGGAGAGTAGATGAAGGTTAAGTGGGGTGAGAGTGGTGGGGGGTAAGAAACTGGGGGCCGGGATCGGTTTTAAGAATTGGGGGTGAAGAAGAGCATAAGTGAGGAGGGTGTAAGTCACAGAGGGAGGGTGAAGGGGTGTGATCCATGGAAAGAGCAGAGAGAGTGATGGAGAGGAGGATGGGGGTTACAAAGCGGGGCAGGCCAGCACAGTGTTCTGGACCTGGTCTGTATATTTCACTCTGAGTGCAGAAGGACACACTAAATCACTGACAAATAACACCACTTACAGGTCTGCTCTGCTCTTGCTAGAAAGTCTGTTTATAGCATGTAAGCGTGTCACTATGCAAGAAAAAGAGAAGAATGGAAAGACCAACAGAAAAAGAATAAATGTCTCAAGTTACTTCCAGAATAAGCTTAGAAAATATATATGATCATTCTTTGTCATCGTCATTCCATCAATATTTTATAAAAAGATTTTTAATTTTTGGTTTACTGCCTTAAGATTTAAACATACAATCCACAATTAATATTACATTGATAAATGTAGCCAGTGTACAGAAAAGCAGAACAACAGGAGGAGAGGTGGGTCTTGAACTGGTTCAAATTCATCAGGGGCTGACTACTGATGTCACAGGTCAACAGTGGAGAGCAGGCTGACATAAACCAGGCTACAGAGCACCCATTCCCTCTAGCTATTATTGATCAGAGCAGAGCTAAACCACCTCAGTCACTCTGTGAAGCAAAGATCAGGGGAGGCTCCACATCTGTTAATGAACTCATTGTGCCTTTTGTAATTATATAATTTCCCGAATACGTCTCAATGTGCTTTGTATTTTTTGCGGATTTCTGCAGCATAAAAAAAAATAATATGTGAAAATTCTTACCTGAACACAAATCAAATAGTTGCATTTGTGTTTATCCACTTGTTAATCTATTGCACTGATGTCCATGTCTGCATTTGCATATACACTAGACAGAAAGATACAACCTGCAATATGTAAAGTTACTACTTACATGGTGTAATGCAGACCCATGAAAAGCATAACACTTGTAAAAAATGGTTGTAGCACACATATTTCACCAAACCAAGAAAAACCAGCAGAAAGATCATACATTCACTAGGCAGAAAATGAAAAGGTCACAATTAGAAAGTCCAGTGACGCATGCTCCTGTATTTCTCAACTGTAATTGAGTTTGTCTGCAGTGACATGAATGATTAATTGGAAAAAAAATGAATAATTAAAATCTGCAAACATTCAGGTTAGTGTGAATCACAATAAGTTGGATCACCAATTGCGGAAAGATGTTGCAATCATCACTGAGACTTTCAGCGAAAGCAAAGCAGAAGTTGAATAAGACATTACTCATAAGACATTTAAGGAGAAGGATAGTATGATGTTAGTCTTTTAAACACTGTTAAATCAACTTTTTATGTAGTTAATATAATCCATTTTAATGAATATTTTGACGTATATCTGACACCATACAATATAGCCCAACTGCTGCATTGTGGAAAACAACAAATATATTTTTATATCGTTAATATTTCTAAACATTTATCTCAGCAAAAAAGTACCAAAGCATAAAAACTAAACAAACAAAAGGTTTAGGGCATTTTAAGTCCTTTTTCAGATATTTATTTTACTTATGAACAATCTGACTGTTGAGCAAAACATGGACTGGTTGATGCAATGCAGAAACTAAAAGCAAAAATTCTTAAAAATTAAATTGTGGGAACTTCAAAGAAGAAGAAAAGTTCATTATAAGATCTTGCTAGCTATATATAGAGAGGTTGGTATGTGACCAAAATCAAATCTAACATTTTTAAATACACAAAGATTTCCTTCTTTATGTCTTCCAATAAATCCTACAAATATATTTTGACTTCGGTATTCAGGACACACGTGTGCCTGTATAACAAATTTAAATGACACGCCTCCATGTTTGATTGGAAATCTGGAAGCATATCACCCTAGCAGACCAAAATAAAGCATTAACTGGCATTTTATGAAAGTCTTACTTCATCCACACTGTGCCCCATAAACATCAATCACAGTCTAATCCATCTAAGGGTGACAGCTGGGCATTAACATTGTTAGAAGTAATAGCTTGTTCAGTTAAAATGCTTATGGCCAATCGACAGAAAGTGGCATGAGCAAGGGTTTAATCTTTATTTTAAAAAATTAGGAAAAGTGTAGCTAAACATCAGGCAGGTTATAAACCCTTCTATTTTGATTCAAACCTGAAACCTATGAAGATAAACTGAAGATAATGTCTGCATTGCAATGTCTAAACTCACCACTTAACAAATACAGTATATTCTTTACATGTAGCTGGTCAGTTGATAATATTTCTAACAACCACTAGTTGAAAGACAAGTACCAACATATGCCCTTGTCATCTTTGCTGTAGTTCGACTGCAAAGATAGTTGCAGATTGCAGCTTTAAATCTGTTTCATTTCCACTGCCAATCATTCTCCTGTACTGAGCTGGTTAAACCTGTATCTACTTAGTCATCCCAGCATGACTCTTGGTTCTTTTTATGGGACATGACGTGAAAGATGTTCCTGTGTGGTCTGAGGGGGGCTCTGAAGACAAATGAGAGCCCTGCATTGAAAAAAAGAAACATTAGAGAACTCTAAGGAAGGGCAACTGCTTCCATATTTAGGGGATAAATACATGACGACAGAGTGAAGACTCTGAGAAGCCATTCTTCAGTCTGTCTGTCACTGGGACGAATCGCAGTGGTTTTGGACTATAGAAAGAAATACAATTTGAACAACAGAAGTTATGTGGCAAACAAAATCTTTCATAATCAACTTTTTAGATTTCGCTCTAAGAAACATGATGCGAAACTGTGCTCTTTGCTAGCTCCAACAGTGTTTCTGAACACGAGCCAACCCTGAAAAAGAGCCAAAGACCTTGTAATTGGTACTATTGAGAGTCTTCTGTGTGTGTGAATGAGAGTGTGTAAGAATAAGCCAGTTATATGGGAGAATTCAACATTAGGGTGGGTTGTGTCACATTCCATACTTTACTCAGCCTCACTGAACCCCCTCCTCCCCTTGGGTCTGGTTCCTACCGGCTGATTTTGTTAATTACTGTGCCTCTTTTATTCTGTGAGAATTGTGAGAAATCTCTCTCACCACCAACCCGCCCAAAACCTACACCACAGCGCCATAATCACCATTCGATTAATTAGCTTAATTAATTACATCTTAACACACAGTGCTCCAATAATAATCCCCACATCAGCATCAAAAGAAATTTCCAAGAATATAAGCTCACACCCCTCCTCGCATTTCAGCTCCTCTCTCCCCTCAACCCCTTTTTCATCTCTTCATCCTCACCACTGCTGCTTAATGTGGGACTGTACTTAGCCCACTAACTTTTAATATTTCCCCTTTCTTTTGAAAAGCCAGTGCTGCTGCACTTCTGTGTGGTAAAGCTTTGCCCACTGTGTGCACACAGACTCACTTGGGCAACATTGCAGCCTGGGAAAATGCATGTGGAGCATTGAAGTGGAGGGGAGTGGACGTGGAGGAGTGTAGGGGGGAATGGGAGAAGAGACGAGGGAAGGGCATGGTACGAGGGAGGAGGTGCGCCGTGGCAGCTGAGCTGTGAAGAAGCTAATGGGCTCTCATCCCCTTCCCACGCCCACCGCGTGTTTTCTGATGGGCACTCAAGCGGCGAGACACATATTGGTTTGGCTACCGGCACAGAACTCCAGCCAGCTTGCCTCAATACTGCTTTGCTAGGTCAATCCGGCATCTGTCTGAACTCTGGTTAGCCTGTATGTGACTTTAGGACTGGCACAGTATGAATCAGTAACCAGCCTCTAATAATGTTGATCTCATTCATGGCTGGAACAGCAATAATGAGAGATGAAAGACAGAAGCATGGCTCACAGACAGACAGTGACACTGATAAACCAAGTGGAGTGATGATCAGGGAACCACCACAAATTAATGTTTGTTCGTAACCAGCAAAGATGGGGAGGCATTAAAAAGGGAGATTCTTTGTCACAGGGCAACTGCTAAACCACAGCCTGTCACATCAGTACATCTGTACAATGTATCATGAACTATGAAAAGAGAAGGTTGTAAAAAGGGTTTCTGATTAATTTTTCATCAAATAGTTATTTCAACCAAAAGCTACAAAATTAGTAATAAAAAGGAGTTGATATGTAACATATAAGACAGAATGCATAAAAGTACATGAAGTACATTTGATAGATTAAAACTTGTCACCACAGGACAAAACACAGTATGTACCAGCACAACTAAACTAATTCAAATGTGCATAATTTAAGACAGTGTTCTGGCCCTGTGCAGTCAGTCTGGACATTATCCCCTCTGATTTGTCAGAATAAAACCCCAAGCCCCTGATTAGCTGATCCGGGGAAGCCAATTGTTTTGATTGTGCTGTGCGATGTTTGATCCGACTGTGTGGAATGTGGCGACCTTTGATCCAGTGACAACATTCAATTAGATAAGGTTAACTAAATTGACCTCTTCCACCCATGCTATTCAGCCCAGAACTGGATAAAGTATAAACAGTCTGTAAGCTTCACAGTGAATAGAGGATTAACACTGTCCACCTATGCAAAGAGTCAGCATGCCCTATCGCATTCACAGCACATACACAACATGCACTGTGTGTTTCTGCTTTACAACCAGTGAAAACTACACTAATTACCTTTCCTTCTTCTATGCGTACTAATGATGAATGAAGAATCTTAAGAATACAGCTGGTGAAGTACTTTGAGTTTGGTGGAACCTGTACTCTATCTCTCTCTCTCTAAAGAGCTTAACTTGTAATTACTCATTGTAATAACTCTGCAGTCACATAGGACTTTGAAATGATGGGAGTATACAGAACTGGAGTGGTTGTGGGGGGCTTGTGTCAGGCTCTTCACTGAATGTATCACTGACAAACATTAAAAATGAATTGCACCTTAGCGGGAAATGAATCAGGGTGCCCTGGGAATTACATTACACCCAGTAGCTGACAAGCTAGATTACTATTTTCCAGCTGCTGAAGAAACCAAGGGGCATGAATCTCCCCCTCCAACACAAAGAAGAAAACACAAAATGCAGGAACAGCTGCATATAAAAGAACTTTAGGTGTTATCTCGGTTTGAATAAAAAACACATAAAAGGTGTTTCTAAACTGGCCTTTTGAGCCCTGAAAACAGATTTCCTAAAATGTTTTCAAAATTGGATACAAGGAAATCTAAGCTTTTCAAAATCATGTGGCCTGGCATACAGCTGCTTTCACTAGTGCAAGATTTAGGCCTTATTCTGTTGTTTTGGTTAGGGCTGTACCAAACAGATCAAAATGATTTTTTGCATGTCTATTCATTCTATTGAATTCCTGCACACTTGTTGATAAAAATAAGGCAACATTATATTATTAATATTATACTATGTGTAGAATTAAACCCCAGCGGTAGCTGTGTATGATTGTTTTCCACTCATGTGATCTTATTTCCAATAACTTCAGAGATGTAATGTCCAAAACTCAAAATTTACTGAAAAAAGATAGATGTAATAATTTCCAAAAAAACATTTCACTGCTGTAAAAAACTTTTTATCTCCTGCTTGCCGCACAAAGGGAGGTATTTCAGCTCTTTCAACACTTTAGGGTAATCCCATCACAAAATATGACAACAACATTAAAAGCTTCATTCAAGAACCACAATAGAAGCTTAAAATGAAAAGAAATGACATTCAGTGCAGCCCTAGTTTTGATTTTTCAATGTGGATGCAAAACTTTTGGCCAACAACCTGAATGAAAATGTTAAATTGGGTTGAAAATGCTTGACAAATACCCAGGATTTTAAAATGTGTTGCATTAGCGCTGTCATTGAAGTTCACACCAACTGTGATAAAAGAGGCCCTCTTATAGCCAATAAAGGTGATCATTAGGTCTTTACAGAGATCATCTTAATGAAACTGATGAGCTAATATCTTCCCCACTTTCACACGGTGAAAAAGGCTAATTACTTCCCTCTTTTCTTCTGACCCTGCTCTACCTAGACGACAACTTTAAGAAGTGAAACAGCAGTGACCCAGAATGACCTCTCTTCACACTCAAAGGCTAAATCTTCATCTCTATCTCATTCACTTATACACCACCTTGATGCCTTACCCTGACAGCTACCACCAGAAAAGCCTGTAAGTTGACCACTGTGTTCCCCTAAGCTCCAGTTAGTGTAGCTTCAGACGGAGCACTTCTAAACGTTGCTGCCTTGTTACTAACACCTGTTCATATGCTATAAATTATCATATTTTTCTCACTGATTAATGTTTACATTAGCTGTTCTGGTGGTGCTTGTGTAGTTAGCTGTATTATGTTGACACTCCCTGACTTCATAACGTGCTATTTATATTCCATTTTCTGTTTGGTGTATTCTGTTACAATGACCAACTTCCCCACGAATCATTAAAGTGTCATTTGCCCTAATCTATTCTCAAGTCTAAACACAAATCCAAACCTCTGTCCATTTTGAATCTGAAACTGATATAAACTGAAAAAGTCTCAGTTGAGATGTGAAATGACCAATGCCAAATTGCCGCATGGGAGCTGTAATATCATGTAAGAGTGGAGGCTAGCCTGCACAGCAGCTTTAACCCCAGTCACACTCCAACCCAACCCCATCTCTAGCCTCAGCCCTTATCCCCTTGTACCCAATCTCTGCCCCCTGCCCCTCAGCCTCACACTCCAGCAAGGCTTTAAGCACTGTGAGAGTGGCCTAAGTAGCCCAACACTTCACAGATGAACAGCTCCAGTAATGGGCCGTGATTGACCTCAAAAGCCGGCTCTGAGTGGGTTCCCTCGGGTCTAATCTCCACATTACCTGCTCTGCTTCACACACTCTGACTGACAAGAAATGATGAGAGTGGCTGCCTTGAAGATTAAACAGATTGTTGAGGAAATTACAGGCTTCTCAAACAAATAAACAAATGGAACAACCTCTTATGGTCAAGTGTAACTGAATTAAATCCAAAATTGAGTGTGGACCCATTTTAATCTGTATGCTGTATAACCTGGAGTAGTTGTATTCTGAAAATATGTACAGTATGTTCATTGTCTCCCAGGTGTTCATAATCACTTCGAATGAAGTTTTGGTCAGGTCCCAACAGCCACAAAGCAGCTCACATCACTTGCAAGATTAGCTTAAGAAATTGCCTCTTGTGTTTTCTCACAAGGATGTACAATAAATGTATTTTTAGTACCATTTAGTCTACTGTACGTCTATCAGCCAGAGAAAGTTCAGGCCAGCAGCTTAAAGCCATCAAGCTGCTGCCTGAGACAAAGCCAGACTGTTGATTTAACACTCAATGGAGTGAGTGAACACATGCAAGGGAGGGAAAAAGAGCATGATAGATGGACATATGGAAGTACGGCAGGCCTTTGAAAGATTGTAATGAAGGAGGCTACCGAGGGAGATCCCAAAATTCACACCCCATCTCCGGTGTCAGTGCAACCCATTCAAAGGCTACAGTTCCAGAGAAAAGGCAACGGGAGCAAGTGTTTTCTATGTGTATGCATGCTTGGGTATGTGCATGCACCACTCAATGAGTGCAGTGCATGTGTTGGGTGTGAAATGGTCAGATCAAAGTCAGGTGGCGCTTCATTCCCACCTGCTCTCATTAGTCTTTGGGTGTACATACCCTGAGTACTGCAAGATCCCACCTGTTCCTGAATGCAGTGGACAGGTCTCTTAGAACACACACACACACACACACGTACGCACGCACGCACGCACACACGACTATATGGATGCTTTATACAGAAAAAGCAAAAAAGATGCTTATGTTCAACCCAGATACCAAAAAGTTGGTATACTGTGGCTACCAACTCATTTCGCATGCTGCAGTCTATTTACAAAAATCATTTAAGTTTATCAGTTATCTTGTGATTGTACTGTATTCAAGTGAATATATATATAATTTGTAAATCATTGCATTCTGTTTCTATTTATATTTTACATTGTGTGTGTGTGTGCGTGTGCGTGTGCGTGTGTGTGTGTGTGTGTGTGTGTGTGTGTGCGTGCGTGCGTGCGCGCGTGTGTGTATACAATTGCATATTCATAACTGTGCTACACGGATAACAGTATAAACAAACTGAAACATTGTCTTCCTTCCATCTGCCTGGTACAAAAACAGTAATTGAGGAGAAAACAGCTTTAATATCTATTAGAGAACTAAATATGTTAAGTATTACTGCGCCACTGGAATTCTCCAAGGATTAATTCCATGTAGCTTTCATAATTCCCTCCAATATGTTTAAATTAAGATTAAAGATCACTTTGTTCCCCTATTCCCATAGCTCCCATGGTATGGTAAAGAGATCAAAACTGGAGGGCTTTATAGGGAACATCTTTTGCTCAGCTCTCAGTGTGCTTGATTAAATGTAACATTTTGAGATCCCAGAGTTCTGAGAAAAGCATAAATCATTGTCTCGCAGCTGCTGGCGTGCCTGGGGAAAACACATGCTATCCCTCACTCTCTCTCACTCTCTTTCTTTTTGTCTTCTCTATGATCATAAAGCCCACCCGACCCTTTGGTCCCTCCTCCTCTGTTGCAAGTCAGGGTGGAGGAGGGTGGGGGTGGGGACACCTGCAGGCTGCCGCTCGCCCTGAGGTTCAGCATAAACCCCAGCTCCTCACACGCCCTCTGGCCCTCTACTCCATCACACTTGCCCCGTCCAAGGCCCCCTTAGTCTTTCCCATCCATCAGCTGTGACAGGCCCAAGACCAAGCCATGGAGGATAGTCAGCCAGTCAGCCACTGTCCAGGGATCAAAATGAACAAGCTGAGTTGAGTAACACTGATAATTTACACTCAGTGTTGCACTGAAGGTCATTCTGATTTCTGATCCTAGTGATCCTTAAGGCACTGCTCTACTCTGATTAAATTCACATATAATTTATAGATCTAATACAGGCATCGTTCCTAGTGTGTGCTAGTGAAGGATGACAAGTCCCTGGCTCTTAGATAGGTCTATGTGGAAGACTAACCTGTGCCCTTATGATCCAGCCTCCCAACCTGGATTGCTGCTTGGTTTAAATTAAAAGCAACTACCTGAGCTCTACAAGTCTGACTCCTCCCACGGCTGCCTTGCTTTCTTCTATTTGCTCCCTCACCTTGTTTTTTCATGTCATTTAATAATGCCATTGATTTTTCACTATGCACTGTGTAATAACAGAGCACACACATGGATCATGTTTGGTTCTTGCCAAAGGAGACAAAATGAAAAAGAAAATTTGGAAAATACTTGGCTATAGTGGTCCTCTGCCACTGCCAAAAGTATATTATCTCCGTTAGGTCCATCTGGAATGACTGGTCAATTAGGAGGAATCATCTGAGGACTATCACGTTGTAATGCAAAGGGTTAATGGCAAAGTATGAAATTCATATACGTCTTTGGATCTATAAAAGAGGCCATTTCAAAGCAGGGCTGCTTAGTTCTTCTGCGTTCAAACCAACGCCTTTAACTGTGTTTAATTTATTAGAATGTTCCAACCTCAACTGTGTTAAATGAAAACACATTAGTCTGGATCTGCAGGAGTTCTACAAGTGTATAGGGACTCCCTCAAACCGCCACCCCTAGCCACCCGACCCAATAATCTCTTCATTTTCTAAGCAAAGTGGAATTTTGTTTTAATTCACTAGTAAACAAATAGACAGAAAACAGATGTCACTGGCAATATTTAAAGGCACTTATCTCCTTGGTGAATTAACTTTGCATGAAAGAGAGAGCGAGATGAGGAGAAGATTAAAACATGTGTCAAAGCTGCCATTAAAATGCCGGACTATGCATTTAATTATTCAAAATATCAATAAAATAAAACATAACATTCCCTGATGTGCTTTGTGGTTTGTTCTAAAAATATTTCAGGCATACAAATGTGTCCTAGAAAGACGCCAAGACAGTGCTCTAGACTTGTGTGAAGACTTGTGATTGGCCATTAGTACAGAATTTAGCCGTCTAATAGACCTAGTATATCTTGTCAGAAGTGACGTCAGCGATAGGGTCCTTTCTGATCTCTAAAAAAAAGGGAAAATGTAAGACATTGAGGAAATCCCTTCTGGGATGAATTAGAGGATCCATAAGGAAAGTGCAGGCAATTTCCAGAGCCTGTCACATCCTCTAAGAAATGAGACAACACAGAGATCACACATACATGACCAGTGGGGAAACACTGAAGGCACTGCAGTCAATCACAAACACCGAAGCATGAAAACAAAACAGCATGGCATGTGAGTATATATATATATATATATATATATATGTGTTCAAACACTTTAGTGACTATACACTGGTAGCGTGAAGACGATTACCAATAACGCCACCCCCCCCACCCCCGTTCCTTAAATAAATATTATGCTTAGAGAATTGGGCAGACAGATCCCACAGGACAGCTGTGTGTTGCCTTGCATCCCTACAAAAACCAGAAGCGATTAATCAAAAGTAAAATAGAATATAAAAAGTTGATTGCAGCTCATTATATCTTAATGTTTTCAGTATGTTTATGGTGTAAGAAGCTAGATTTTCTCTTACGACCCTACCCGAGTTCTACACTCCATGTGTAATGATCACGCTTTAAGAATTTGCTAAATGGAATCAACAGAGCCACATGGGATGAATAAAATGTGTTTGATGCCAAGGCCAAGTGCTCCAACAATTCAGAAATGTCATGATCACAAAATGTTGAGCCTCTAAGTTGGTCCTATGGGAGCAAAGGGTGCAGCCCATTTAGAGTCGAGCTACTCCACCTTTCATCTCTGGCTGAATGAGGCGTTGCATCCATCATTCCATTAACACTGCTCTAACAGGCTCCCAGTCACCGTCTGGATGACAGCGGGGACACAGGACATGTGGACTGCCCAAAAGCTTTGATGTATGTCTGACCACCTTACAAAACACAGACCCATAAGTGACACACCAAAAAAGCCTGTGTGCACATCAAATTTGCGAGCTCTTCCTTCAGCAGCACGTTTGACACAACACATGCACGCACGCACACACACGCGCACACACACACACACATATGTTCCAATCTGGTGAAGTTGTTACTGTCAAGCCTCACTGCAGTCTCCAGTTTTGACTGTATTGACAGGTATACTGCAGATAAAAGCAACATTTCTGGCAGAAATACTGTGTGTGTGTGTGTGTGTGTGTGTGTGTGTGTGTGTGTGTGTGTGTGTGTGTGTGTGTGCGTGTGTATGCGTGTGTGTGTGTGTGTGTGTGTGTGTGAGAGACGGAGAGAGAGAGAGAGAGTGAGAGAGAGAGAGAGAGAGAGAGTTGGTCTGTGGTGCCTTGCTTAAAGATATAATACGCAACATGTCTGATGAAATTTGTCGTATTGAAATTTCATATATTTTTTTGTTGAGTTGTGTTCTTACAGTATCCTAAAAATGTTCAACTATGTTTAAACCCAGAGAAATATATGATATTTTATTTAAGGTAACAGTGCATTTCATTTGGTTACCGGTTGGCATAATTTTCAGGAGAGTGCCAGAGAGTCAGGTGGGAAGTCAGCTAACGTGACTAAACAGAGTGAAACCTTTAAAGCTTTACCTTGTCCGTTAACATTTCTGTCTGAGTCATGTCAGATAGCTTTTAATCAGCAACAGTGGTTGTTTAACAATAAAGACAACAACGCCGATGATCCCGCGCTACTTGTGTCTTTTTTTACTTTTTCATTGAGAGACCCCAAGGGACGAAATTACATACATTTAAGTGAAATTACAAAAAAGAATATTGTTCAAATGTCTTTCATTCATTGAGGTTTGTTCCTTTGCGCCCAACACAAGTAATTGAGAAATTAATCTCCTGCCAGACTTCTAAGAAAAAAAGGTACAGACATGTATACATCAGTATTCTAAAGGTGAGATTAAAATAAACTAAAAGATTAAAACACAGAAGATAGATGCAGAGTGCTTCTATCTAAAAGAAAGCAAACAAGAAGCAAAGAACATTAAACACAGAAGAAGGAAAAAAGAGGAGGGTATTGAGGCAGTGATGAGAAGTTGTGCAGGCCTCCACTGCTCCACATCTGCTGGAGATATATCCAGTGCTTCTGGGAGCCAGCCCCCCACCACCCATTCACCTTCATCTTCTGTCTCTCTCCCCCTCATTTCGCTTCCTTTTGCTCTTCTGGTTTGTGTTTGGATCAGGTTCTAATATTCAAAAATATGTACTGTCTTTATGAGCCATTGCTCTGCTGAAATAATATGCTCTCTAAATCAGAGTAATAGTCTGAGGGCGGTGCACTAAATAGAATTTAGCAGAGTTCCTAAAACTAAAAATATATATGTCTGTAAGGCTATAAAGGGTGGAACAACCCCTTGTCAGAAATACAACGTTGCTTTTAAAATCTTTCAGGAAATTTATTCAATGGCTGTCTTCACATTTATCAAACCTTGAATTGCCTATGAAATGGAAGCTTTTCCTTGCCTAACATTTTTAACTTATAGCGGTGTCTTGGCACCCTGTTCACTAGCAATGGGACAGTGATTGACTGGCTGATATTCAAACAGCAATGGAATTCCTGGTTAGGAATGATCTCCCAAATCCACTGTTGCTAAACCGTACTTACGTATCTTCTTACTTTACTACACCCCAAGCTACAGCTGTATCTTCTCCTCGCAATCTGGATCTGCCTGAGGCCAACTCTACTGCCATCTCAGTGCTGACATGTTTAAGGCCCAGGGGCCTGATGTGATTCAGAGCCTGGTTTGGGGGTTTGTGTGAGTCAAGGCCACACGATGAATCTCTGCAGCCTTGTATTAAAAGTGATGTACAGTTGTGACTCTGTAGACAACTCTGAAAACTAATACTGGAGGTGTATTGTTTTACACTGTCACCCCAGGCTTCTCTTGTATCTGCTGTTGGGTGAGACAACAGCCCAGAATGTTTTAGAGACTCACTTTTTAGTGGGCTTTTAGAGACTTGGGAGCAATTGAAGGCCAAAACATTGGAGAGACTGGGAAGAATGCACCGACCTCCAAAGGTTTCAAACTTCCCTGGGAGCCCAGCGGAGCTGCTCGATAAGAGAGCTAGGTGGAGTTGCAGGTGGGGAGGAAATGTTAGTGATGACACACTGATATTCATGGCCTCATTCACAGAAGAACCACTGCAGGAGTAATTTCAGCTTGAGAGAACACAGGAGACCATGCTGTACAGATGAGGACATACCTGGCTACTGTTGTAAATACATGAGACACTCAGTCATTAAACACACAACTTACTAAATCAAGCAACACAGCACTTTAAGCTTTGGAATCTGAATTGCATTTTTAGTCGTTTGGAAGAGCTACTGAATGATCCCACACCCTCCCCCTGAGCACACATTCATGCACCCACACACTCGCACACTGACACCAGAAATATAATCTGTGGTCTAAGGACGCAATCAAAAACTGCAACCTGACATCAGTGCAGCCTTCAACAGCAATCCTTGAGTGGTTAGCTGTTGTTAGCCAGCTCAGCCCAGCGCTGACAGAGACTAACTGCTGTTTAGAGAACTCATGCTGCCTGTAAAGAGACGAGGAGTTGCCAACCCTGCCTCAAGGATATACTGGAGTGGAAAACACTTATCGGCTTTGCTAAACAAATAACTGAAAAGGGGCATTGCGTGACATTGTGTGTGGAAGGAAAATATGACGACCTAAACAAACCGAGACTCTTGCATTAGATCACCAATAATTGAGATGGAATATGGACTACCAGTGCCTGTAACAAGTCGAAACACCACAACCACGACCGGAAAATGAGCTAAAACATTGATATATCAACACAGGATGGTGATTTGAAATAGACACAGGTTAAGTAAAAGAGGAGAGGAGAGGAGAGGAGAGGAGAGGAGAGGAGAGGAGAGGAGTTGAAATTAAAAGAAATGACAAACAAAGAAAAGAAAAGAAATGAAAAGAAATGGAAAGAAAGGAGAGATGCACATTTCACCAGTTTGTACCTGAGTTCCTGCAATCATCTCCTTGCTGAGGGACCTGAACAGAAAACGCCAGCAGGTCAGGGGCCAACAAAGATTCAGGCTTGCGAATCTCATTAAGCCAGCGGCTCATATGGAGTTCTTTGGTGTCAGATGGGCCCTGAATCAGAGGAACCAGCTTCTCCTTAACCCCCTCTCCCAAGCCTAAGAGACAAGAGTTAAGTACTAATTAGTACACAGTACAATATCCCCAATTACCAAAATGAAAAGTTATTCACATTCAGAAATGAGAAAGTCTTCTTTAATAATGTGGCCAAGAGGACACAACAAATATGAAAGCAAGAGCTTGTCTTGAATGCTTTTAGGGATCACAAAAACTTTTATCTGAATCACTTTATGACCTGAGTTAAAGATATTTTCAAAGTTGAAATGAAGAATATGCAGTGGTGAAAAAGCATTACATTGATTATTGATTTACCTATGCTGCAACAGGTCCTTTTTCTGACTGTGCAGGCGTATAAGTCACTATATGTAATTTGTGTTTTAGTGTCTTTAACTAATAATACGAGGGGTACAGAAAGTGGAGACACTTTGTGCCGAAAGGTTTTTAATAATCAAGTAACTTTGTTAAAACAATTTCCAACATATGAAAAAAATTCAATTAATTTAAACTGTAAATCAATAGTTTGGGTCAAAGCAACTTCAGGACAACCAAAAAACACAATATCATCTGTGTCAAAACTTCAAGTGAAGTGAAGTGAAGTTTCAGTGTTCCTGAAAATCATAACAAATATGCCAAACAGAAAAAATGCTTTGACAAAAGAAACAGCAGTCGCAAGGAAAAACTGACAGGAATATAATGTAGCAGCACAGTAATTTGAGTGTTGACAAAAACAGTGCTACTGACCTTATTGACTTGTTGCTGTGTTTGCAGTGTTGATTTATCTATCTCATAACTTAAACTCCTAATGTGCATATTATTTTATGCATCCCCTATGGATGGTAATTTTGAAATAAGAAAATTAATTGCACATTCTTTTTTTTCTTTGTATTTCTATGTTGACAGCTGCAATAGATCTTATAATCTGTCTGACATCATGTGTGCAGTTTGACCTTGTAAACTCTGTGCTAAGACACTAGCTCCAATAACATCCCTGCCATCAAAGACATGGCCGGAGCCCAATGACAGCGCCCCAGGAGAAAACAGCAACTGAATCACACAGCTGGACAGAAATCAAGATAAAGATTGAGTGGTAGAGAGAGAGAGAGAGAGAGAGAGAGAGAGAGAGAGAGAGTCAGACTGGAGTGTGTAAACGTATAACTTAAGGAAAGTCAAAGAAGAGTCTAGTCGGTCTCACTCTCTCCCTCCTACACAGGCAGTAAAGTTTTAACAGGGCACAGCTGCACACACCTGGGGTCCTGGCGCACACTTTTACAGCTCCCACGGTTCCTGAGGCGCATTTCACCGTCGCAAGGCTGCAGAACTTCAGCTCCAGGTTTTGGACCGAGCCCTCGAGAGTCGGTGACGGGCCTGGAGACTTCACACCTAATAAAAAAAAAAAACAAGTGAAAATGAAGTGCAGTCCGGCAGGTTTAAACACCGCTGCCGTGGCTTCGTTAAACACTTGATTGGCCTTTAATTGTTCTTGACCCCTTTCTTTCCCTCTGTTTCTCTCAAAATTTCTGGAAAACCAGGTGCTCTTAGACACAGATATCACCAACACCAGGCAGAGTGTGTTGCATTTATCTCCGCTCTGGCAGAGATAATAGTGGTGCCCTCTGTTTCCAAGGTTAAACTGTTGTTGTGTTTCTATACCATGAGAAATATGTCAAATAAAAACACATTTGGATATTATAGCAAGCTGTAAAAGTTTGCTACAACATACTGTAAGTGAACAATCCCCCAAAGCAAATCAAAATAACACTTTTTACTGTAATAAATGACCGGCCTTTATTAGCACTTGACTTCAGTCCCTAGTAAATGTTTTGCATGTGAATGTGTGAATTTATCTGAGTACAAGCTGACAGGGGTGCATTTTATTCATATTTTTTTCTTCTGGATTGAAAGCTTCCTATGAACACATGTACAGTATACTGATGGGAGTTTGGATACACTTCAGCAAAGTCCCGACATCATAGCCATATTGTTTTAAGCAGGTGCCCAGGAAGGATATTAAAAGAGACAAAAAACCCTTAAATTGTCAAGTACTTGTTCTAACTGTTTTACAAGTTCCCTGTAAATCTACTACTTGAACATTTTAAGTTAAATAACAGGGGCCATTAGGAGTATGAGTAAGAGGCCAATATAAAGGAAATATCTTTCCAAAACAATATCCAATACAGTCACGTCGGTATCCAGCTTAGTGTCAACTACAACTCACCTAAAACCAGCATTACATCACAGGAGCCTCAAGTGCTCTTCACTCTATGATTATTTCTCTTAATGGCAGCTTAGTGTGGAAGAACCTTCCATCTGCCATCTTTCCAAAATGAAACCGTTTGCACCGTGGTAAGGAACGGGGGGGGCGGGGGGATTACACACTTGCCATTATGATATGTCAATGTTATTTCTATGGTGAGAGGCTATTTCAAACACATAACAGGAGGGGGAGGGAGAAATAGCTGGATGGCTAAAAGATACTGTAAAGTTTAAGGAGTTCTGTGCCAAACCGCCTGTTGAGAGAAGAGAGGAGGATCCATCCATCACATGCTGCATTCTTCCAGTGAGCTGGAGCTGTCCGAGGGAATCACATTAAATTCTTACATCACCTGTTCCAATAAGGCTTTACTTCTTAAAATACTCCCCTCTTACAGTGATAGCACTTCATTTCCTACAAGTGTCCACTGCATTTTTTTGAATGAGTTTACAACTCAGTAGGGGCTTCCTCTGTCAAATGCTGGCCCACTGATTCTAAGATCAAATTCAGAAAGGCAGAACAAACAAAACAGAAACTCACACAAATACAATATAAAAATGATGAAGAAAAAAATTAAACAGATGGATTAATACCAGGTACTTATTGCCTACCAGTGAGTGAGAGGGTTTGTATTAATAAGGCAAAGTAGCCGTGCTACAAGAGAGGCTATGTAAGCACAACAGGTCATTATTGGCAACAGCTCCTGAAGCCACCAGGAAAAAGTTGTTCTGGACATCAAAAGGCTTTCTTTCATCCACATTCACTTCCTCTCTGACTTTCCATCTTATATTTCTTACTATATAACTCTTCTACCCGTTTTCTCCCACAAACTCTTTTTACTCTCCACCTCTCTTCTCCGAGTTTCTCTGTGTGTTCGTGTTTGGTCTGATTACTACTGGTCACATTTTTGGTAACTTAGGTAAGCCACTATCTGGATGCCGCATAAACAAAAGTAACTTGGGCAGGTACGGTTTGACCAAAATTAGTACATTTTTGTTTGCAGCTGTTTATCCCCATCAACTAACAGTTTGAAGGTAGTTTTAACGGCAGGCAGTGGGAATACAGGAAAACTTAAGTACACACATATACACACACACAGCACATTAACCAAGGGAATTACTGGCAATTGCTAAAATCCCTAACCACTGACTTCCCTCCTCTCCCCATCTCAGACAAATTACCCAGCAACCTCTTCACCTGCTGTCTGAGAGGCCCTCTATCAGCCCAGATGGAAGATGGGAACGTTAATAACCCTCCCTCTGTCTCTCTGCCTGCTACTTAATGTATCTGCAGGTCAAGCAGAGCAGTGCTGCGTGTCTCTCTGTGGCTTTGGTTACCTGCTTCTCCATCGGCTTCCTCTGTCTATAGGACAGATTTTCTAATAACAAAGCTACACAGTGTAGTGCATGCATAAATATCCAACAAAAACAAATTACACCAATGTCAAAATGATCAGCAGTTTCTGTTTCAAGCTAGTGATATTATTTAAGATTTGAGACCATGAGGATAATTTATATATTTTTAGTCTCTCCTTCCCACTCTTGTGTGTTGGTTTTTCAAACATACAAGTACAGAGGTGTGACAAATTATCCTCTTGATGTACTCATTCAGCTAAAAAATAAGCCCATTGTGTAGCATATTGTTTCAGAAAACTGTTAAAGCAATGTTTTGTTCCTAATTTTAAAGTCTGAGCCATCAAAGGCTATCAAAAGTCCTTTTTCCTCATTCCTCTTCAGGGAGCATGTGTGCGCGACTGAGTTTATATGTTCGTGTGTGCTAGGCACACACTGTTTATTGAAATAACATTAATCTATGGTCCATATGATCTATCATCATGGTCTGTTAAAGGGTTAGTGTAAGTGTTTTTGTTTAGATGTTTTCGATGAGTTTAAGAATCGGATTCAAAAAGATTATTTAAAAAAAGAAAAAAATTTGGGTTACTGACCATTTTAGCATCTGCTCTCCTTAATATATGCACATACAGATTCACATATACACAGTAAACACATATTTGATGTGATCCAGTACCAGGGGGAAAGATAGAGAATGACAAAGGCACTACATAAAGCTAGACTTCCCTTCCTGGAAACAATAGTTTACATACATTTGCCATAAAAGGATTGCACCAGACATTTGGCTACATTATTGAGTGTGTCTCACTGAACCTTAAAACACATGACCAATCTATCTTAAAAAGAACAGACCACTGTAGAGAATGGATATCCAGACCCAGTGACAATTTGGTCTTTTTCAGTGCTGAAGGAAAAATGATTGCAACAGTGACGAGAAGGCCTTCACACACACTGACTGCTCCCTTGAGTACTTCATTCTTTCTGGAAAAGATGGAGATGTTAAAAGAGCAAACCAATCTGGATCACGACAGGGGTCATTCCTTCCACTGTTTGCTCTTTGATAAATAGCACTAGGGGTATCACTATAACATTTCCCCCGTTTGCCCACGTAGATGTCCTAAAGGGCACGGTGCACCTGCTGGGGTGGTGCTTGTTGCGTGGGGGGGCTCTGGACAATGTTTTGTCCAGCTGTTAGACTATAAAAAAGCAGGGTACACAGGAAGAGGAAAAGCACTGTGGTTGGTAGTTTGTCGACTTAACAGTGGTATTCAGCTTGGTTTATGTGTGTAAGATACATTAGTGTGTGCATTACGGCCAGACGTGTGTGTGTGATTTCCTTGTTTCTTTGTGTGACTGAGTGAGTGAACGTGTGTGGTGTTGTTAGTCTTCAAGCAAGGGCAGGTGCAAGAAGTACATAAACACACAGCTAGGGGCCAGAGGCTACGGCACTCCATCAAACACTGTGAGGGCAACCATGGGCAGCTGGGTTTGCCATCCTGAGGAGAGTGTGGAAAATATTAAGGGAAGGAAAGACGGATGGTCAGTTAAGAAATACTTTAGTAAAAAGGAAAAGATAAAAAGAGAAAGCACGCATTGATGGGGCAGTATGGGATGTGGAGGCAGCATTTTTGCTTCCTGCATACCTCAATAGTTGGCTTGCACATGTGTCAGTATGTCTGTGGGTGTATGTGTGTGCGCAGGACATCTGCAGACTTGAAAGCCATGTTTTACACATTCCAACATGTCCTGCTCTCACTGCATTGAGGAATGGTATGGGAAAGTTGTCTGCCTATAACACTGGACCAGGCAAACTAGAAGCACAGTGTTTAGCTGGCATTCACAAAACACTTGTAATAATATTGTACCTCAGAAACACCAAGCAATTGTTATTTCTAATTAGGGCTGGGGAAATATATCGATATTATATCATTATCATGATATCAGACTATATACAGTATCATCTTAGATTTTGGATCATGTAATATTGTGATATGGCATGAGGGTAATATAGGCTAAAAATACTATTATTATACAAGTACTAGTATTATTTTCAGGCCACATGGCCTAGCCCTTTTTCTAATGCTAGGGAAACATTTTTTCAATCAAATATGCCAGGACATTCACATGGGAACAATTCAATGTTTTTAAAAGTTATAAGAAGAAGGAGAAGCTCTTAAAATGTAGAAAACATCTAGAGGAGTCCAGTTAAGAGCTTTTGTAGAACCTGTAACTGTCTCTACTTCTAGAGGTGAGGCCTAAAAACTAACAATATCTGGCGGTTGGTCGATGCATACTACAAGAGCCCCCACCCGCCAACCTACCCCAGAAAAAGCTGAAGCTGAAATGGAAAAAGAAGAAGGTATACAGACTGCAACTTTTGCTAAAACACCTTTAAAATCTGTTTTTTGATTCAAGTTATTGCACCCCCAGTCCACACAGTCACATAGTCATGAGATAAGAGTTCCACTTTTCAGAAAACATATCCTTGTATTCATGCATCAGGGATCAGTTTTATATGTGATGATGATTGGCTAACGAGAGGATGTACAGTATCACACAGACAGACAGAGAAGGAAAGAGAACCTAATGTACTAAAAGCTCCAAGTCTGGCAATGGGCCCACAGCAGCAATGGGGCTGAAAGAAAAAGAGGTAGACATAGACAAGTTGGGTCGACCAAAAGCAGCCAGCTGAGCCATTAAGTGCTGATGCAGAAACAATAACTGTCTCTCCTAAGTCAGGAGGGGTTGAAGTAGAAGCAGTAAGTAGGAGCAGGAGGTCTGCTGGCAACTTGCCCAGTGACTGACACACAGCAAAAATACAGACACATGCAGAGAGAGTAAGACAGGAAAACAGACAAGGTGAACCAGGAGTGGTTTGTCCAGCAGTTAAAGCTGAAGAGAGACTACCTTTGGCAGTGGGTAAACACAATTCTGCAGAGGAGACTCGTCACTTCTAAAATCTAATCCCTATACAACCAGAAAATGATTCTTAGGATAGTCGAGACTCAAGAATCATAAAAGTAACTTTAAATGTCGAATGCATTAAATGTCCATAAAAAGCTCCTTGAAGGTTTGTGATATTTTCTTAAAAAATGTTTTGGCTACTTTCTACCAGCAACTGACAAAAACACTAAATCAAGCAAACAAGTGTCTACACACACACACACACACTAAAATGCTTCTTCCTATGAGGCAGCACACTGAATGGAGGTTAGAGTGGTGGAGTATGCAAGTGGTACTTGCTGCCTATAAGGGTCATGGTATAAAGACAGTGATGGGGTGTAAGTAAGTGCTGGTGGTAGCGGAGGTTGGGGGTCTAATTTCCATGATTACCATCCCCTCCAGGTGCTGCCTGCCTTTCCGTCTGCCCACTAAAGCAGTGACACATGTTCTCCACACATTGAAACCTTGGTTCTCTCTGCCACCGAATTACCACAATTAAGGAATATTCAGGCGGAAGCAATTTAGCTTTGGCAATTTGGGGGTGGGGGGGCGAAAGAGTTATAAAACAAGTCAGAGAGATAGATAGGGTAAGAGAAAGTAAGAGAGTAAGAGAAAAAGGAGCGACAGATGTTCGAAGAGTGATAGAGAAACACGTGCTGTGACATAGAGGATTCCCGCATTGCCACTTGTAAGGAGACGATTAGCCAGTGGTGAGATGGGCCATTAAAACACAGTTCTGGATGAGAGAGCCTGCCTCTCAATCTCCCATATCCCCAGCCTAATGCTGCCCTGACAAATTTGGTAAGCATAAGAAACAGGGGCATTCTGGCTTTGAAGTAGCAGCCAGGATGGAATGCCAGTGTGGTTCCACCATGAGAGAGATGCTCAAAACTACAGACCGCAGCTAATGACGCTAAACCAGCCCCTTCGTCACTGAAATGTAACTCTGGATTACGGCTCTCTCGCTGACTCTCAAGATCTTTCGGACTCTATAACTCACGGAGGTTCTTTTTCTCAGGCTTTCTCCCCCTCTCTCCTCTTCCCTTATGGAAGAGAATTAAAGAGAAACCAAGCAGAGAGTTCTTGTTTATCAATAATCCACTGAGATCAATATTTATGTCTCAGCTTTGCAGAGGCTGACTGTGTCTGTGTGTGGTGGTAGCCAAGACGTGACTGGGGTTTGGGGCTGCTGAGGCACTTCAATGGGAGTTACAGTGGAAATTTATGGCCTTGTGACGTGGAGCTATGTGCTCAGTCGGCACAAGTCACTGCCCTTAGATGGGACGGTTGGCTCACAGCAGGGAGCCAGCTCTGCAGACACTACCAGATGACATAAATACAAACAGATTTATTTGGGGCTGTCATTGATTCAGGGCTTAGTAACATTCAGAGCAGTCTGCTGTGGCCACTTTAAAGCCCATTCTACTTACAGTGCAGTTTATTTAATGTTTCAGAGATGATCATTGCTTTGTGTCTACGCTTACTTTTAAAACATGTTAGACAGTTATTAAGCTACTCAATTAATTATCAAATTAACACTCCTTTCACTGTATCCTTTATGATTCATATTCCGTATATCATTATTTTTGGACGAAAGTAAAGGCTTGTGTTTAATCAGTCTCTCCTTTAATGTCTTTTCTGTTTCATTGATGGTGATTTCCTGATGCGACAATTATTTTCTTAATTTATTAGATGACTAATATAAACAACCCGGCAGTTGAGGCACTGTTTAAAAACAGAATGCAATTATTTACAAATGAACTGTGTTTACCAACAAAGTGTTGGTGAGGATGTACTAATATCCTTCAGACAATCATGTGTTGCAAATTCACAAAAATAATATAATAAAGTTGATAAAGAAGAATTGCTCATAAAAAGTTAATAAAAAGTTGATAAAGCAAAACATTATATACATTTCTTTTTGTTGTTTTCAACTGACTGTATGTCAAAAAGGATTCACAAACTATCACTCTGTCCAAAGAGCATCCAAATTTCTTTGGAATTGGGGTTAGAATATCTGTAAATGCAGAGCCTTCACTTTCGCATATCTGACCTAACAGTTCATACCTTGCTATAATTGTACTCTGCAAGCCTGACTTGTCTTCCTAGCTCTGTTTAATACATTATCTAATGATGACACATTGTAGAGGCCTACAAGTCTTTACCATGGTAACATTTCATTAAACCACAGGTGCAGGGGGATTTCATATCATATTTCGGTTTACCCTCGACGAGGGAGAGTCGGGAGTCAAGTGTTACAGCTCTTACTGATGAAAGCTTAAATTTACAGAAACGTTGCTCGTTGCATTGTTCAACTAACTAAACTGCCCCCTTCAACTACCAATGACCAACCAGGTTTCTTAAAAGCATGACAGATCTTTGAGATCAGCTACCAATTTAAGTGCTATACTGTGCCAGTGTTATATTGGATTTAGTGCTAAGTGTAATGATGCCTCTGTGAAACCATCAATGATTCATATCAGAGAGCAAAACTCAAAAGCTGGACGCGAAAATCAGGCTTCCAGATCCTGTACTGGGATCATCCACGTCCTCCAACATGCCTGGAATCAAGTCTTATTTCCCATGACAGAAAAGTGGGCTACTATTCAAACAAACAGAGAGAGAAAATCCTTGGCGGACTCTCAGTTGACTTCTGATTTCTTTTGAATATCATCTTCTTCCAGAAGCCAGCGGACAGTGTGAAGAAAAGGGGAATGATGAATGGAGAATCATGGTGAGAAATGACAAGCCTGATGTCCCCTGATGAGTGTCTGAAGTCACCAACCACAAGGGGGAGATATGTGTGTGTCTGTATGTTATTTTTTATCTGAATGTGTATGTGCTTGGTGAAAGTCTCAAGTCAACTTGAGATGTTGTTGGACTGAGGAGCAGACCTCAGGCACTTTATATTCCTATCATCCCATTAAATATATAAATATCCATGTAATCTGATGTCCAATTGTGGGACAACCCTACACAACAAATTTCTGTTTTGCATTGCCTCCACTGGCTTCTCTCATTCGCTGTGCAGTAAAGTAAGCGACAGACAAAGAGCAGCAAGCAGCAGGGAGACAAAAGAAAAGAGGAAGGCCCGAGTCTGGATTGGCTTAAAACATCATCACAATCTGCCTGGAGTGGAGCGAGGGCCGTCTGTAGCTCATTGAAGTTTTCATTGACAAGAGCCGTCTCAAGTTCCATCCAAGATTTATTTATCGGTTCTCTGATGCTGACACAACGTGTTTTTAATGTCAGGAATACGGTTGCGTATGGATGAAAAAGCCCTCTTTCTTTCCTTTCCTTCCTGCTTCTTCCTGCCCTGATGTCAATCCGTGAGGCAGACAAGTAGACAGGCAGAAATTTCTCTCAAACCAATAAGTTACCTCTTCAAAGAAGTATGGATACTTGATTGAGGGGCCAGGCCATGCTGAAACAGACATCTCAGGGTTTTCATTAAGTTTCCCATCTCTTAACTGACATTTGTGACAACCACAGACCATGAAAAAAGGCTTATCCCCTTCCTTCTTTCACTTTCATTGTGGAACAATGAAAAAGGACTATCAAAATAATCTCCATGAGCTAAGTGTATGGGTCCATTATATGACAGGGCAAAGCTGCATGTTCCTCTGGCTTGCCTTGATTAATAGATGGGAGACATTAAGGTTGAGAGTAAGAAGGTCTCGTCAGCCAAAATCTGCACAGGAAAACAGTGAAAAACTGAGCAGAGAGCAATCTCCCCTGTTCAGTATCACAGGCAAGACTATGCTACCAACAGCTGCATTATGGGCGAATGAGAGAGAAACACCAAGGAGGGCGAGAGAGAGGGAGAAAAGATAGACGGGTAAGTTCTGGGACCAGACAACATTAAATGCACAGCATACCAGGGATTAGTTTCTGGAGGTGACAGAGTGATATGAAAATGGACACTTTTTCCCCTCCAATAACACAGAGCTATTACCGACACTTATTATGCCACAGCGTCACAGGGGGATTTGCGTCAGACCCATGCTTCTGAAGGCAGTTAGATCACAGGGATGTGAACTGCTGGCCATGACAGGAGCAGCCTTTTTCATGCAGTGCAAAAATGCGTAAAAACTGTTGTTGACATGGCCTTCTAAGAGACTGCATTTGTTTCCAAGCAATGGGAAATATCAGTGTGAAGAAAAGTATAAATAAGTCTCCCTGACGTAATCTTAAATAGTCCTGAGTCTTTTTTCTACTTTTTTCTCCCAAACCAGCCATTCCCCACTGTATATGTAGGGGGAACTTGTAAAAACAAAAGACTTGTTTTAATAATGATACCGTTATGAGTGAGAGCATAAGTCCAGGGCTATTATTATCAACATGCTTCTAGTCGCTATGCAGTGAGAGCATAGGCTCATTGTATCAAAACATTCCTGCCGTCATTTGCCTTAAATGGGATCATACTCTTTGAGTTCAGAAGTGTATATAGGATTTGCTAATGATGGAGGTGGGCATGCATCTGTGCATATTCACATCTCTTTACGATCCGTGCGTGTGTGTGTGTGTCTGACCTGACACTCAATTAGTTGCAGAAGCTGGGTTTAATAAAGAGAACCAATGGCCAGTTGTGTTTCTGGGCACTGAGGTCTACCCCACACTCTCAATCTCCTCATTTCCTTCTTTCTGTCACTTTTCCCTTCAACCTTTATTTTTTTTTTCTCTCTTTCATTTTTCATTCTGCTCATTATATCGTTGACTCTCTCTCTGCCTCTTCCTCTGTTCTTTCTCCCCTATATCTGTCATGCTAAAGTTATGTCACAGCTCGTATATCACCCAGAAATCATCTAGAGCACGTCTGGTGACCACCACCAACCAACCAACCCCCCGCCCCCTTGTCCTAGTCCAGACCACCACAGAGCTATGTGGCCAGAAAACCAGCTGTGGTAGCTGCATTAAAGCTGAATCCATCACTGGTGGAAATGACAATTATATGCTGATTTAAATGACCTTCATCTCTTATCTTTCAAAATGCAGCACTTTGCAAGAAATTTAACAGGGAAGCAAGTGCATGAAAAAAAAATGTGCTCAAGACTTTCTGCTCTAAAGGGCAACAGTTCAGACTGTAGAAAGTTAATAGCGCTGGCCTAAGTTTCTGCTCCACTTCCTTTTGCCAACTTCGTCGTAGATCCTGCACTTGTCCCAGAATGGTTGATTGAGGGAGGACAATGTTCAGGAAAAGCCTGGTGATGCCAGTCAACAGCTGAGCCTGGCTCAAATGTAGGGGAAAATTATTGATTCATTTATGCTTACTGTAGCTTTCACTCTGACATGGCAAAGAAACCAAAACCTATTTTTCTCGAGAAAATTTCAGTTCATCATGGAGAGTTTGTGGTGGATGTCAATGACCTAAAAATCAATAAATCAACTATTACTCAACTACACTTTCAGGCAAATAAAACATGCAGGAAAAACAGGCTGTGAAGCATTTCTACCACTGGCTATGTTTAAAAGCAATGGCCAGGCACTGTCATCCATCTTTTATAATGAGCTGTCTAAAGTTACTCTAAGTCTGGAGCATCCCAGGCCTTCTGGGTGTCTTCTAGAGGGTTTATTGTCACGGATTCAAGGATGCAACAAAGACTACTTTCATATTTCTGTTGGATAAGCAAGACAAGTAGCAGAAATACAAAAAGCACACACACAGGTAAGCAGCATGCAAACAGGTGAATGCATGTGCACAACTATTAATACACATACAGTAGAGTTGTATTATCACTATCACACAGTCAAAATATGAGCAATTCTTACAATACATGGGAAAAAGATCACTGGGTCAAATTCCCTCAGTCGGAGTTATACCATTTCTAGGTTTAAGAGCTCTCTGTGGCTCATCACTATGTACTGAGCTATAAATACATCTGTTGAAATAGAAAAACTCAGGTCCATTGGGGACATAAGTGCATGAATCAAAATCCATTAAAACTATCATCAACAGGAGAAAAAATAAGAATACAAGAAAACATACAGGCTATGTGCTCATGGCAAAGTGCAGACTAAGAATTGCAGGATGACAACTTTTTAAATTTGACTGTAAGCATTGACTCTAGACCTTCCATTCAATTATTGACAATGGTGTCAATATTATGTAACCTTTCAATGTTAAACAACTGCTTTTATTTTTTCTACAAAATCCTGGGATAATATTCAACAGAAACCAAATTGAAGTAATGCAAAGGCATATTTACTTTTCAAATATACTTAGTAAATGCATTAAAGAGTGAGCAACGAGTAAATTAATTTGTGCACTGAGATAACACTTTCCCTGTCCCCAAATCAGACACACACTCACCATACTGCACAACATACTGTGCACACAGAGAAATGAATGCAGACTCCAGCAGTGTGTGGGAGGTCACTGTGGTCAGTGTGTCGCTGAATCTGAGGTTAGCAGTGGCTAGAAGCAGCGGTGGGCAGAAATAACTGGCTCCTCTCTACTACTATTACGGCTACGGCTACTGCTACTACTATGGCTGCAACTGTAAACCACAAAAGCATCCTGGAAGTATAAACAAAAGAGAACATGTAAGACGGGCTGGCTGCTGACAATCATAGGGGAAGAGGAGAAAAAGGAAAAAGAACAGGGGCTTACAGGAAGGAAAATGAGATGGCGTGAGACATTGAATTTAGCAACACAATGAGATAAGAATGACAGATGGAAAAGAGAGAAGAAAGAGGGAGAAAATAAACTTGGCAGAATTAGAATTGCACAGAAAAGATGGAAAGGACAATAGTAAAAGTAAAAATGCAAAAAACAAAGTGAAGGTTAACACCAAAGGAAGTAAAAAAGCTGGCGAGAAAGTCAGAGTAGGTTTTGTTAAGGCGTAAATGGGAGTAATGAAGGCGGGAATGCAGCAGGGCAGAACTGCAAAAAACACAGAGTTGTTGTTACCCTCACTGGGCAGCTGAGGAGGCTGAGGGTTTGGGGGCACATAATGTAAGAATGTGGGCACTAATGTGTGCACAAACACACACACACACACCTCCCTATGGACCACCTCTCCGTTTACACCAGACACATAAAGCATGACATACTGTTTGCTGCAGAGCTCACCAATAAAATATAACACTAGTGTAAGCTTTGCTGGAATGCAAAAGGAGAACGCTGGAATAAAGTGTCACCACAGAAAACTTTGCTCATGTCGGAGCCAAGCACTCTACAGCAGCACTTCAAAACTGTCCTATAGACAAACCAAACTGTCATGAAACAAGCAGTGACTGACAATGTCTGATTTTCAGGGAAAATAAGATTTTACGGTTTGTTTTCCGATTTCACTCAATCGTGTCTGGGTTTGCAGAGCAAACATGGGCTACACTGTATATGCTGATCGATGGGTTATTGCTCTAGCTGCCAGGGAGCAGTGCAGTCAGTCGAAGTCTTACAAGTCCTAGCGGCTATTTTCCAGTCAACTGCAACGATTTTAAGTCTCTCACTGTTGCTTTAATCTGAGTCAACCACTTACATTGAAGAACAGTTTACAGTCTGTCAGTACCTTGAGATTAAAACTGAAGCTTTGTTGAGTTTCCCCCCTTGCTGAATTGTGAAATTTCATTTGGACAGGGAATGAAATCTCTAACCCAAATGGCTCCCCCGCGAAGGACACTGACCATCTGCGTTATCAGCTAGAGCTCGATATGAAACACCTTCCACTATTGAAAAACCCTGTAACATCAAAAGGACAGAAGGGAGGAGAAATTCCTAAAGGAATGAAAAAAGCATGTTCAAAGTGAACAGCGTTTGTTAGCAATGTTCAGTATTAGGCCAGCACGTGTGTGTTTGTGCATTTGCGCAAGTGTGTGTGTGTGTGTGTGTGTGTGTGTGTGTGTGTGTGTGTGTGTGTGTGTGTGTGTGTGTGTGTGTGTGTGTGTGTGTGTGTGTGTGTGTGTGTGTGTGTGTGTGTGCGCGCGTGTGTGTGTGCGCGCGCGTGTGTGTGTTTAAGATCCATCATTGCAATGGCTTGATTGTTCCTGGTTGGTGACACAAGAACGAACAAATGACAACAAGACTTCAATCTGGATACCGGATGTGAGTGTCATAACAGAACCTACGTTTTACCTCAAACAGTTGCAGCCATTCAGCCAGCCAGCAAGTCATACTAGCCAAACTTACAAACACTTTTACTGCACGGTGGGCCGAATAAGTGGCACAATGTCAGCAGATTAACAGTACAGCCAATTTGTCATTAGATAGGTTTAAATAGAGTAAAATAAAGAGCACTGCCTCCACTGAGCATCAGGAGTTATGAAAGTTAGAAAACACACTGGGTTTGCTTTATTTAAGGAAACAACTCAGAGCAACACGGAGCAGAGAAGTGAGCGGGACGGCAAGAAGCCAGCACAGAACAGCAAGCAAGTTCCCATCATGACGCTACAATGTGGACACAACCACAGTGCCCACAGAAACCAAAATGATTCAGCAAGGTTGCACTAGATATGCAGGAAAACGCATTAAAGTGAATACAGTCCACAACAGTTCACAACAGTTTATTCTGCTAACTTCACTACTCTTCCCTTCTTGCATCTGCTCATTTTCCATTTCTTCTCCGCACTTAAGCTGTCACACTAAAGATGGAGAGGGATTGGGACAGCTAACATCTTCCTTAAGCACCATGAGTGTCACCACAATTTCAAAAGCAGATATAGTACTAGACATCTTTGGTTATATCATAGGAATTATTGCTAAGATTTTTCCCCACAAAACATATACTTACACAACACATCACCTATTCCCCTTCACTCTCTTGCTTTCGAAACCCAAACTCTTTTTCCCGCTGCTCTTTTTCTAAGCTGCCAACACACGGACCAGATGTGCAAATGTTTCTCCATGTTGCTATTCAAGTCCTGTTCCAAGAGAAAGGCAGAGTGAGGGGAGAGGAATATTTGACTTCACTCCACGGGAGACCAGTTTCATAAATTTTGGCGGCTACACAACGGTGAAAAAGGTAGCTTGGCTTGCTCGGCCGAGGGAGAATGTTGACGGCATACCAAACAACATGATCCTAATGAGTTGGAAAATCCCTGGCCCTCCAGAGGACTGTCCAGATGCTACCGTCATGAGAAACGCTACTGTTTTATTGAATTCAGGCTCCCCTCCCTTTCTTTAACAAGGGGCAAAATTTATTATTTGACCATTAAGGCATCCTAGGCGACATGAAGCGTAAAACTGTTTCAGAGTTAATTTGCCTTTGGCTGCAGGTCCAGTACCCCACACTGGGCACATGACAAGTTGATCTTTGTGCCAAAGTGTCTTGTGTGAACGTGTATATTCAGAGACCTAAAGTTTGGATATGTGCTTGCACCCGTGGTATAGGCTCTGCAGCTCAGGTTGACTTGTTTTGGGATGATAGTCTGGCACATGATGTGCTGAGCCCTGAGAAATAACTGTAAAACTTTTCATAGGAGAGTCAAATCACTTTAACTTAAGCCAGGTCCATATATCTCTCTTGACAATTTACTGGTACTGAGAAACAAGCTTTATTTTATGGAGAACTAAACAAACAAGGCACAGTAAATGTACTTTATGAGAAAAATGATATTTCAGTAAATCAACTACAATGATGAACACGTTAACATCTAATACAATAGTCTAAAAGAGACCAGATGAGCAATGTGATGCATCTTGCTCTTTGTTCTATGATTACTCATGGTTTAAATACAGAGTCAGCCGCTAAAGGACACATTAATCTTCTGTGAGGATATTTTATTCATTTTGCCAAGTGACTGAGTTGCCATTGCAGACTTAAAACGGCTACCCTACAATAACAACTGCATTACGAAAATAACTGTAAAAACACAAAGAGCCTTTTGCCATGCTAAGTAATTACATACACATGCACTGCATAAATAGCCTGTGCTCCTCGATAGCCCTTTTTACACAGAGATTGTGCAATGCCTCCATCACACAGAACCTTCTTTACACTGCCCTTCTTTTTTTAAATTGGACAAAACGACAGTGGAAAAATGCCCTACTGTGTGATTTTAGATAGCATGCAGGGGTTCTACAAGCAAAAGAGGTGTGACATGTAAAACAGCAGTGTCTGCATGCAATGTGACATTTGTCCTACACAATGTCCTACATTGGACAGCGGTTTGAAACAATGGCATAACATGGGAATGACAATTATTTACTGTCCCTGTTAAATGCCTGTTGCCCTCATCTTCTACTCAGAGAGTAGGGAGGTCCTGGACCTCTCCAAATTTGAAGATATTTTCGGTTGCTGTTCTTCTTCTTTGAGTTAGCTGCTAACTGCTTTTTAAAACTCCCGATTATGGGCCACACACACAACATGTCATCTAAACATACACACCCTGTCTCATCCTGTCGCCTCGTCATCTCACTTAGACAGACAATGATTTGTCTCTGCTACTACCTACACTGCAGGCAGCCAATTTCATCTATGTGCTTTTTGTACAGCATGGCAAGGCTGAGTAAAGGCACAGTCCCGCCTTGCACAGGCTGTGTAAAAGGGGCTTAAAATAAACCTGCTCCCTTTCTCTTCACTCACATCATCACTTGTCTGTTGGATGGAGATCCAACGCACAACCAAACAGCATGTTGTTAGTGGAAAGGTCAGGTGTCATTTCACTTACATATTCACAAGAAATATATACGGGGGAAGATACGGGGGACAGTGAATGAATCATGCTCTTTCCTCTGTCCTCTGATTGAGTTTGTTGGAAAACAGTCCTGACAGTCTGACTGATCTACTGTAGCTGCTCAGAGATCAGCAGAACAATACTTATCATTACCTTGGTCAGGTATCAGAAATTCATAAAACAGTATTATTCTACAAAGTATTTCTTGTGACAGAAAAGGCTCAGTTAACTTGATATGGTCTATTGTAGAGTGTATTCTGTACCTGGAGCTTTGTACACCTCGTTGAGCAGGCTTTCACTTAGTGTCAATGGGGCACCGCTGACTACGCTGTGGGTCCAGCTCTGACAGATCGCTTGAAGCAAAAGCGTCTGGGCCCTTGTTGCCTGTACAGTGAAGTGGGGAAGCTCAAAAATACACTCTGTGGTGGGGACTGAAGATCTTTTGCTCCTATAAGAGAGGGACATGAGACAAAGAAAGACAGGATTAGATGAAAGATAGTAAATGAGGGGAAAAGAGACGTAGAGAGAGTCAGGATATAGTGACAATAACAAATGAAAGAATGGAGAGTTGCACATAAATGCCAACATATACTTAATGAAATAGACACCGGTGGAAAGAAATGGCTCACGACTTCCACAAATCCATCAATATCACATCGCAATATGTAACAGCTCATTGATAGCAGAAGAAGCCAAATAGGTATAACTACATTCCAACAGCAAACTGAAGAAATACCAATTGCAGGCCAAGCTTTCCTTAGTTACTTGGCAGGTTGGTATAGTTGCCGCCGACCCTTCTCTCCTCTCCGTCAAAACTGTGATGATGATTTATGTGAAGAGATGTACAGCCCAGAAACCTGACCCTGAAAAGAATCTTTACGCATTTAACATTTCATCTGTCTCCAAGAGTGTGGTGGAGAGAGTTTGTGAGTGTGAGTGTGAGTGTGTGTGTGTGTGTGTGTGTGTGTGTGTGTGTGACAAGCTGATGAGTTGAGTGTTCAGGGGGATGAGGTAACAGCACAGTCAGACGGAGTCCTCCAGGCCCCTGTCCATCACAACCTCAGTGGACCGTGCTCTCATTTATCATCTGACACACATGCGTGTACACGCACGCAGAAAACACCCACGTACACACTTTTTTTAATCTGTTCTTCAATTCCTCCTTTGTAGTATCCGAGTCACTGTCTCCCCTGTTCATTCTGTAATCACTCAGTCAAAGGCTAACACATTCTAAGGCACTTCTCTGATTCCACACACGCAAACATCTTGACACACATACATAGCCCTTCAAATCCCTGAATCAGGTCTCTGAGCTTGTTTTCTATCCAGGCTGTGAAGTCATGGCTCCTCCTTAAGATCCCATCCCTGACATCAGCAACAGCAGGAGGAGGGATTCCCCAGCTCACACACACCAACCGAGGTATGGCATTACACACTGCTGAGAGTGATGGAGCACTTGTCATTATCACAACTACTGATTTCTATCCTTCACATCTCTCTCTCCCTCCCTTTGTTCCTCGCTCCCTCTTAGTCCCCAGGAACCTTAGTTCACTGGAAATACGCCAAGGGAGCCTGAACTAAACACTTCAAAACAAGCCTGTTTGTTTCCACTCCTGTTTTTCTCTCTTGGGTTCTGCAAGGTTCTCTCGTTGGGTTTTTCTGAATTGGCAGTGCCCCATGCCTAGATACACATCTACCTTTTTGGGGTGTGTGTGCAGGAACATGTGCTCGCTTGACTACGTATTGTAATGGAAGCAAAGACACGTTGCCCTCTTTGCGGCGCTTTTAGTGAAAATAGAACCATGACTAATTCCAGAGATGGCTGTGGTGTGTCAGGAACGAGCATCACAGTTCATTTAATCACACATCCATTTTGGTCTGGTCCCAGTTCAGAGTGTGGGATATGTCACGGGGTCTCTCCCTCCGCTCAGCAGCTCTGCAATCGTTTAACTCCTCTGCTTCCCTCCCTCTCCTTCTCTCTGTGTCTCTTTATCTTTCCTTTTATTCTGCTCCTGGGTGGTTCGGCAGGATGACATGAGCTGTTAGCTGCACACAGGCAGACCCAGAGTTCTAAACCGCCTGCTGTCTCAGGGGGGACTACTATGAGACCGAAAGTGAGAGAGAGTTTGATAAAGAGAGATGTAAGAGTACAGGAAAAACAAAGGCAGTAGGAGAGAGAAACTCCAAACCTGACAGGGTCAATGAGTTTACCTCGACAGTGCACATATATATTTTCTATTCCCTGGCAACATATGGCGCATTTGGCACCACTGTGAACCATGCAATGTCATGCTCCTCTACTATTAGAAATCACCACTGTTGCATACTATACAGCTAGACATCAATCAAACTGATTTTCATGTGTTCTTGTGTGTTCAAATGCTTTCATGCCTGTGTGTGTGTGTGTGTGTGTGTGTGTGTGCGCGCGCGCGTGTGTGTGCGTGTGTGTGCGTGTGTACACGTAGCGAGATATTGCTGCTGAACAAAAGAAAGTGAAGGCGACCCGGCAACAACAATGTCCCCACATGCAGAGCAAATGTGCCTGCAAAGCCACTTCAATGGGAGGACTGGCAAAGGATGAAAGTTTGTAGGCTTATTCGAGTGTTTACAGCGTTTCAGGGGAGCTGTCATGTGCATGCGGTCTTCTAAAACTGTAATTATGCACCTGTTTTTATTATATTATGCCCAATTCTTTGCAAACAGCAACTTGGATCTTGGAGCTAAATGAGAAGCAGAAACACTCATTAGGGTGTTTTGGGAATGCTGGATGTGAGGACAGCCAGACACTCATCGGATTTCATTAAGTAGCTGGCACAGTCAGTGTTTCTTGCAACATGGTAAACAGCTTTCTGGCAGTCAGCTCGTTCACTGTTACCACAGGGCTTGAAGGAAACAAAAGTATCCAAGAGGTAAAAATAGCAGTCCTAATACCTGCATCATCAACAGCAGTAACAAATGACTACAATAAAACATATCTTAAAACGTGAAACATATGCATGGGGCAACTCACAAAATGCAGTTTACTGCTACAGAGCACAATCCATATTATAAACGGAGTCCATAGCCTGGGGAGCAAAACTCATTACAGCATTCTTCGACTCATAACGTGTAGACCCACCAGAAGTGGGCCCACAACCCATTTTGGATCCTGACTCCTAATTTAAGAAATCAGGTCCTTGGCTTGAACTTCAGTGCCTCATTGAATAGGCTGTCTCTGACCTCACAGTAGTTCTTTAAGTCAATAACTTTTTTATTAAAACACAGAGGCCACCAGGAGTATGTTAAAAGGAAATCAAAATTAGTCAGGAGCTATGAAAAATAAGGTGTTTCAATTTCAGCCAATGAAATATGCTTTCCTCTGGTGTATTTCAACAACATTAGGCCTCATTTCCCGACCTGTCCCCTGTTGGAGCCGTGACTGAGTGACGAAGAACTAGACCGGGGCTAGGACAGGCAAGTTGGCGGACTTGCTGACTGCTTGGCTGGGTAACTGCCTGGCTGGCACAAATTCTTTCTGTCCAGTGTCCCTGTCAAAATCAGGCAGAACAGGGCATGGTGTTGTGCAGGGGGTGAGTCAGAGTCATGAGCACCATACCAGCTGTGGTGCTCTTTGCCTAGACTGTTTCCTCTGTGTACATGCTCTAATGCAGACATAACGCAGGGACAGCAAATTATTTTTAGTCATTAAAATGAATGAGTGAAATTCAACAGGGAGTTGACTTCACAGAGGACCCTCACAAAATATTTTTTGTCAGCTACAAACATGGCTCAGAGTCATCTAGTGACATTATGCCATTACTAGTATAAGGTATCACTACCTATGCCGAGGCTTCCATTTAAACAGCCTCTAGTTCACTCCATGTCTGTACCAATCCTTTTCACATCATAATAGCTGAGATCCATTCGGACCATTGGTTCTCAGGCTAATCAGCTTCCTGGTCTGGTCTGACTGTGGTCACAACTATATTTAGACAAATACAGCTGGGGCTCTAGCTACCAGGCTGCGATTGCTGCTTTAAAGAGGCCACACACAGGCACAGAAATGCACATAGACACATTTAGACACACAGACAAAAATGCCAACACCTGTACAGACACAAATAAATTCATGTTTGCCAATATGCACATATACTTACATGCCAACAAACACACTGTCACAACATCACACACCTGTACATACACAAAAAAATAATAATAGCAGGTTGGTCAGCCAGAGCACAATCAGCAGCAGTAATGAGGCAACAGCTGACAAGGGGCCTGCTGCTCTAACAACCTGGAACTGGAACAATTCTAAAAGGAGCTGCCAATACTGAGGTCTGACAAGAATGGTCATGTAAAATACATTAAGCATATGTAATAGTCAAAGGATGTATCTTTTTCATCCTGAACAAAAAGGGAGAGAAAAGGAAAAATATGATCATACCACACAGAAAACACAAACAAAAATGAGGGGAAAACAAGCAAGCACAGCCATGAGAAGGATAAAGACCACAAGCCTGCAGGTCATATGTTATTCTCCAGGTAAAATAATACCTAACATGGGGAGTCTCATTAAAAAAGCCATTTGGAAAGGGTCCAGTACAAACTCAGGAGTAGCAGAACTGGTAGGTTGTTGCTTTGTACTTTTACAGACAAGAATAAATGTAGCCTAATTAAAGAAGGCTGTTGGGGGATGTGGCTGTGTGTACATACAGTTTAGTGAGTTTATGTTGCATACATGTAGATGTCCGGTAATGTGTTGAAATCTGGATATGTTGGCATTAGTGGAAATGTTCTGAAAGAGGACAATACTGAGAAAGCAAGCGTATATGTCTGAATAGCACAGCCAAATGTGGTCAGCAAATTCTTTTTTTAAGATCAGCATCTTGCGGTGATTGAGGGAATATCGCCAAGAGCAGCTGGTCCTAATGGTTTACACAGTGTCCCAGAATACAAGCTTGGAACCTGTGCACACTTTCCAGAATGTTCATTTTTGTTATTACTCATATCCTGTACAGTGCTAAACATTAGTCCCCTCACTCTTTCCAAAATACAGTGACACAGACAGCTGTGGGGGCCGGGAGGTAGGCGGGAGATGTGTAGCAAGGTGTCTGTACCATCAATGGACCACAGAGAATGAAGGAGGCCCACTCACACTAACACACATTCCCTGACACAGGTGGATTATGTCTGTAAAACTAAATGGGAAATTTCCCATAAACTGAAACATGATACTCCAATGAACTGTCAAAAGTTGGTGGAAGTTCTCAAAAAAGATAACGTAGACTAGATTCAAGTCAGTAAAACAAACAAAAAGTCAACGAAGCAGTCAATCACTTTTGACTTGCCTCACAATGTGCTACTTTCTCTTGACTTAAACTTATCTACAGTCCACAGCAACGACAATGTAATCCATTATGGGCTGACATATTTGTCTGATAGATGCAACAGATAGCCACCGTCTTGAGACAAGTGATAAGTTATCTGAAGTTTCTACAAATCCTTCACTGTCACACCCTACCTTAATTAACCAACACAAACATTCCCCAACTCAAGCAGTTAACAAAATCCTCTACCGCTATTGCTTCTTTGGAGGGAATGAGGCTGAAACTGGAGGGAAAGGGAAGACTGACAGCGTGCACCTTTTTTTTTCTTTACGGTGCAGATTGATTTAAAGTATTGCAGAATTCCCCATCTCTCCAAGCCAAGGTCACTGACCCCTCTTGAAAATAACCAGAGTGAGTTATGGGCTGCTCTCAAGACCCCTCTTTTATCTACAAAAGACTTGCTACAGTCTCTTGCAAAGCCTCCAAATGAACATTATAAATCATGCAAGCACTTCATGCTGAACAATAACACCTAAGTGGCTGAATTAGGAGATGTGGAAACTTATCATTTTACCACCTGGATGTCAGTTGGGAGAAGAGGACGGAGATGAAGAAGACGACAAAGAAAAAGAAGAAGAAGAAGAAGAAGAAGAAGAAGAAGAAGAAGAAGAAGAAGGAGGAGGAGGAGGAGGAGGAGGAGGAGAACTGGAGCTGCAGCTGATTCAGAAAATTTAGCAAATGCTGTTTTCAGCAACAGCCATAAATTACTCACAGCAGTCATTACAACCTGTCTCCAGTGTCTTTTGAAGTCTGGTTTAAGATATATCTTTTTTTTAAAAAAAAAAGAACAAACAATTAAGAACGTACATTTCCTGGGTGCCACAGTAGCTCAGTTGGTAGAGCATGAGCCGATGAACAGAGGCTCACTGCATCGGCCAAGGGTTCGAGTCCGAGCCCTTTGCTGCATGTCATCCCCCTGTCTCTCTCATCACATTTCCTGTCTAGCTGTCCTTCTTTCCTGTTCTGTGAAAGCGTCACAATAACTGCCAGCCATCTTTTATTGACACAATATATTCTAATTTGGCTCACATCACACCATAAGACTCCTATTAAATGAAATGTCATATGAAATGTTTTACCTTCAGGTACTGCATTAACTTTATTTCTCATTGGATTTCTCATCTTATCGCTCAGCCACAATCTGTGGTGACATCCATTCTCTGACCTAACCAAACTCTTTAAAGCCTCTGTGCTGGATCTGGGTATGAGTTAGGGGGAGGCAGGGACTGTAATTGTGGCCGCAACTCAAAGTTTTGTGGTTCCCCAAGGTCAAAGGTGTTCCATGTGTGCATTTCTCAATCATCGGCCCTTAACAGCCCAAACTCTTCATAGAAAGAAACACTCCACTCTCTCTTTCTTTCACACACATACATACACACGGCCCTCCCCTTCCTCCCATCTGGAGGACCCCTGACCCAAAAGAGAGAGAGACACACACACACACACACACACACACACACACACACACACACACACACACACACATCCTTCTCAGGAGAGGGCTTCATTACACAGGGATTACTAAAAGAAATGTTTTAATCAAGTTGTGCAGACAGCTGCAGACCGAAAGGCGAGAAAATGGCAATGACGTGGTTCATCAGGCGTTAAAGGAAAACACATCAAGAGGCCTGTGTATGTGTGTGGGTATAATGGTGCGTCCGTGTGTGCACGTAGCTTCCTGCCTCTGTCCAACATGTCCAGCTGTGGAGGACATGCGGTTCCTTATAAGGACACACAGAGATAGAAGACCTCTGACCGGAGACTACAGACCAAATATCACATTTATACGTTCAGATTTTGCTGCAGACTTTTGCTCGTCCTGTTGTCATAACAACAAAAGCAGCATTCAACGGAAGCACCGGCTGCCCTTTATTTTGATCCAGACTAGTTGTCCTCAGTGTTATTCTCTCAAGGCCTTTGACCTTCATGCAGATGGTCAGTAAATATAAGAAAACGGACTCCAGTGAGGTCCCCCTCCCAAGTTAAAAAAATCTTTTTCATGGTGACACCAATTTTTTAGCAGTGAAAATTGGATGGGCTTGGTTCTGGGAAGCGATGGAGCAGTACTGAGGCCTGGTGGGGAGGAGAGGACAGTGGAATGCACACCACAGTAGATGATAATCCACTCAGAGCTGATAATCCATCTACCCTTCCCTATTTCCCACTGTTTTCCCTCCCTCAAGCTTCAGCTCCTCAGATGACTAATTCAGGCATTAATGGAGTCTTTCAGTCAACTGAAAACATCTACAGCTGCTCCTGAATTCCCTATCTTGGCTCAGGTCTGTACATCCAAATACATCTCATGGTATAGTTAAAATTCAATGGATATTCTTGGAGTGCAAGAGTACTGCCTCTTGAAAACCTTACAGCCTATAATATATACTTGAGTTAAGAGTTGAAACCCATGTTGATTTAAGCTACCAAATGACACTTGTAATCATAAGGGCAAGTAAACAGCTTCGACAGCAGAGCGACTATGGTTTCTGTAGCACTGACTGAATGCTGAAAGAAAGTCATGGAAGCTTCCTTCAAAACTGAGACGTCAATCAGTGAGAGCACCAGCCTTGCATTCGCTGATGCCATTTCCTTAATACAAGGCTCCTCAATACGTCCATTGATCCCTGTCAGCCATAAAACCAAATAAAACTGTCTGACACCAGATGTAGAGGAGAAAAAAAAAGTCCTCATGACAAAGTTGGCCGAAAGACTTTATAGACTGTGCCACACGGAATATGATGTTTTACCTTGCAGCTCGCAATCCTTTGCACTCCCGAACATCGGAGTGAAAAGTGGAACAATATTACATCATATGCCATTCCAGGCTTTTAATACACACCTGTTAATACATAAAGCCTACTTGTTGCAGTGTGTGCCTACATCCCTTCAGCTTCATCATGTGAAAACATTTTCTCTCTCCAAACATTACCATGTTTCTTTAAGAACAGGGAAGGGCCTAGTTCATGCGTTCAACTAAATGAATTCCCTGCTGCACTTAAGGCCTCCGAACCGCAACTCAGTGCAGAGCATGACCACAGCAACCACACGTTGATTTAAGGTCATTCAATTATCCTTCCCCATAACAGCTCTAAGTAACTTTAACCCTGCCTCCACAGATATCTCAGTTAAGACCTTGATGAGTAATACAAGTGATTACTTCAGTACAAAAGTAGCACTAATCAAAGTTTGGTTTAGGGGCACAACAGTTGACGCAGAAGCTGCCTGTGTGACATCATTCGCAGGATCTCTGTCATAAGCCATATAAATGTATACTTTCCATCCAACTGCCACTCCCAAATCAGTTTTCATCAGCCAAAATGATTATTCCAACTCCACTTGTTAATGATATTACCTGCCAAAATGGCGAGTAGACAAATGTAACAGCCACAGTCAATGTTCCCACCAGTGAATGCTGTTCATGTACATTTGCTGAATTTTACTTGGATCTCTATGGCTCACCACTGAAGGACACAGAAAGCATTTGTCCTCCTGTTCTTGGCTGTGCTTGGAGACATAGACCAGGAGCAGCTTGCTATGACTAACTATGAACAGGGGTAATGGGGCATTACAATCACACCAGAAGCCTCATGCCTCAGATGCCTCAAGCAGCATTCATAAATCAAAACATGAGCTAATCTAAAGTCTAGACTACTGGTCCAGACGTAGTAAAGGACTTCTCAACTTCACATAAAAAAAAATCCGACAGGTAGTGCTAAAAACTGAACAAATCATTGTCACACTGTAATGGAGTTAGATCAATAATTAGATATCAAGGGAGATCCAACATTCTTTTCTATTCAGAAACGTTTGCAAGGCAAGTCAGCTTTTTGTGGCTATATAACATGCACCTGTAATGCCACAAGCTTTAAGAAATTATCCCCTCAGAAATAGCTGAGCGAGGAATAGGGGCTGCTAAAAACGCCACATAAAAGCTGGCATGGGGCTGAATTACGACCTGCAATGTGACGAGCCACACTGGGCTGCTGCTGGTTTGTTGGTTGGTTGGTGGGCCCCGGCCTTGGCCTGCCTCCATATGCTGCTGCCGTCAGGTGGCCCTGTATAAGGAATATTATATGGTGTGAGTGTAAGTGTGTGCGTGCATGAGTGAGAGAGTGAGGTTAGGTTTTGGTGAGATCGTTGCAGGTGGCACTTCTAACATCCCCTCGTTACTGGCACCTTCCACCCCCTCAGTTTTTTTTTTTTTGTTTTTTTTTGCAGGCACCGATTTTATCTGGGATAACTGGTTTAACAGCCAGACCAATTGAAACTCTCAGTAGAGTCGCTGTGAAGTTGGCGGCCCCATACAGTGCCTTTCATTAGGGATAAGTACAGCCTGAGCTGCATTTTAATTCACTGGGAGTTAAAGTTCATTTCAGAGGATTTTGGTTTTTTGGCTGACCAAATGATCTGACTGCTTGGTTAGAACATAGTGGTTGGGAAACTCTGATATTTTCTTATTTTTCAAAAGTCATCTTTGTTTACTATCCCTACTCTATTGCGATGTGTTTTTTTTTCTATTTCAGCAAATACTCAGCTATGTCAGTGCAACCAATTTGTAGGGAGTTGTAATCTTAATATTTCAATATTTTCATTATGATTCCTTTTTAGTATTGATGCTTAATATCAATAATTATATCATTATAAAGACTTTTTTTCTTTGCATTGCAGAGTCACACACAAAAATATCCAGAAATAACTTCAGAGACAATTAATCATAAATTACAATACATTGCATTTGGTCTTCAAAAATAATTTTCCATAATTTGGACATATTACAGATGATGGGTTATTCAAAAAAACATGTTTTTTATACAGCAAAACCAGCAATTAAAAGTGTTAAATATAATATCAATCAATTGTATATATAAAAATAAATGATAGAACAGTGTAGTGCCAAGTTTTACTTCCCAGGACCTGTAACAATAGTTTAATTCAGCCATTAACATATGTTATGCAGGTAAAACTACAATAGCCGTAAGGTATGAAGATATTCAGACCATATTTTACCATACAACGGTTTAAAAATGTACACGATTGAAATACATGTAAGTAAGTCTTACATTTTGTATCCTAGTAGTAGTAACTCGCTGTTGACTAATATCCTTAGCTTATACTTTAGTTACAACAATGCAGTACATTTCAAAGTAAAAGCCCCTTTTAGAATGTAGTCCTTCAGATCAGAGTTAGTGGTACTATTCCTAACTATTTAACTGTCTCAATTGGTGCCTTCTAACCTAAGATCTAGCGACAATGATCAAATGGCCCTGAGCTTACTGTTTAACAACAGCTAACACTAACTTTTAGTTATATATTAGCCATAGTGATACCTGGACACAATGTCACAGAGTGTCAGTCCAGATAATCCACTTTATTATACAACCAATTTACACATTTCAGTTGGTTGTGCAGTTTCCAACCTCTAAAGTTTATTCCCAAATCTTCACACAGACACAACATGGGTTGCATTACATCATTTGAGGTCATTTTAACTAAGGCCAGGAGGTTAAAACATTACAACTGTGCTGAGGTACCCTTACAAGGGCATTTCAGGGAATGTTGGTAGAGAAGGTTTCATGAGCCACCCTCGTCTACTCCAACATGGAAACATGTATATTGCCAACTTTCCAGTGATTAAAAAGAAGAGATTGCTGTCAGAGGCTTTTCAATATATTAGTTTGTGGTGGGTGAACTTTTCAATTCATCAAACATGCCAAATGGGAAACTACAAGGTCAGAGTCTGCAATTGCTCTGGAGCAATTAACCTTTCTTAAAATGTAGTTATGCCTGAAAAAGGGGAAAAAAGACATTTCAGTCTAATTGGATACATCCAAGGACTCACACACAATACTAAATGCCCAGGAAAAGCCAAGACTGGCAGAGAGAAGATGTTAAGGCAGTGTACTTTCCCCATGAAAGCCCCATGCTGCCCACTGTGAGAAGCCGGAGCCTTTGTGGTGAGACTGAAGGAAACATGAGCTACAGTACACACTGTGGGCCAACTCATCAGGAGAGGTGCTGGGTCTTCACAAACGCCCAGTGCCTCTCCAAATCCCCCATGATCACCTGGCAGTCATATATACGATTGCTTAAGCATGAGCTGGCTGCACAATGACAAACACAAGCGAGGGATTCAAAATGTGTGCATATGACATCACCTTCTATACTTTGCTACTCCAAGCTACTCTTCTCTCCTGTCAGTCACCATTTACTTTTAATAGAGTCCAGAGGGGGACAAATCTAAAGCTACCTTTTATATTGGTAATGGAAAAGCTGATCCAAGACTGCATAACAAAACTACTGACTGACAAAGAAACTGAGACAGCTCTTTCTCTCGGACTACTCTCTCACTGGCATGCTCATACACCTTCACTAAGGTCTCATGCTTTCCACTTTCTTTTTATATTTCCTTAAAACTTCAAAAGCTTGTGCAGCTCTGTTCAGTGTCTGCTCAGAGAACAGAACATCTTGGAAAGGGGTGTTGTTGGAGTTACATCAGCGCTGAGGAGCAGTCCCAAAACAAACATCAATACAGTCAAATTAAATGCTACCACCTGGTGGAGTGCATCTTTTGGCTTCCTTCAATGTGTCACTCAAATTTAGGAGAGGAACTGTCTGTCTGACTGTGCATCTGTCAGCCATTGTTTAAACACATTGAGAATAAAGTCAGCTGAAGTTAAAATGTGCACTTAGTCTTTCATCTCACTGTCCATCCAGGACCTTTTCCAGTTTTTACACCCACTAACCAAAACTGTACCTAACCATAGCGGATGACATCAGCAGAAAAGGAAACAAATATATATATATATATATATATATATATATATACTAATATTCACTTATTAGCATTGCTGATTGTGATCCAACCCCTCCTGATACTCTCTTCTACTTCTTCTCTGTCAAACCTGTTCATCATCATTCTTCCAGGAGTAAACTGTCAGGTTGTGTTAATAAGATTTTGACTGTAGCAACACACGGGTCAGGAAGCAAGATAGTCATACCTCCAGCTTAGACAGAAAGGGTCAAATATGAGTCACATCAAGCCTGAACTGGCAGGTTCAGAACTCATAACTGCACACAATACACCCTGTCCCATTATAATCTTCAGGAAAGAGTCTGACAGGGAAACAAACAGGCAACTGTTACAAAATGCAAGAAATGCTTCTAACCTGTCCAAGTGTCGGAAACATTTGGAGGAATGAGGAAAAGTAGATGGAGTGGAAATAATCCTGTTAAGGCCAGTAGAATTATCTTGGGTATTGCCTGTTGATCTGTTTTGAGGTATGACCGCAATACCATCAAAAAGTCTAACATCTATTCAAATAACGCCAATTTGAGGACTGCTGGTGCACACTGTTACTGGACATGTATATACTGTATTCCATCAAAGGGTTGATACAACAAAGAATAACAGAGCATTTTCTTAATGTGTCAGGAGACTCTGTGAGAGGTTGTCAGTGTTATTTCTCAGGCAGGTCTGGGCTGAAAGAAAAGCCATGGGGGGGCATTGATCTGGAAGACTCTCTGGAGATGAGAAACATCTAGTGATTGTCAGAAAGAAAAATAACATCCGTTTTACATCTGAATCCACTATTTGAGGCAGGCAGGGCAGAAAAGGGGGGAGCTGGAGATCAAACAAGCAGCTAGCAGTCTCTTATTGGGAGCAGAAAGCAAAGGGAATCAGTTTCTGTCTACAGACACACTCACACACCACAATGAATGAGGGCCTTGTGTGTCCCTATGTGGTCAGCTAACCACTGTACAGTAGATACAATGTTTGCCTGGAGAAGAAGTCAGGAAAAGTCAAAACCATCTGCAGCTCCTTGACATGTTTAAATCTAAACTAATGGGGGGAAATCGATTCCCAAGCTACAGGTTTCCTGCTTTAACAGGCACTTTGACTGCAAGGTGTGAGAGAGAGGGCACAGGTGTGTGTGTGTGTGTGTGTGTGTGTGTGTGTGTGTGTGTGTGTGTGTGTGTGTGTGTGCGTGCGTGCGTGCGTGTGTGTGTAACAATAGTAACAGTAAAAAAAAAAAAAAAAGATCCATATATCACTTGTGTTGTATATTCATAATATATTGAAACTTGAATATACATAGATATGATAAAATGTTGTTTCAGTGTGATGAGGGAAGATGGAAGACAGGACATAAGATAATCTAGGGCTGAACAAATCATAGTGTGATTTTTGCTGGGGTCTGTGCCAAATAAGCATGTTTAGTTATGTCTGAAAGATGTTTCTTTGGCCGGGGCATCCCTGTAGCACCACAATGCTTAATTTCTAATAGTATGTTGTCACACATTTTACCTTTATCAAAAACTTGCAGCTTCTGTGATTTGGATATTACACTTGACTATATTGCAATTTAAATAATATTTTACTAGCCCTACTCATTAATTAATTTTGAATACATAACAGAAAAAGTGCACGGAGAGACAGCCGTGTTCATCACAACATTTTCAATTATAAAAGTAAAGCCAAGCTCCATGACGTTAAACACTACACAGAGATCCACACAGGAAACCTATTATGAAAACATTCATCCTCTACAGTCATTTTTCTTTTCTCCGTCTCCCCCTTCATCCATACTCCACTTTCTCCATTTTCCCAAGTTTTTGTCTCATCCCTCTTCCATGCAGTCCATTTACACTTTTTCCCATCATCATCTCTTCCTCTCTACGCATCTTCCACCCTCTCTCCTATTCTCTTCCCTCCATTCTGTCTTCAACGTTGCTGTCTCCACACAATATAGACACTGGGGTGTTGACAAGTGTAGCTTCTTTCCCTTTCTATTTCTCCTTGTTCTCTTCCATTGTCTTTGCATTTTGATAGCTTCAACATTTAAAGACTCTCAATTAATTTCTTGGTCAGCTCTCTCAAATCCTACATTTGTGCAACTGTTCCACCTCCAAACACTAACTCCTCTCCTCTCTTCACTTCTCCAGGGGACATCCCAAATGAGTCATTCACTGTCTGGTACAAAGACAGGAATATAGCAATATGTGTTTTCATCCCTTTACACAGTGTTGTCTTATTCCTATCCTTTGCTTTCCAAACTGTTTTCCAAACTGACCGCTGAAGACGTGGTTCATCCATCACTTTAAATACATTTTGAGGCACTGCCCACAGAAGGCTGCAGTCCTCTTAATAAAATACAATACATGAGCCTGAGAACACAAAGTCACATACGTAGACAAACACACTGTATACAGACAGCCAAACATGCATATAAACATTCAAAAAGACGCATACACATAGGAGGTGCACACTCAAACCTTTCCAGAATCAGCCTGATGTCACTTTGGTAGGAATCTTTACTGAGTTACTGAGGGTGATTATTTCCTATAATGCCACCCACAGGTGCTTGTAGAATGTAAAACATCTGTCCATTTATTGTAGTTTTTTAGCTTAAGCCATCACACAATGACATGTACATCACATATGCATATGCATATCGTACTTCTTGGCATGTGTTGACCTTAATCATCTTGTGCTGTGAGTAATAACCTCAATCAATATGTTGAATTGTACAATGCCAGACCTGGATTTATCAAAATGGGTACAGCAGTCCGGTGCTCAGCCTGTAGGGATTTTCTGCACAACATATTTATAAGCAACTTTACATTTGTACTGCAGACTGAAAATCATTTTTGGAGGCCTTCTCAGGATGCGTTTGGAGCAAAGATTCACAGATGTTTACATGAACCAAACACCCAGAAATAATTTCCTCTGGAAGATCAAAATAATGTTTTCTGTTGTGTCAGCCCGAGAGCAGCAATTGCAGAAAGACATAATATTTGGAGACTCATTAGAAACCTTTTGTGTTGGGTCAGTCAATCAAACATGAACAAATAAAAATAAATTAGATAATAGATAAATCCAGGGCTAGTGTTCATTTCACTGGACGTCACTTCAACCCCAATCATTTTAAAAGGGGCAATCTGATGATGATCCATTTACTTTTAAAAATTAACTGCAGTTAACAATTTACATCTAATAATCTAAGTTCACAAAGGAAACTCTTCCTGCCTCTGGGCTCACTCAAATTTCCATCTATTTTACAAGTGCTGGAACTCACCAGTATGTAGGCATCTGGATTAGCTTCCCATAGAGGGCAGTGCTGAAGGACGGGATGATCGGGATTAGAGGCAGGAAACCTCCTGTACTCTCCTGGCATGTCAAACCTGCCTGGAACCCAAACACCTGGGGGGAGGGAGGGAGGGAGGGAGGGAGGGAAAGATAGAAAGAAAGAAAGAAAGAAAGAAAGAAAGAAAGAAAGAAAGAAAGAAAGAAAGTGTACAAGAGATGGGAGGTATTGTTAAGAGATATCCTCATGCTGAAGTGAATTCACATAATTGATGTACATTAGACTACAGAGAGTTGCAAGTCGTTTCTTTTTCCTGTTATAGTTTTACAAGGTATAACTGATTACAGTACATGGCAGGAGGGACGAAGCCACTGCACTATGATTTAATGAGGATATGCATCACTGAGCTAGGGATATACTGTGTCAGGCTAAAATGTTTGTGGGTATTTGGTGCAGTTCATTGGCATTAGAATAAGTGTACATACTGTACATACAGTAACAATGATAGTGTACAGAAAAGTTAGCAAAAATCAACGCTGCTGACTAGCTCTGTTTATTATTAAAAGAATTAGAAAAGCAACAAATAACATTCGTGCTTGCACTCAATTAACAGTGCCATCAGAACACACCTCATACAGTTCAGATTGATCAGGTCCAGATTGTACCAAGATCCTAACATCACTGGCCAGTAACATTAATCTATTTTTCGAAGAGATTTTTGTGGAGGTGTCTTTTAGTGACAGCATGTCTCAAATTCATATTCTCATTATCAAAGCTTCTTCCATGAAACCAGACACACACTGTACTGCAGCCCTTAACATTTACATACTCCGGAAAGTGAGCCTGGTGGATGAAGTCCTGTTTAATATTGGAGGTAGTGTATGATGGCTGGGCCCAGCTGTCCAACATGCAGCTGCTGTATATGCACAGAGCAGGACTCATTCAATTCCTGCTAGTAAAGCTCCACCAAACCACATTGCGGCGCAGATGGACCCAGAGCAGAGAGACAAAAGCTTGGATAAAACTAAAATGATAATTAACTGTACATTCCTGTTACAAACAAGAGTAGTATATCAAGTTGAATTGTGTGATTGTCGAATACAGATGTAAACATAATAAAACCAGCATAATGATATGTAAGTTTAGGGCCATACAGCTACAGACTGATTCACTACAGCTTCCTCTAGGAGACCAGATTTGAAATTCTGTTCTCCGTCAGCAGCCTGAAGCAACTATTCATTCAAATGGCCCAAGTTTCCAATTATGATTGGTCTATTTACTTCTGTGACCTCCTTGTCTTCTTGTCTACAACCACAGAAAAGTGAGACAATAGCTAACCACTACCCTCAAGACAGACACCTTAGCTTTGACTGCCAGTGTCAATAAAACACAGCTTAAGATAAGCCTTGGTTTATACCCGTTTCAAATCACTTCCTCAAGTGGGTGAATTGCGTCCAGAATGACCTCCACCCTGTCATGAGCCCCGTGCCAAAATCCAGAGGTAGAATTAGTACCTTGGCAGATACAGATACTGACTGGCTGATTGGTCAGAATGATCCTTGGCCACTGACCAGTTGACTGTTAACCCTGCAGTGACCCTGTGATAAGGACTACCAGCATGATGTCCAGCAAACATCCTGCCTTAAAAAAACACAGCCAGGCCATACCAGGTCATACTGGGCCACCCCAGATTATTCCATATCTGTTATCCAGGCTTCCTAAAAGGTGAAAAAGCTTAATTTTCTGAAGCCTACATAGTTTTAAACACACTTCATGGGGCCTTCAAGGAAACTATGAATACACCTTTTTCTTTATAGTTTATTCATAGGTCAAATTGAAAAGTAAAGCAGGAGTCAAAAATGTACTTACTGCAGCCATCAGATATTCAATCAATTAATAAACACAAACAATTTACCTAACAGCAATGTATACAAAACACATACACTTTTTGTAGAAAAGAATAACTAGCTATTTATACATTATAGTCATAGCTTTACAACTTTTACATGTTAAGTAAATGGTATGAGTAGTGTGCAGAAAGAAATATTCTCGCAGCTGATTATTCAGAATTTTCAGAGCTGTATCATCATTGTCCCCACATCCCCATGAGGAACTGCTAAAATGCTCTAATATCACAACCTTTACATACTAAATAACTGCTTAAAAATGGCCTTATCAAATTAAACAACCATGTTAACTTATGGGTGACCAAGAATCTTACCCTGTGATTTTAAATGTGTCCTCTGAAGAACCACGATATTTTGTCTTAATCCCCATTTAGATGTTATCGGCAAGTATCACTGTAATCAACACTGAGCTTTGAGCTTCAAACTACCAGTCAAAACTATACAATCAATGCAGTAACAGGGGAATGTCACAGCTGCACAAAACAAGCCTGTAGGATTCTATCAATCTTGCTGGGAGAAAAAAGCCATGAAGTAGACCAGAGTTGGACTGGGGCTCATCAGGAAGCTTAGTGCTGAGATTTTTATGACCAGGTGAAAAGGTCATTAAAAGGGTCATTAAGGTTATTTTAGAGTAAAGACAAGACTGTGACCATGCGGTTGACGTGCTGACTGCAGACTATAGTGTATAGAAACTGAACTATACAAATTAGTAGATGTGTATTAAGTGCCGGCTTGAAAGATGATAAAGAGACATATGTAAAATAAAGTGAAATAAACAAAATAAAGACTGATACAAACCTGTGCTAATCAAAAATGCTAAAGGAGAGGAAAAAGATTATTGGAATAGAATTCGTTTTCCAGGTGTTTTCCATTAGTTTTGCTTCCACTCTACCATAAATTTTGCACCATAGATTATCAAATACCTGATATAGTTGCTCATCTCTCTTTGATTCATTCATTATATTTTCATTCATTAATTATCCAAAACTGCTTATCCTTTGCACATTCGTGGGGGGCTGGAGCCAATCCTAGCTGACATTGAGCGAGTAGCAGCATACGCCCAGGAAGTCGCCTGGAAGGACAATTTAGAGTGACCAATGAACCTAACCTGCATGTTTTTGGACAGCCGGAGGAAGCCGCAGTACCCAGAGAGAACCCACGCCACAGGGAGAACATGCAAACACTGCACAGTAAGGCCCTGCCCCAGCAGGGTCTTGAACCTAGGGCCGTTTTGCTGTAACCACTGCACCACCGTGCTGCCATATTATCTGTCTTTAACTGCAAATAACTTTTTTTGATGAAAGAATCAAATCAACAAACGCGAAACAAACCTGAACTATACAGGTTTAAACTGCAATCTAAATTGTCTGATTTTCTGCAGGGTTTCTCCTAGTAGCGACTGCCATTTCGACAATTTAGTACATTGTAGAATAAATGAGTAGATCGGACTGACCTTTTTGGAAAAGTCAGGTGTGGATGTAAGATACAGCTCTTATTTTAACAGTGGAATGGCAAGGGTCAGCTAAATTTTAAGTGTTGTTGACTGTACGTCCCAACTTTCTGTCTGCTGAAAGGACAGCTGGGATTTGAGTAGAATATTGTTGTGCTCACCTTGAGGTAGAAGTGTGCATAGCAGTGATGCAACAGGTTGTCAGACGGTTGGCTGAGACTGCTGACAGTGCTGACCAGCTCTGGAGCATACATGGGCACAGAGTGTTCAATATTCACCCTTTCCACCTGGAACTGCACAGAAGGTAGAGGGCGCAGCGGCTGAAACACTGGTATGTTGACCAGGCCTGGTGCAGTCTGGCAAGTTGAAGATATAAAAGGGGGTGAAGGAATAAAAGTGAGAATACATATCCATATGTACATATCCAAATATCCTCTTTTTACAGTCCAAAGTCAAGCTGTCCACATCAGTCTCCCTCATATATCTGTAGGTTCACTCTTTGATGAGAGATTTTCATTAAATCTAAATCTGTGACTTAAATTATGTACGATTTTTAAGTATGTGCATTATGGCTGGATTAGATGTTTGAATTACATTTTTACTTTGGATTTACTGTTTTGTCATGATGTAGTCAGAAATAATGCAATACAATAAAATAATCCTAAACTAAACCAGTTATAGAATACAGCGAAATCAGATTTTTCCCTTTCAGCACAAGAATGCAGAATCTATTTATCCTCTTTTAGATATCTAAAATATTCAAATATTTATAAGACCCTTTTAGCCAGATATTTACCTGTTTAAAGGTGCAAAAAACCCATATTACAATTTGTTCTCCGTGAGTATCTTTTGAATCAGTGCTTGTCAAAATCAAAGCTACCAATCAATTTGCTGCCTGTTCGGACAAGTGTACAGAAGCTTCTGTATCAGTGTCTACTGTAAGTCACTAGAAGTGTCTGATCCTCATGTGTGCATAATATTATTCTGTCTCCCTTCCTTTTTGCATACTAAATTTTCAGGTCATAATTGTATGTAACACAGTCACGCATGACAAATTAATGGTCCTTAAAAAAAGAGGTTCCCAAGGAAGATAAGGACATACATAGAAGGACATTTGCAGAATAAAGTAGGTTTGTAAGCACTACCTTGTGTCCCATGATAACAGGCATTAGTGTGTGGAGGAGGTTGAACTCTGCCATGGAGACGGTGACTGAGACTTGGAGCAGAGTGACACACGTGAGTCTGGTTGGGATGAATTCCTCTAAGCTGGATATCTCTTCTGGAGTAGCTGGACCATGGCTCTCCTCAGCCATTTCTACAGAGACAGTGACACAACAGACAGAATAATGTTAGCCTTGGAACAAATACTGAAACATATTGCAGAGGTGCAGTAAAGGGAGCAGGCAAAGATGAAATATATTAATACAAACACAACTGATTTCCCTATGTTTTACACTGGAGAATCTAACCTCAAGTACTGTATGTGATCTGTGGTACATTATTTGAAATAAAATGGAGTGGGAAAGGCCAAAACATTTGGATTTGAGGACTAAAGATTGTTTTACAGAGAGTGAAGTTAGCTTTAAAGCACACCAGTTTATTTGAGTGGGTGCCTCTCCTCTGCGCCTGCAGCATTAATACAATAAAAAGTATTTTCCCACAAAAACCACCACCTCATACACTAAATAAAATAAACATCACTATAAAAATACTGGCATCTCCAAGCAATATGCATTATAGTGGCTGTTTCCCAGTAGCTTTGTTTTTGAACTATGTCATAAAACCACTCATTCAATCAATAACCAGAAACATCCGGAGAAGCAGAAAATGAAGTGAACCAAGTAAACATAAAATAGAGGCGAGTAAGGTCAGTGCTCACCAAAGTATGGAGTGACCAGAGCACTGAACCACTAAACCATGTCCGGGGCCTGAGGTGGACCAAAACCTGAGCCCTTTGTTACTGAGCAGCCTTGGCTCTGGTCCCAGGACATGGGTTTGTTTCAATTCAGTAAAAGTTCTGTTGGGCTACAATCCCAGCTCCAAGGTGGGCTCACAACCTGATCCCAAAGCTGTTTTGCTCTCTGGCCTACCACTGCAGTCCGCATCAGGTTCATCTGGCACTGCCATGTCCAATCTAATTATGACATGCCAGGGCTCAAGTCAACATCCACAGTCAACATTTAAATTACTAAAAACATGCAGCTCACATGGTTCACAGAGGCATGATAACGGACACCGAAACACAATCTATTTAAATCACACAGAAAAGGCAAAAATGTGATAAGAACAAGTGTGCATGCCAATACACACAACTATTATAATCGCACCCTGCACTGTATTTTCATGTTCCACTTAACAAATCCAACTCTTCTTACTTTGTTCCTGATATTGTTCTTAGGCAATTTATTTTAAAAAAAAACATTCACACAAATGGACACATTGTACCTAATTTGCAAGTTGGAGCCTCCTACTCCAAATAGTGAAAGATTTTATAAATAACATAGACACCAGCCAGTTTGGCTTCTATTTACAGCTTGTTTTGGGGAGGAAAGTGGTACTTCCTGAGCTCTTGGAAAGTACTGTATGCTGACTGTATAATTTCTTTGACCCCCTGACTTCTATCTCTGTCCTAGCAAGCAAATCCCCAAAAGCCAAGGCTGGAATATAGAGCACCTGTCACCAAAAACATACACAGACCAGACAAAACCTGAACTGTCCCAAACACAGAACTAAGAACATATGTCCTTTACACTGCAGAGTCAACCTCAGTTGATATACATGCAAACATTGCTGAAGCTACCAAGATTTCTATTGAAGACCTCATCAAACAAAAATGCTGAGTTTTTTTTACGTGTTCATAAGTTGTTATGTCCAATGCTATACGGCATATCATAAGTAAAATAAGCAGTCAACAGCATGAATGAGCAATTCCAATTTGAATTTATAGTGTACCACTACCAGGTCTCAAAAACATGGATTCAGACAGCCAGGGTTAACATACCCACAACACCAATCCAGTGAATTTGCAGGATGAGGAGATGGTGAAACAAATAAAATCGGGAAAGAAGTCAGGTGTAGCTACATATCGGCAATTTGCAAGTTAAGTTTCACTTTTTTTCCAAACAATGTCGAGGACGTGTTCTGTTCCATTTCACCCTTTCTGACTAATAGAGGCAGTGCTTATCACTGGATATCTTCTGTCTAGCGCACACGCAGGTCGAGTATTTATATCAAGTAGTAACGTGTGACCTTGGATGACCCCCAGGTATCCATTCACCAATTCACCATTTGGCTTTTGCCTCAGAAAGCAGATGCCCGTTTCCAACAGCGTGATAAGCACACCCGTGGACATCAATCAGTAAGATCCATTAGCATTATATAGCTAAGTGCGTGAGCGTCCTCGCTACCCTCTCGCTGAATGTATTGTTTCCTGTAACCTTCTGGTTTTCACCCCTAACAAGAGCATGTCCGCTCACATCCTTCATCAACCTGAGTGATGTTCATCGCAGGCCTTTGCTCTTATGTCACACAGTCGCCTTTGTCTGAGAAATGTCGGAGGAGCCTCCGTACTGTCCCAGTGTAGCAGCGGGAGCTCTTCAGCTCAGGCACTCTGCAGGTGGTGGAGCGGTCCGTACAAGTTAACCAGACCAGGCAGCAGCTCTCAGGTCTGCACAGGGACATGCCACCCCCTAGTAGCCCTAGCGGTTCTGCGTCTTCCCCCAAGGATGCTCCCAGTCACCAGGTCACCCCATCAGTCATCAGAGGCCTCAGCCCTTCGCAGAGAGTCTGGTAGGGCCTGTGTGTGTTTATCAAGTGCGTTGCGGCAGCCCTCTTGCTCCTGAAGTCCCAGGGCATGAAGGTATCTTGATGATTGATAAATGTGTGCTACATCTAGGCTTTGGGTAGCCCAGGACACAGCTTGCCTTCTTTTGCATGTGGACATCTCGATGTCTGTTACAGTGGTACTAGAAAAGGTTGTGCTCTCTCCAAACAGCGCCTGTTCCATTGGATTGTGGTTGCCATTGCTTACACATAAAGCGTGATAGGCCGTGCTTTACCATCAGGGGTACTCTGGGCTCCTCTACCAGGATTGTCACCATGTCATGGGCAAATCTGAGAGGGGTGCCCTTGGAAGACACGTGCTGCAGCCTCATGGGCATCACCGAGCATTTTCCAGATACTACAGAGTGCATGTGGCCCCCCCTCATCCATTGGGTGTGGTTCTGTGAGCCAAACTCCTTTGCTTCAACCCTATAAGGTAGGTAATCAGGATTCCTCACGACATGTCATAAGTCATCCAGTGTTAAGCAGTCATCCAAGGTTCATAGAACGGTAAGTACATCTGTAACCTTGTTTTTCAGTTGCAAAGTTTCAAAAGGGGAAATGGCGAGCCTTTGTGTGTTACCAAAACAATCTTAAAATCCGAAAGCCAAACTTCCAGAAGAAACTCATGCTTTCAGATTTGAAGCTGCACGCGAACAGTGGAGGGTCAGGTGAAGATAAAGGCAGGGACTATTTAGGTATTGGTTTATGGAAAAAACTTATTGTAAATATCTAATTTGATGAACAGACATGAGTTTTAAGGGGTTCAGTCAATGCTAGGAGAGGAACTTTAAAATCATCTTTCTCAGAACAAGGACACATCGTTGTTGACAATTTATAATAGCATAGAATACCAAGACATATGTGCTGAAATACGTGGCTTTTTAGTTTTTTTATTAACCTATATACCATTTCACCATATCTAAAAATAAATACTAGTACTAGTGTTGCTTGAGGGCAGTAGGGGAGAGGAGAGGAGAGGAGAGGAGAGGAGAGGAGAGGAGCCCCCCCTCCTAGGGGTCGTAACTATACTGACCCGTCTCCAGTAAATGCCAAAGAGAACAGACACATATAGAAACAGGAAGGAACACACTGACCTACCCAGCTTTAGTCAAAAGCTCTATAGTAATTACCCCATCATCTATTATCTATCGCAGATGCTGAAACAACCGAAACCTACGGATGTTATTGTTTCACAAAAATGAGAGTTATTGCTACAGATATTACACACAGACACACATTCCATGTTCTTTCACAACATCCCAGGGATGAGCTCATCAATAGCTGTGCAGCGATGATCGCTAACAAAGGTGTTTGGCTTATCCTCCCTTATGCGGTCCAAAAGGTCACTACTTTCATGTACAGCTGTGTGTTGAAAGATGGGTTGTGCAAGGAAATAACAATGTGATGAGGATACTGTAAAGTGCAGATTGTTGCAGTTTGAGAAGAGAAGAGAAGAGAAGAGAAGAGAAGAGAAGAGAAGAGAAGAGAAGAGAAGAGAAGAGGCAGTGTGAGTGATTGTAGGCAGTACAGTGACCTATTATATGTTAGCTGACTCTTAGCTGTTAAAGTCAGCCCAGTAAAACATATGGAGCAGCTACAAGCATAAGATGCCTGACCTTGCTGTGGTTTGCAGTAGGGTTCATACTCGTGGTCCATGGCACAGGTGACCATCTTGAGTATGCGGTGGACAGCACTGCTGTGCAGTCTGATGTCCAGAGGTCCAACCACCAGCCTCTTGATAGAGGTCTCTTGAACAGTGGGCACTACCTCCTCCATACTCACTACCGAGAAGTCTTGGGATCCTACGAACGGAAACACACATACATAAAATACTTAAAATATATACTGTGCGTGCTAATGCAAAGTTCAGGATTCTCTTCAACAAATTTAACACATTTTTCAAAGTAAAATTTGAAGTGAAGTGCACGTAGAGTAGATGTACAGTTGTTTACATACTCTGGGCAGTCTTGAGGTCAAATGACTTCTACAACTCTGATTTTTCTGTGATGAAATGAGTGGAACACATACTACTTTGTCACAAAAACCTTCATGAAGTGTGGTTTAAATATGAATTTATCATAGGTCTTCTGAAAATGTGACCAAATCTGGGTCAAAAATAGACATACAACAAACTGAATGACCAATTTTGGTGATGTAGAAAGTTGTGTGAATCATATTTGCTTTGTAGCCTGGCCTCTTAACATCATCTGAGTGATTTTGATTAATAACAGCTGGTGACTTTCCCGGGCCCATTTTAATAGAGCTTGTTTGATACACCCATTAGACTTAGCCACAAATACTACAATGGGAAAGTCAAAGGAGCTCAGCATTGATCTGAAAAAGCACATTATTGATTTGAACAAGTCAGAAAAGTCACTTGAAACCATTTCAAAGCAGTGACAGGTCCCAAGTAATCAGGAAGAAGATGCAAACTATCACCTGCTGCTGAGAGAAAATTGGTCAGGATGGTCAAGAGTCAACCAAAAACCAACAAATAGCAAGTCCGTGATGAACTAGAAGTTGCTGAAGGACAGGTGGCTGTGTCCACAGTCAATTGTCTTGCACACCATGGGCCGAGAGGCTGCCATGCAAGAAAGAAGCCCAGATGCGACACCTTAAAGCTCAATTGAAGCTTTGAAACCATTGTTTGCAGCTGATCACATGGACAAGGAAAAAACCTTCTTCTGTGGTCCGATGAAAAAAAAAAAATATTTGTTTGGCCAAAATGACCAGCAATAGGTTTGGACGCAAAGGTGAGGCCTTTAACCCCAAGAACACCATACCTTCAGTCAAGCATGGTGGTTATTGTATTATGCTGTGGGGCTGTTTTGTTGCCAGTGGCATTGGTGCTCTAAAGAAAGACTGAGGAGGATTATCTCCAAGTTCTTCAAAAAAACCTAAAATCATCAGCCAGAAGACTGGGTCTCGGGTACAGTTGGGTGTTCAAACAGGACAATGATCCCAAACACACATCAAAAGTGGTAAAGAAATGACTTGGACCCCACAGATAACATGTGGACAGTGCTGAAGAAACAAGTCTGTGCCAGGAAGCTAACAAATTCACTGATTCTATCAAGAGGAGTGTTGTGAATGGAGCTTGATTGATCAAAAGTGCCAAGAGGTTGTAGTTGTAGAATCCATTTCAACTCAAGACTACCATGATATACATGTTCTTTACAAGAGTATGTATACTTTTGACCATGACTGTATCACCTACTGTATTCAATGTACAGATATGTGGGTTTTTGACATATATATTTATTTATATATAAGTTTTTTGTTTTTTTTTAAATCAGAATCCCTTCACTTGGCAATAACACAACAAAGATGGCAGTGGTGTAATGCAGCAGCAGGGAGCAGCTAACATAGCCGTGAACCACTGGAATGATGAATATTCCAAATGTCCACTTCTCTCACACACCTGTCCCTTCATTCATCGCAGGTCCCTGTTCCAGAGGTCTACTTAAAAGCCTCGGCTCCCCGGCAATAAAAAGGGAGAAACTAAAAATAAAAGGAGGGGGTGGATGAATGGCAGTGGGGGAGGAAGAGGACAAAGGGTGGCCGACATTTTTTTGTTCCCTGTTACATTCCACTAACATTCTTAAAACTCAGAAAGTCACCACTGTGTATTAAACTTTTTTTCTGCTGAAAATGCTGGGAGAGAATTTTGGAGATTTAGAATGGGGAATGGGCAATGCCACTACCCCTTCCCTTCCTCAGTGACATTTGGCTGCAATGGATTAGGCCTAATATCAACCATATGGCTGCAGTTAGAACGGTCGGTGGAACTCTGAGGCTGAAATTAGCTGGGATTTAGGCGATTTAAAAGTGTCTCCATTTCCCAAGATTAAGAAAAAAAGTTTTTAATCTGCAGCATTGCACTGATGTGAAGTCAATGGTGAGTGTGACCTGTGTTGGTTTGTATTTCAGTTGAGTCAGAGTTTATGTCGGTCCCTTGGCAATGGAAGCTAATTTGTTTGGTTGACACTGGATCTGGTCCGCGTCCGAGAAGAAGAGAAACACTGACAGAAGAGAAGCATTCCAATTGGCAAGGGTAACCAAAGCTGTCCCGCAGGACAGGGGAATGACACTTATCCTGCTGTCAGAAATGATTCTGACAGCTCAGGATGACAGTATTAATGTTTTTTTTTAATTTAGATTTTTATCTGTAGCTGTCAGCAGGAGGAAACAAAAGCCTAGTCAGAGAAAGGCAAAGGCAGAGAGAAGTAAAATGAAACAGAAAAAGAGGGAGAGGCAAGTGGAACAACATAGGTGTCACTAGACTCCTAATTAATCACCCTGTTCAAGTCATTGACTTGGTACAATCAGATCATTGCTAAAAAGGGCAGCTGTGTTCTTTAAATTAAGTTAATCATGACTAACTGGTGGTTTCCTCTCCATGAAGCATGATCACCTTGACACCATTTCTGCACAATATTCAGTGACACATTGGCCATAAAGTTATCCTACTGGATACTACCTTTTTTCTCCATTAACATCGGGCATGAAAGAGTGTCTTTGTTTCATCTTCAAACTTGGGGGATGTCATTCAGGTGTCACTGTAATACTTACAAAGAAAGCAGCCTTACAGCAGCATTGAAATTAAATGCTCAATAATCACATACTCAAGCGCATAGACATTTATGGGCCAAATATAACATTTCAAATTGAATAGCGAATGCTTTATCTCTTAATGGGAACTTCAGATCTTTCAGACTTGAATAAACATTCTTGTGCTGCAGCTGAGGAATGACAAATCCTTCCCGTCTTAAGGCTTCTGCCAGGAAGAGTGACACCTAATTAGGCAAGAAGAGCCTATTCACTTTCTCAAGAGCATACAGGTAAAGAGACAGGGGGAAACAATGTTTCAACAAGCAGCGGGGAGAAAGAAACTCAAATACGTGTCAGTGCAGACTAAACACTTCTGACAGTTGCCCTCCAGGTAAGTTTGGGGTGAGAGCGAGGACAGGAAGGGTCAAGGACCAGGTGGCTGTGACTCAAACAAGACAAGGTCTTTCTTCAAGTCTCCAGGGGGCTTGTTTGACAGAAAGTAGAGAAGAGGAGAGAGAGAATTAGAAAGACAGAGTACAAGATAGATAGGAAGAAAGAGAGAGCAAGGCAGAGAAAAGGAGAACATGATAGATATAAAGAAAAAGAGAGAAGAGGTGGCAAGGTGAGCAAACAGGCTCTGTGAAGAGGAATGAATCAGACAATACCTTTGCCGCTGCTGTTCTCCATTGTGTAGAGATAATCCATGTAGAAAGCACCGAAGCGCTGCATGCCAGCTATCTCCGTGTAGGTCTCCTGTCAAACAAAAGTAGAGTTAGGTAAACATGGCAGTAAGGGAGCAAACATGCTGATAGCGTTTAAGAGTGGCAGTCACGGGGGTCATGGTGAATACAGCGAAGGAGGTCAAATCAGAGATAAAAGGAGTTATTGATGGGGGATCTGCTTAGTTGGATATCATTTTTTACTGGCCAACTACATCATCACTGGTATTTGGAGCTATTTACAAGGACTAGAAATAAAAGGAGATGCTTGAACATAGCAGAATTAGGACAGATATAAAAGTTTCTGTAATTTTGGATCAAATTTTGATTTACCAGCTTTTCAATTAACTTTTTAGAGCACAAAGAGTCAAATTCAGTCAGAGAGAAGACACTTAACTACTCTACACTGCATTATACTATGCAGAGGGAAGTAATTTACTAGATATCGGGTCTGTTCTTTATTGAGTAATAAGCTATTGATAAAACGAAGTGAAAGTTTCCTCATTCAACTGATGCTTGGATGTATGCCAGTGGAAATACATATCTTATCTACCAAAAGATTGGGCTTTTCCACAACAAATCAAACCTGTCTGACTGAGATTACGGCTGATACTCTCAGTCTAAAATTGTGAAATGCTACTCGGAAATTCTTTTAGTGCAATAGGAAAGTGCAGCTTTTAAGGTATGAATGTAATGTAGAATGTACCTGTAAGCTATATGTACATGTTTAGTATGTTTAGGAACATTATTATTAATAATCATTAAAGCACTTTGTAATTGTCAGTTGACCAACACTATAAATACTGTTAGAAGTGGCCTAATGGAGACGGTACCTTTCCTCATCTCTTCAGGGTTAAAGAGGTGCTATAGCCCATCCAAGCACACATTGGGAAGAGACAGGGTCATCAGTTTATTACAGGGCTAACACATATATACAAACACAAACATTAAGACCCTTTGGGCAATTTAGAGTTTCCGTTTGACCTAAACCTGCATGTCTTTGACTAAGGCAGCACACGAAAGCAAAACAGACACAGCGAGCACTCCAGCTGTCCAGTCTGGGTTTGAACCCAGGGGATGAAGCTAACCACTGAAGCAGTGTGCCGATCCTAAGTCATTTGTTTAAAATTAAACCTGGATATAGGTAAAAGAGCTATGGATTTTTTAAAATCATATTATTGATCTAGCTGGGTGTCTGTGTTGTTATACCATTCATCAATTATTAGTCTGCGGGTCAAGAGCTGTTGACCCTGTCCTAGACAATATATGAAAGTTATACTTCTACTGCACATCAAACCACTGGTAAACAGAGAGAATGAGTGAGCAGGCAAGAAACCGGGATAGAGAATGAGAGAGGCCCCTCGCACACACATTTAACACCCCCACCCCAGACTTACCAACTAGCTCTCTAAACAGAGATTTCAATAGAGCCTTATCAGAGAGGCAGGTTAATGAGTAATATTTATTAGGGGACCTCTAATGGCTCTGGCATGCTTTTGGATCAAAGCCATTGGTTGGTTTCAAAACCGCTAATGAATTAACACTAAAACCTTTGACTCTTAGACTTTCAAGTATGGCTAGATGGATGGATGGATGTCCAAACAATTGCTTCATTGAGGGTCATGAACATTTCTGAGCAGAGTCAACACTAGAGCTGTGATGGCTGATGAGGGGAGCTGAGACTTATCAGGAATAATGGCTTTAACACTACTACTTAGATAGTGGGAACATTCCTCTACTGCAGCCAGCAGCCAGGTGACTGACAGGAATAATCGCAGTGGCAGTGATTTCAATCAGAATGATTTATTTAGGAGAGAAATCACTGGACAAAATATTGTATTAATTTAGTACCACTAATTATGCAAACAGCAATCATAGCAGTTTTGCCAGATGAAAGCTAAATGAGACAGGATGCGATTATATCAGATTATTGTTTACTAAACTAGATAAACTGCTGTATTAGCAAAGTGTGCATTAGTGTGCTCGCTTTAGCAAGTCACTTAAACTATATTCACATAAACATGTGTTGGTAATCATCTTTTGGCAGGCCTTCACGAACACTTTATATTTCTGAAAATAAAGAAACCGAACTCAATAAAATGTCTTTGCATCAGTCTTGTGAATATTTGCTCTCATAACAGCTTGACGACCTCTTGACGAGAGCTACAGATGTTTCATTTAGTGGAGATTGTGTCAATGGCAGGTGCTGCTGTTAAAGTAAACAGCATCAGTGAGTTAATTATGTTTAATGCAGTTTTTTAGAGGATTGCTATTGGTTGAAGTCCGTTGCTGTGTAGGCCTGTCAGCCCAGCTGTGAGGTGCATGTTGAGTTTGTTGTTGGCCTGGCTTGGAACTGACTGCTTAATTTTTGCCATCTGCTTTAGTCTCTGCTATCAGTTCTGTGGTTTTCCTTTAAATGCTTTGTTGTAAGCCTACTGTAGGATAAAAATGCCCGATTGTGAATATACTGTATACGTCACAAACGACCTGTTATATTGGTTGAATTCACTACAGGACAACTGTGTTACTGATGTAGCTATATGGCTGCTTTGAGGTAGTTGCAAAGCTGACTTTGCTTGAATGGAAACAGATTTTTATAAAATAAATTTTCCAAAATAAAAGTATTTGCAAACATTAAGAATAATGTTTGCAAATACTTTTGTTTTGGAAAATGTATTTACACATCATTTACAGTATTATTGGAGATGATTTCAGCTAGATGTCCAGAATCTCAATTCATTGTGACCTTGTGATTAGCAGCATCCAGGATAAACTCAGCCCTGACTCCGTTGTTTTCCGGACTGCGGTAGTCAAAGAGAGAGTTGGTAAGGTAGGTCATTCCTTTACTGCTTAGGCTGTCCCCACAGCTAAAGAAAACTGCATCCTGCAGAGACACAGAGATAGGGGGTAAGTGAGAAAAGGTATGAGAGAGGAGACACAGAGAATGTCAGAAATATTTCAGATTATTTAAAATGGCACCAATATATAATCCCCCACATACTATATTAATACACCATATCCAGATATATTTCTACGAATAATTTGATACATCATAGGTAAACATACAATTAAAAAACAACCTTAGAAAAAAACAAACATGAAAAACATAGTTAACACTTAACACATTATGCTGTACATAAGCGGATGGTGAGATGGCTGTTGACACAATGATGCATGTGGCAAACACAGAACATTATGGTGAATTACAAAAGGCAGCTGGATCACACTGTTCCATAAACAAACCAGACCACATCTCTGCCTCTTTCTGAAAGCTCTTGGGAGCAACAGAGGCAGCAGGAGACATGGTTGAGGTGAAAGGGATCTATTTTCTGGGCTTTTAGATTCTCTTTTAATCTTTCTCACTGAAGTATTTACTCTTTTTTTTTCCATTTTTCCTTGAGGTTTTAAGGCTGTCGTTACCTCTTCACGTCGGTGCATGTTTTCTTCAAAATCCCTTACTCCCATGATGCCTTTCAGGCAGTGTGCCCGGCATCCCACAAAGCCAATCTGACAGTCAAAGAAGGGCTCCCCCATCATCAGCACCTGGAATATAAACCAGAGGAAAACCTTTAACCAGTTTTTTTACTCCAGATTTATTCACTTCTACACACAGAATAACCAACATAAATTAATTTGACTGAATTACCTTTTTTACATCGTAATAAAACATAAAATGTGAAATGAATGCCAGTTCAAGAACCGGTTTATTGTGGACTTATCACAAGGTTCTCCACCATGACCAGTTTAAGACTACATTGGTTTGTGGTGCTACTGAGGTTACAGGCTCATTTCATTGTGATAAAAAGAGCAGGGGTCAGACAGCTTCCACTTTTCCTCAGGAGCCATGCATGCATGTGTGTGTGCGGTAGCAGTCAAACAGCCCCTGTAACCAGCAAGGTGTGGTTCTCTCTCACCCCATGAGCCTTTGCTTCACACAGCAGACAACTAAACAGAGAGCAATCCAATAAAACTTTACGTTTCACCACACAATAATTACAAGGCCTAGTTTTCCCTGTTTTACTAGCCTTCCCTTTGCCTTTCAACGCTCTCACTTTTGGTCCCACTACAGACTGCGCTCTCTCTTTTCCAGCAAAAGCATAAATTACAGAAATTGGAATTGGAAATCTCTCAGAATTCTCACATCTGGTAGAAAGCTTAAGAGGAGAAAACTCCTCTCCCTCTCCAACCAGGTAATCAGAGAAAAAAGTTTAAAAATATTTCTAGGCTGAGGGGGAAATGCGGAAATGATCAAACTTGGGCTCGACTCAGACACAGATTCCACTGTGTTCACAACAGGCAACGGATAAGTGACCTGGAGAGGCTTTATAAATGTACTTAAGGAGGGAATTAAGAGGAACCTCTGTCCAACAGTGAATAAGGAGACAATGAAAATAATAATGAAGGATCAAAAGGGAGGACATGGTCTGTTCTTATGTTGCTGGGTAATGAGGTTGCTTTCCAGATATCACAAGAAAAATCAGTTGCTGTTCGTTGAATGGTTGACTACTGATGTTGACTTTACTATAAAAATATTCATCATCATTAATAATTACAGTCCACGGATGGACAATACCTATCTATCTAATCTTAATCAGGATAAATTTATACATTTTCCTCAGTAACAATAAACGTAACAATAACACATTTAATTTATCTTTCTCATTTCTAATATGATAATCAAGATTTTTTAACATTTGGACAGGGCTTGGGGTGGTTTGGTTATTTGGCTAAACTCCAGTGGCAAGTTGTCAGTGGCTTTTGTAGCAAATCTTTTTTTTATGTAGAATGTAGGTAATTATTTAATAATTTCAATTTAAATAAATCAGTGAAAGAGACAGTAAAATACTTTAATTATAAATCATGCTCAGCCCTCTCTTTAACCGACATTGTTTTGGATAACAGCTTAAGGGGAATCTTACCTCAATAGTCATTCCCTCTTGCTCCAGGCACAGGACCTCTCTGGACTTGACCTTCTGAGGACTGTAATAGCTGCTCTCTGACTGGGTTTCTGTCAGCTTAGACAAAGGACAGAGAGACAGAATCCATTTAATATTCTTCTGGTCAAAAATTTCCACAAATAATAAATAAAACAAAGATCAAATAAATACATAATCTAGCAGTTAAAGTTATTTTTCCTTTGAGTTGACAAGGGTGACAAACAAGGCATCACATTTAAATTATTTTGATTTAATCTGCAAAAAAATCTTAAATTGAAATGCTTCAACAGGTGTCACATAAAATCCATCAAAGCAACAGTGAAAATTGAAGCCTTAAAGTTTAATTCTAGATTTCTTGTAAAAAACTCAGATCAAAACCTAAAAAAACGTATTCAAACAAAAGGTGAGCAACACAGGATAAGTATAGAGGAACCATAAGTACCAGTTACAGCAATAATACGGATGTCACAAAAGTGCAACTCAACAACTGGAATTAATGTCTTATTGTGTGTGTCTGTGCATGTGTACCCGCAATTCACTGCTGAAACAGATGCATGATTTGAAAAGTAAACAAAAGCTATGCAAGTCTTTGGATGTGAAAGGCAATGAGGCCCTGGAAAATAATGCTTAAAACCAGAAACACCAACATCCAAACAGAGACAGATGACATTTTCTTAGATCACAGACTGGATGCCAGCCTTGGGACTTTTTGGGTTGTTTTCTCTTCCAAGTTTGGACCCATGCTAGAGACATTCATCAAACCACATGACAGCCACTCCTCTTTGATTCTAGGGGAGGCTCTCTCTGGCTTTATTGGGGATGACAATCAGAACATGACTAAAGCACTGAGGATACCAAGGAAGGACAAACTGATAATGTACAAGTGATTACTCAGGCAAAAGGAGAGGGATTATACCTTTAAGTATTAATTGTGTGTGTAGATAGTGTAGAGACAGTGTGAGAGAGTTTGCATCTGGTCAAACTACTTGGTTGGGGTGAGTACAGAGCTGTGATTCTTTTGAGGTCTTGTCTAAAACTGTGGGTGTAAAGAAGAACTGTGCAGCCCCTAACCCATTCAACTTTAACACAGGAAGCAGGTGCAGAGCAAGAAGCAGCTGTGCCTTATTATGCCTACTGATGGAGCAGACTCTCTCACCCTCGCTCCCTTTCCCTATTTCAATAGTTTAATCACGTGCAGGGACCACCCCACCCCACCCCACTCCGCAGGTCCCTGGTAGCAGCGGTGAGCACTGATGTTAAATAATCTGACTCAAGAATTGCTTTGTCTGACAACATCAGTGTAGAGTAGCACAGACACGGAAGACCTGCTGATCAGACTGAGAAAAATTTTATGAATGTCCATGTTTATCCAATAAGAATACAGCCACTTTGGCAATGCCCAAGCTAGACTGGTGGGATATTCCTGACTGTACCTAGGCCTGAAACAACAGAGAAGAAGTGTAGCATTAGAGCACCAACACAAACACTTAATGCAGCCAGTAATGCACAGAGCTACTGCTGCCAATAGCTTCCCTGCTACTTCTTTATTATATTCCGGCCCATTTAAAGGCTTTGGGAGTCCAACACAAATCAAATGATTCTTTATGAGGCATTTTGGAAATGTTAAAATGTTGGAAGTGAATATTAGGATACTTTGTCTTTATGTTCATTTCTCAGAAATGTAACACAGTTGAAATGATCTGTTGGAAAAGACTTTGGGAACACTTTAAATTTGCTATTATTGAAATAAATGAAAAGATTAAGAAGCAATGTTTCTTAAAATAAAAAATATGTCTGGCATGCAATGAGAGTTTGGCATGTGTGCAAAAGTGAAAGAGGGGAATAAATGGTCATTGCTGAACTATGCATTATGTGTGTAAAAGTCATTAAAGCGCACTGCCAATTTCTCTGATCAAACAGATCTGGGGAGTAATGGGTCAGCAATCTAAAAATACCTACATCCATGTCAAACTCAGGTTCAGGCATTGGCTGTTCAAAGACATGAAATTCCCTCAAACTAAATACTTCCTTGTAGGAAAGAGACGAGAACGTTTAAAAACCATCCTTTCAGCTGTCTGCAATTACTCCAGACGAGAGGCAATTAATTGATTAAAAGAACTCAAACAATACAGGAACAATTTAAACATTATTAGAAAAGCGCCAAGGTCTGTTTGGCCTGAGAAATACCTTCCCTTCACTGATCACACACACTGTCAAGTACACACACAACACGCACACACAAACACAAGAGCAGTAATGTGATCTGAAGTGGCTGAACCTGAGGGGAAACGCAGATGAATTCCAACTATTCTGAATGAGCAGGCAGGATTAAAGTGTGGGTTCCATTCTTGAATAGTCATCATACCGTGTATAATGTTTAAAACATTAACGTGACCTGAGACGCCAGTTAGTGGTTACACTACCCTCCACTGTACCGCACACAGAGACAAAGAGGATTGGAACTTCCTTGGGATCAAGTTGTTCTTTAAGACTCAAACTGAAAATGACCACAAATATAAGATGCAGGGATGGGGAGGGCAGAGGGAGTGAATAAACAATAATGGTAGTAAGGGAAAAAAACTGTAATTGTTAACACAACAATATCATAAATCAGGAAATTCTATATCACCATGTAGAACCATTAACTGCAGAATTTTCCCAAGAATTTTCTGACATACCATTAAAGTCCCCCACACAAATTGGATTTGGCCTTGTTCAAGACATGTACATTCTTACCTCCACCATCTATCATACATCTTAACCCTAAATCACATTCATACCACATTTATTTACAGTCAGTGTGATTCAGAATGCTTTAAAACTGTGATGAAAAGTAGAGTCACTATGTGTAAGGTAATGAAATAATTTATGAGGATGTATGTTTTTTTTTAAACAGCAGATTTACCTTGAATGTAACAGAAGCTTTGGTGCAGTAGAAGCCGATGGAAACAATGGGGTCTTTGGGTGTGTGTTGTTGTGGGTTGTTGGGGATGCCTCCTGTCTCTCGCTGCTGGTAGAGGCCTTCCTCACCTTCCTCCTCTGTGCCGACAATGGCTGGAACGAAGGACCAAGCCCAGGACACCCAACCCTCGTCTGCCTCTTCGGGCAGCATGTAGAGGTCTGGGCTGGAGTACTGGCTAGTCCCCTGGCTTTCCATATCCACATCCATCCCTGAAAGGGAAAGGGTCTTAATTATTATATGCAAATATAAGCATAAGGTTTCAGAGTAGTCTGAATAAAAATCTGGAAAAAAGTCAGGGTAAGTGCCTTGAGGTCTACTTTTACTCCTAGATAGAGTCTGTGTAAGATGCTTAGATGCAGGAGGTAATGTAAAAAAGATTTAATCAGATTACTAGCCAGCAACTTTATGGACTTATTTCCTCACTCTCTGACGTATAATCTGTTGTTTCCTGTGTTTGTCGTAATTATAGCAACCAGGGAAGGTTAAGGGTTATGACACAAGTGACAGGTGACCAAATGAAACGCACTGTTAGCTTGAGTAAATTATGGATTTCTCCGAATTTCAATATTGTTGGAAACATTTGGGATAATGTAAGTACACAACTTAACAAAATATATAACAAAGGTTTTGTCATTTTTAGACATTTTAAGATGAATATATTGGCAGTTACAATGCACACTTCCAAACCAAAAAGAACCGGTGCACACTAAATGGACAAAAAGTGACAGAAAACATGGCTAATTATCCTACATAAAAATTGCGAAAAACAACAGGTCATGGTCTTCTGCGTGAAAACAAATGTGTAACATTGGTACACAAATCGTGCTTCAAAATTTATACTGCATTCAAATTAACCCCCCTAATTTTCTTTCATTTTACTCCAACAGATAAATCTATTCAAAGAGGCAGGTTCTGAGAACAAACTGGTCAAACAGAGAGAAAACTGTTGTTAATGGAAGTACCTATGCCAATATGGAGCACACTAAATTAATGTGTCCATGCCTTCAGGGCAGTTTAATACAAGCAAGATGTTTCAGCTGTCAACTGAACACACAAAAACAGCACAGACCAAGGCAGTTTAACAGTAGTTCCTGCCAATGCTACAGCATGCAGGTGTGTGAGTACTGTATGTGTGTTGCACAAACTCACTGCTGCATGAACTCTAGAGAGAAAAAGAGACACAGAGAGTGGAAGTCCATTCCAATGGAGGCCAGAGGGCAAAGTCTGTCAGCCAGCATCCTGGCAGGGGAGAGCCTTGACTGGGCCCAGTGGATCCCCGTGGTCAAAGGTGTCTGAGCTGGACCCAACAGCACAGGCCACATCCACAAACACATGCAGCGTGGGGTTGCGTCACATAGTTGTTTAGAAGCCAGCAGACAGAAATGAAGAAGGCTGGGTAGCTATGAGCCATCAGCACCAGCAGAGCTTAAGCTCAGGGTGGTAATCAAGGTGTAAATCAAGGGTTGACTGGGGACTATTCAAGATTTACTGAAGGATGTGTGGTGATTGGTCCCAACCTCAGTACCTAATCAGAGCACGAGGACTTAAGTACTTGCTATTGTAAGGTAAAAGCCTCACACCAGGTGAATAGGGTAATATGGAACCTGGTGGGGGAAAGAAGATTCAGGCTGACGGATGCAGGACTGCCTCGATACCAATGGGCAAAGGCTAAAGATACATAGAAACTAAACACTGTCAACAGACTTGTCCTCGTTCCAGCAACAAAAAAAAATTAAAAATGGGGAAGTAACCAATGGGATGTAAGTCTTTGGACTGGCATGATGGTGATGTGTGTCGCAAAAGAAAAGCAGAAAATGAAAATGTGTTGTGAAGCCCATTTATTATTATCTTTTAGGTTTTTCTCAGGAAACTATTGGGGGGTTCACAGGTTCCCCAAAAACACCATGCATTGCCCTTGTCCCTGATCCTGACATCTGAACTTGTCCCATCGTGTGTGTTTCCATACACGTCGGGAGACAGGAAGCTGATGTCAATACACAAGAATGTGTAATCCCATTCCTCGTGGCCTCGCGTCCTCGGTGAGAAAACAATATTGTCCGTGAGGTCACAGCTTAGGAATCCCAGAGGCTAAGGCGGTAAAAATTATGACATATTTTAATTAAATCTTTCACTTTGCGAATTGGCAGTTGGAAATCCCATGTTATGGCTTTTTATTCCCCCCCTGCCCCCCAAACTCTCTGTCCGATTCTATCTCTCATTTCTTTTCTTTTTTTCCTTTTTGTTTTCACTCTGTGGAAGCCTTTGAGGTGTCAGTTCAACAAGTTAAGCTCTTTCGCTTCACGTCACAGCCTGACGAAGCCTACGTTTGAATTGCAAGGCAATCAAAATAAAAGCACAATTACCAATCAAGTGATCAAAACAGACCGGCTTAAGGAGACTTTGAAGTATTAATCCAAAGAAGTGAGCGAAAAATTCCCAGAGAGTGATGTGGGCTGGCCAAAATGTATGATGCGGTGGAGTAGAGTACTTTGACCACACAGGTGTGAAATACAACCAACACACTGGTCTCTGCTTCACAGTGACGACAATCAAACCCTGATTGGATCTTTTTCATGGAAAACTAACAATACCAGTGTGGCACCATGTAGACATGCATATGTCCATAAGAAAAGTTCAGAAGCACTATGTAATAGGATGTGTCAGGGTCATGGTTGGTTTCCATGGGTCTAAGGTCTCCAGGCAGTTGTGTATGTCTAGTGAGGGAGTGGGTGTGTAAGTGAGTGAACAGCTGAGTGACACTGAGACAGTGAGAGGAGGAGTGAGAGAAAGGCAGTGCCCTTGCAGGCCAGTAGATGTCTCTCCATGTTTATAGAGGAAGAGGTGGACTGGTTACCTGAAAACTGAGCAAAGGCTACTCTATTGGTCATCTTGTGCATCCAAACACACACATACACTATCTGATGCATTTCATTTTTTCTTTCTCTCACTTCTCCACTTGTAATACAGTACATACACACACAGAGAGAGTCTTTGGTGCATAAGCCTACCTACTTTGATATAAAAGAATGGAACACATATCAACATGTGTGTCACATATTGTTTTACTTAAATATTACCAGCGTGACATTAACATCAAAATGTTTTAAGGAGAAATATAAAACGCTCTGCAAGACAAAAAGCCGTTTCATCCATAGACTTCTAAACTCAATGGCCTCCACGTCTTCGCACCAATATTAAAAAGATGATTAAAAAGAGGCCCTGTCACGTCACTGGCCTAGCATAAGGGAGCCACATGAGTTTTATATGAAGGAGATAGCCTGTGGCCTCTGGCTGATATGTGTGTGATGGTCCATTCCATTCAATGGGCCTCTGAGGACCCTCTCCAATAAACACTAAATACTCAGTCTTATACACACAAATACAGAGAAAAAAAACTACGGACGCAACTAGACAAACCAACAACCCCAGGCCTTCATACACTTGCTGACATATATGTTATACAGCAAGGCACACACACACAACCTGCCACACTTCAGCAGCCACAGTCCATGGTTTATAATTCTTCACATACTTGTTGAAACCGTACAGCTTTCGGTGCCGTGACCAGCTAGTCCATTCAAGCATGTTAGTCATCTATGTTTCCAACCGCTGAAATTTTTACAGTGTTTCACAGACTTCATTGAATGTCAGACAGTAGGAAAACTTGCCGTCTAATCCTGACTGAAAGGTTGCTTTGGTTAGTGACACACACAAGTATCCCGCGCCGTTCACTTATTAGGGCTATTCATTAATGAGACATTGGCTCTTAACTAAAAGAGAAAGATTCAAACAAACAACATGCAGCCACAGTGAATCATGGGCACATAAACACATTACAAGACCTTTTCCACCTCGTTAATTGGCATAAAGGAAAACACCTTCACATGTGGGGAAAATTAATATTCACGAGGAAGTAAGACTTAAAAAAAAAAACAGAAGAAGAAAGAAACACACATACACACACACACACTCGGGAGCACATTTGAGCCCTAATATACAGCCTAGAGTCACCACAAGCAGCCTATGGGAAATCAAATCAATTAAATGGAGTACAATGCTGGGATCATGTTGCAGCAATCGTGTAGTATTGATTGTTTCCAACCAACTACAACCCGCTAAAAAAATAAATATGCATGGAAGTTAAGTCAGTCACTATAAGCATAAACATACATGAATGTTGTAGTACTCAGAAGCTATCAATGGTAATGGCTGTTTGTACTGGTTAAGAAAAAAAACATAATAATATATCATTTGAGCAGCAATTATCAGAAGAATTCACCTTGATTCCTTAAATCTGAAATGAATACACTTAAAACCATATGTTCATGAGCAAACATAAGCCCCCCAACAAAACACACACACACCTAGTACGGCACATATGCACACAACTGCAACCCCCCCCCCAACACTCCCCCACCCCCCTTAGCTTCTTCACTCTGTCGATTACTTCCAGCATAACAAGATCTGGGGGCGCTCAGGTTCCAAGAGCTGGTCCCCTCTTGTATATTTTTGTGATGGGATACTAATTCATTCTCAGAGGCTCTGCATAGCAGTAGCATGACACCGACTCTTACATCTGGCATTGGACACCGAACTGGAAGCTGCGCCAACTTGCAGTAAAAGTTCCAGGCCAAGAGGCAGGGAGCAAGTTAGAGGGAGTGAGGGAATGGGCTGTATTGTGTTGGGCTGCCTGCTTCCCCTCTGCCCACCACTTCCCCTGCCCCATAATTTGCTCCTGGTGCTGCAGAAGCTGATTTAGCCCAGTGGGACTTGGGATTTGATCCTGTTCTAGTTGGCTGAGATGAGGATGAGCAGTTGGGGAGAGATGAGATGGGCATTTAGGGAATGAGGAGGGGTTTTTTAAGGGGGTGGCTGCAGCTATTAAAAGTATATAGTCTATGTATATGTGTGGAAATTGTGTGTGTGTGTGTGTGTGTGTCTGTTTGTGTCTGTTTGTGTCTGTTTGCCTCTGTTTGTGTGTGGTACGCTGTGAGAGAAGCCGACTGCATGTGTTTTGCTCAGCTCCTGGATGTGGTGAGTGTAATATCCTATTGGTGCTCCAATCAGAAAGACAAAGATGGGCCTGTGTTTGATTCATCCTTGTTTCTTCTCTTCATCTTCCTCTCTCCTGCCTCTATCCACATGGAGGGGATCAGGCCTGACGACAACAGTCTGTGTTAAGTTACACGCTCCAGCTTTTGTTTGTGGAAAAAGCGGGAGGAGCGCACACCATGGTCAAAGTGATGTTAAATGTCCCGTTCAGGAACAACAGCAGCATATGGGACAAACACAGCCCCTGAACAGAGCAAGGCAACATGCAGAGCGTCATGAGACCAAAAAGCTGCGTAAGGAAAAAGTCAAAGCCGTGTGCGCGGTCTGATGGCTCATTAACCACTTCAGAGCATTGGGCAACATTTTGTCTGAAGAATGTGACTGCTACATACTGATACATAAATGCTGCATCCCAGGTAGTCCTCAATATATAATTTCCAAATTAACTTTCATAGAACAGAATCATGGCTGTTAAAATGTTGACTTTTTTGCTTTGGTGTGCACGTCCCTTGCTTGGTAAATAGGTAGAAATGTGCAGCTCCAGCAGAGCAGTATCAGCAAAAAGGAGGGACCTCACATAAAAAAAAGGAAGACTGCCTCACTGTACTACGTTGCAAGTTATAGAAAAATTAAAGTGTAAAGATTACAGCCTAATGTACCTTACTCAGGCCTAGACTACACGTACCACGAGACCATTCATTTCCACTCTACATGTGGTTGGTTGCTGAAAATACTATGAAAAATCTTTATTTTTACTTTTTACTTACCCTTTACCCTCACTTACTTTTAGTTTCTATTATAGGCTTTTACACTGTATGTTACTGGTATACCAAGGCAACAAGTAATTTTTCCTGAAAACAGGAAAAAAAAAATGATGAGGCAGGGAAACTCAACCGCTCCCCTCAGAATCCTCCTGGATAATACTATTTTTATTAAAAAACTGTCAACAGCTTTTTTGTCTCTCTTATCCATCATTTTATTTTCATTGCTTGTTTGTGTCTTTCTAAATATAGACAATATAACATCTATCCCTTAATGCACAAAATACAAATTCAAATACTACACAACCTCAGGACACATACTCTGAGTGCAAGTTAGGAAGTGAGCGTGGGCGTCTGCACCATCATTTTAAAAAGAAAATCTGCACTGAAAACAGTGAGTTTCTGAATATCTTCAACCAGCAAGGAGTTCTCCAAAAGTTTGTTTTCGGTGACTTAAAATTCTGTTTACATGTGTACAAAATGCTAAAATGCATAGAAAAAGCTTCTTGAGAAATACTCATGTACGCATGGACAGGGCCTTAAAGGAATAGTTCACTCTAGAACGAAATTCAGTCATTATTAAGAGGTTTCTGCCTGCACTAGTGATTTGAAACTTTGAAAGAAAAAAAAAATGTCCAAGGACTTCGGCTTCAGACTACGGCTTCCATAGTGCGAGCGGGTGTGAGGGAGACTCGCATGCACACCGAGCGTGCCTCCAGGCAAATATAGTATAGTGACTGTTTAGGCTATAAAAATGTACTTAATGACGACGTTTCGAGTAAACTCTGGATGTTGCCACTTCAGGACACATGGATTGCAGCGGACGAGCAGTACGGAGAAATATTACCAAATTTTTATGGACCTTTTCGTCTCGGGCACCATTGACGCCCTTTATATGGATTTTTGCTGCAGGACGATACCCCCGCGGGTCTCCAGCTGCACTTTGAGGAATAAAAAACTATACCGGATTTCTCATCAGCATGAGGGTGAGTCGATAATGACTGAATTTCGTTCTAGAGGGAACTATTCCTTTAATGTAGGCTATTCAAATATGCAACTGTCATCAGGCGTCAAATTCTACTGAAATACATTTTTAAACAAACATTCAAAATAAAATAAAAGTTTTTTTTAAGAGTTTTTTTTAAGATAACAAATTAAAAAAGAAATATCAGTCGGATGCAGAATGGTCAATTGTCCCTCCTAAGAGAGACCTCACTCACCCGATAAAATTGCTCCAGCCTCCCTGACATGACTGCTGCCCTCTTCTCCCTCGCCTTCTTTGTGTCCTCCAATTTCTCCATAATAGAGGGCAATAATCAGCTCTAAAATGCGGATAAACATGGGCAGCTGCTGATCAGTGATGGACAACTTCAGGCTCTCCACCATGGTCTGGATCTGAAACATACGGAAGAAAGGTTTAACTTTTGAAATTGGATTTTTTAAATTACATGTTTAGATGTGAAATAGGCAACAGGCCCAACCACTTCTGCTGGGCTCCCACATAATGTGAATAGGAACGTTTAATAGAGCTTCCCCAGGCCCTATAAGAACTGGTATGGATTCCCCTCTGGCTAACTGGTGGATGCTGAGTGTGGCATGTTAGAGATGCAACTTCTGACCCTGTTAAACAAAACTATATGATGATCTACAGCTACAAACCACAAATTATGGTCTGCATGCAAGTAGATGTACAATATAGAGTAACAAGTTGGAAGTTGATACATCCCATAATATGAAGGCAATGTCGAGATAAAATAAGTCAGGTCCAAATGGAAACAAATGTCTCCACGTAACACATGCAGTAAATCAATGTGTTAACCGTAATTATCTACAGCAGCTACAAACTTTGGCAGAGGGGTATGTATTATTGTGTATACATTGTGTATTATACAGTCAAAGGTGGACTTACCAGTGCTATTGCTTTACATGCTGCTTCTCTAAATGTGGCATTTTTTAATGTGTGATTCTGTTGATGGGATATCATGAAAACCTGACTGAAGGTCACAGAACCACAAAGATTGTAAATGACTATGTGTTGCTGAGAATGAGCCAGTTCTGCTGTGTTTCAGCCTATTAATATTTCAGCCTACTGATAGAATTAACAGATTTATGGAATCAAACTAAATTTACCATGATATAGCTTTATAGTGGAAAGATGACAAATGCAATACAGACAAACATAAACCACAGACAACAACAATCGATTTTCTGGCAAAAAATCTACAAAGGTTTACAGAATCTTACAATGATAAAAGGGTTTTAGACATTAAAGACGCATCAGTAAAATAATCAAAATGTTTGCTTTTTCCATCAGAGAGACTTTGGATCTAACTATATGAAAAAACACCAAACTACATTAAGGAACAATACAGCCAAGACAACAAATATCTTCCATCACTCTACTGACAATAAGTACAGAAAGTATTGTGACTGCCTGTGATAATTCTTTAGTGAGATAAGTCATAAAGAATCAAGCTAACCTGAGATTGACTCTCAACATTAGTGGTGCAGAACAATGGACTGAAATGAGTCAATATCCTGCTATCAATTTGAGAACAGCTAACCTAACAAAAGTAAGTTTAGTGTTTCCCTGACAACTGTAAGCGGCTATGACAAATTTAACCTTTACGATCAGTGACATGCTTGGATGATTGCAACGTGATATCAGAATAACCCATATAAAATGGTTTTCTTGATTTTGAGCTTTGGGATGATAATGGTGGTTATCAGGTTATTGCTAAAAAAGGAGTTGCTCACTTTAATGACAGATGGAATCTTGGAATTGATGTTGTCGTAGGTAAAATGGAGACGTGTTCTGAAGGAGCATTTGTACAGCAGTGGGTCCTGGTAAAATTCTATCTTGCCGCTGGCATTGCGCTTGTCCAAGCACACTGTACAGTCGGCAAAGTTGATCACTTTCCTCAAGACCAGCTCTGGAGCTTCAGAGAGAAAAAAAAGAAAACAGAATCAGTAGATAATGTTGCATTGAAGACATAAGAGGTTGACACTAATCAAACCTGTTGACATACATGGATTAAACACGAATGCTCACAGAGAAAAGTACCCCTACAGAGAGGTATGATTAAACACAAACAAATTAACACAAACACACTAACAGAGAGCAGGCCCTGACAGTAAATCCTCATTATCTGTGATCTAGGAGATGACACTCAGCAGACATCACAGAGCTGTTGTGTAATGTGACATTTACAAGAGGTACAACCAAGGGGTTTGTTTGTGTGTGTGTGTGTGTGTGTGTGTGTGTGTGTGTGTGTGTGTGTGTGTGTGTGTGTGTGTGTGTGTGTGTGTGGTGTGGTCTGTAATATGTGTATGTGTTGAATGATCACAGATCATCAGAATCTCAATTGTCTGATGATGTCTGACTCACACTCCCCTGACAGACTGATAACAGGACTCATCATTCCCAGAATTATTTCATCCTCTAAACAGTGCCAGTAACTATTGTTGGAACCACTACTTGCTTCCCATGTTGAAACAGGGCCTCAGTAACAAGAAATTCCACAGTGATAACAATGACTAAAAAAGGCAACTTCATGATTTGTCTTTCACTATAAAAAGCCATTCTTTCTTCAACATGATTATGATTATGATGGTAGTTCAAGTTTAAAATAATTGTAATACTCTGGAAGCAACCTGAGAAACCCAGGGGTTTGTACTTCACAAGACATTCTAATTGCAATGGATAGAAACTCTTTACAGAATATGGAAATACGATTACAGTTTTATTGCAGTGGATAGCCACTCAGTGTTTACCATAAATTAACGAGACTCTGACAGGTCACCATAATCTCAAATTGATCAAAAAATGTTTTTAACCTTGCATAATAGCGCTGAAGATCTCTAATGTTTCGCGCCATTGCTTCAACAAAGTGTCTTTCACTCCCATAGATTCATATAGAAAACCTACATACCTGATGGAAAGATGGCACCCATTCAAACCAATAAAAATTGCTCACATAGCACATACGCCAAGATTTACTGGCTTATGCGTTTACTTCCTGGTAATGCGACCCAATGAATACGAGCAGTAGAGTTTCCCCTGCTTGCCCCACCTGCGAGTTCCCGCTCGACCCACATACTTTACATTGTGATGGCTTCACAGATTTTTAAATCACTTTACTCAGCTAATTGGCTTATAAGTTTTACAAATATAAAACCTCCATGGATCAAAGAAGCATAATAGAAAGAGTCATAATAGACCTCATCTGCAGTTCTTGATGTCCTGTCAACAGTTTTACAGATGTCCCTTTTATAATGGTGGTCTATGGGTAAAATGCTTTTTGGGCTGCAGGGGAATTTTTCGCTGCAATACTGCGAGTGGCCACCATGCCAGATTGCATCCCCCTGCTGTATGCGTACACGCACTCACACACACACACACACACACACACACACACACACACACACACACACACACACACACACACACACACACACACACACACACACACAATCTCTCTCCAGTCTGTCTGTCTGTCTTGTTAACCTAGCTGAGCAGGACAGAGTCTATATCTCTCTGTCTGTGTTTTATTTACCAGCCACTTTCAGCGATGTTCTGTGACTCTGTGCCTCAAAAACATGAGACTGAAATACAACTCATGTTATTTATTACGTACTTAGTACTAAAATGCCAACAGGCAGCAGTGTTTATGAACCACAGCTTGGAAGGTAACCATGTTGCATGTGTAGAAGCGTTCACATGCACACGCACAAAATGACGCTCACGTTTTCATGAGGCAACCTCAACCATACAGACCAGACAATATATATTTAACATGGCACTTATGGGCACTGATAATTTTGAAACAAGACAATGATTTTCAGGTCTCTCAGTCAAGGTTAAGTTATAAGTCAGAACTAATAGGCTTACAAGATTGAAAGCAATAGATTTATATTGACTATTGAATCTTAAAGGCTTGTGTTAACATTGTAGCCAGAGCGGTGTAGTACGGTAAATCGTGATGACTGGACTTATCACAGGCAGCAGAGCCCAAGCTCAGTTATATTTGATTATTTTCTACATTTTATATTCTCTGCAATTTCTCATACATGGTCATGTTATTTATGAGATACCCTCTTATTTTTACTCTCAAAGTGCACCAGATTGATGCATTTAACTTTAAAATGAGGAAAATGCCCAAGGTCCACCTGCCATAGTCTAACAAAATCCTATGGGAAACATTGCCTACTGATTGGGAGGATTGTAAAAGTTTGCATATTATTTTGATCTCATCAGGTGTTCCAACATGGATAGGTAGTTTTTTTTTTTTTTTACATTCTCACTCTTTCCTACAAGCAATTAGGGTCTCTACCTCAAGGAATTAAAACCAAGAAAACAACATATGAACCATGTACTCATCAAAAGCAAGAGCATACAAATTGCACTTCCTACCCTTCTATTTAAAAGTGGCATTCTTAGGGTTTAGAATCCCCCTCATCTATCATCTGTTATTTTAAACATGAGCTCTTTTCTTTGTCAAAGCCCACTCTGCATTCAGAGCTTCACATGCTCCAATCAGAGTGTGAAGTTTATCAATAGTCTGAATATGAGACTATTCTGGCAGCTGACATTGGGAATTTACACAAACAGCTAAGTTGAAATTGATACATCTGTTTGACCTCAGTTTGAACTAAAAAAATTAAACACTTACTGTAATTTACAGGCTCTTGTCTCAGAGGATTTACTAGTTAATCCCACTACCAAAGAATGTAAGCAACCATTGCTCACCAGTGATGTCCATGAAGGCCCTCTCCCATATATCGTCTACAGTGTAGCACTCTGCTGAGGTAATGTTGACCGACAGCACGATGTCATCTTCCACGTACTTAAGGATCAGGTTGTTTACCACAATATTCACGTTGTTCACCACACGTCTGATCAGACTCTGTACGTAACCTGTGAGCAAACACATGAAAAACATGTTGAAATGCACAATAAGTTCACAGAAAAAGATATTAAGACACACATGCACATATGAGGATATAGTTGCTTTACTAGCATTTATCCTTTAATGTTGAGACAATGAAAAGGGGTAAAATCCAGAGCTGGATTCCCTGAAAGGCTAGACTCAGTACCACTGACCCCTGCCATCCTTATGGGGTCGCAAATAAGAGGAGGTCCTGACATCTTATTTTTTGTCACAGGCTATCCCTTGGACATGTGCAGTGAAAGGAGCTATATATCCGTAAGAAAACATTTTTGCTCCTAATACTGCCTGAGCAGTGCTACAAATCCTGCATGAATTTATGAATCTCTGAAGAGCTCTCCTCTCCACTTAGATGCAAAATCCTGTTTAACCCAAAACTATGTACATACTGCCTCACACATATCCTTCCCAAGCCCGTTAAACCACTAAGGGGCCAGTGTGTTCACCTAAACATATACAAGCATTAGCATACACATGCATTTTCACACATAAAATACAGGACATATTTATACAAGGTAGAGTTATTGAGAGTGCAATCAAAATACATTCTTTGGAATTGGGATTCGAAATGAATAACACATTCTGCCAATGGTAAGAAGACCAAAACAAACAGGCAGACTGTGTGAAAACACTTAATATGCCTGTATTTTATAGTATGATGACTGGACTTATGTCATCACTTAATAAATTGAAAGAAACAGGAATATAGAAATAGATTTTTTGTTGAGGGTGAAAGGTGGAGCCCAGCAGCTTTGTGGTAAAGACGTGGGGGATTGTAGTGACCAAGAACAAGAAAAAGAGCAGACCGACAGATTGTGTTTCAGCAGAGCTGGGGGAGCCATCCTGCAGTGTTACCAGTACCTCCTAATGGCTATAGTGACGCCCAGAAACAGAAGCTTTGCAGAAAAACATACATGGAAAGGTCATTACTCAACGAAGTAAGAAAGAACTAAAATATTACAGACAGGGGAGTTTCGACCATAAAATATGAAAATATACAGCAATAAATCCTCCTAACCACAGGACCAATGGCATTATTCATTCCTCCCATGTACTGTTAAACACAGTCACTACAAGCTAAAACATATAAACCTTTAATGCTTTTCCCTTATTTTCCAAACCAAATGTTTGTCTTCCTGTATCTACATGCCTGGCCCAGGGCAGAACAGAACCGATAATTAGGCAGAACTAAATGGTGCTGTTGATGAAAATATTTATATGAATTGGTTAACTGTTCTACCACTTGTACACAGGCCTGAGTATGCATTAGCATAATCCAATTGACAAAATTCTCAAGAGCTTGCTGCCTGACCAAACAGACTGGCAGGAAGAGAGGATGACATAATATAAACTCAACTCATAAACGCAATGTGTGTTCGTGACATTTGTGCATGGCCTTGCATGCATGCATGTGCTAGTCTGAGTTGGAGTGTGGGCCTGGCTGCTCTCTTGCGTGTATGAATGTGGCTGTGTGTGTGTGTGCGTGCCTGTGGTTCTGGGGTCAGTCAGAAAGCTGCTGTCGCACCTGCAGCCCCGGCAGTAAAACCAGCACTTTACCCCCTGCTATTTCCCTCTCTGGATCTAATTTACCCGTGTCAGAGTGTCTCTCTTTCTCTCTCTTGCACTCTCTTACACTTGTTAGACCTCTTCTTGCCTCGCACCAAGTCCAGGGCCCCAACGAGTCTCTCTGCAACCATCGCGCTGCTCTGAACTTCTGTAAACAATTGACACAGCCAGCACCTGTGCTGTGGCCCACAGGGAAGGAGCCCACTTAAAACTGTTCAACCATAAAATGACTGGAAAAACCAGCTCCTTTATGTGATCTCAGAACAGGCCAACTCTCTTCTGTGCAATACAGGAAAGAAACACTATACTGTCCGTGCTCACCATTTTTCCTGTACATGGAAAGTATTAGCAGCTATCAGCCTTGCCAGTTATGCTCCATGAAGAGAAAGATTGACAAGTCCATCAGACAATAAATGTAATGCAAGTTGGTCTTGCTGTGCTATTCTTTAGTTTAATTAGTATAGTTAGTAATTTAGCAAAGATAATGCACGCAGTAGCTACTGTGGGAGACAGCACCTTAAAAATGTTGAGTATAGTTCACAATATTCAACAAATTCCCACTTATCTTTAAATCTGCAAAATATATAATACCGGCCACCTAAACACAGTGATAAAATGATCTTACTTTCACCATGGCAAGTTTCCTGCAGAACCACAGGAATACTGCAATCCCATATTGTTACAGGGTTACTATCACCAATAAGCCACTTAATTATGTTAGCTATTCTATTAGCTCTAGGGCCTCTTATAGTAAAACGGTTGATTCACAGAACCCAACCATGCATGGTACAGCAGGTCTCCAGAACAGCAGAAAGCTTCAGCTGGAGAAAGCTCCAGCCTTTACTAGTATGGGATATTTTCTATCCATAAGTAGCATTTCCCACTAATACCAGAACAGCTGCTGTATTTATTTTCTGAGCAAAGGCCCCAGTACCAGGACAGCAGTAGCACTGGACCACAGATTTATCTCAGGAGTGTGTTTGCATTTCAGTCCATTCAACTCTCAATCTCCTCCCATCACACGCACACTTACTCAACCATGCATGCATGCACATTTCTTGGACACACTCAAAGCAACACAGGAACACTCATATGTGACGCACTTGTGTAGATGTAGGCTCTCACATAACACTACATACAATAGTACAAACACATAAACAAACAAATACGCCATAGCATAAGCAAGAACGGAGGATCCCACATGCACACTGAACTTAGCCTATGTCATAATGCAAATTCTGTGCTTTTGTGGCAGGGTTGGAAACAACAATCCCTTCCAGAAAACATTTGGTATCTTAAGATATCAAAATAAACATTTGTTTGAGAATAATTATTTAACAAAGTAAGAATGATATACTGTATGGCCCTCATGTTGTGTGAACCAGTTCAATCTATCAGTTCAATAGGAAATCTTGTACCCCCCATGGAAAAGGTTGACATACAGTAAAACAGTGGTAAATAACTATAAACAACAAATTACATAGGCATGTGAAAAACATACACACACATTAATATGATGCTTGCAGATGCGGAGTGCCCATTAATGTTTCAATCACATGTCCAAAATGAGAAAATTGTAGAACATGACAAGAAAAAAAATTGGCAAAAAATGGCGATGATTCCCTAACAAATGGAGTATGTCTTTCATCCCAGCTGTGGGGTGAGCTACCTTGAGCTAAATAAACTGTCATAATGCAAAGACACTTCATACTAAATGTCCTAAATGTACTTGTGCAAAAATATAAAACATATTTGTGGCTCTGTAGGACAGTTCAGCTTTGAAACTGTAAATCTTTGTCTATACCGTATAAAGTGTAACTTTGATCCACCCAACTCACAGGTAGCACCGGCCTCAAAGCAAGACATTGCACTATTAAATCTCTTTGAACTCATGTAAAACAAAACACATTTTCAACAGTGTGAATAGGGCCAAAGTAGGGATCCCCTCGAACAGAGAAATGCGGCTCTCACAAACGGTGGCCACTGGTCCCCCACAAGCAGCAGTAAACATAATCACTCACAGAATCGCCCAAGGTGGAAGCACTTGGTCTTTGGTCTTTGTGTGGCTACCAATCCCATGGCATATGAATTAACATCACTATTTTCCACCACAGGGAGAACAGGGAGAATAAATTCATTCAGCATGTGAGAGCTTAGGGCCAAATGACTGGATAATTACTGGTGGCTGCTTTTTAGTGTCGGCCCGTGTTTTGTTTTGGTTGTTTTGAAGGGGAGAGGAGCAGACGCAACACAGACGTTTGTCTACATAGTGTAGATGCTGACGAAGGACGAAGAGGTAAGACTGGCCATTCGCCCTACAATGGTTTCACTGCTAACAGGTCTTCTTTAACACAAACACATCTACCCACACTAGCACTCTCCTCCAACCCACTGACATACATCTGCCTGTATCCATCCCTGCCTTCTAGGACAGAACTGAAGTGCAACTTACTTTAGATTTTTGATTTGGCTTTAAAAAAGATAAGGGCAGAGGCCACAAAAGGAATGTCCTAATCACTGGTTTTAGCCTCCAACATACAGTATATTTTTTCCAATAGCAAGTCAAACCCAATTCTTTTTAATATTTTACTTTTTTCCTAATACAGCTACACATTGCAAATTTAGCCTACAGTTGGACTACATTCATCCATTCAATTCAAAGCATTATTTTTTATATTTATATTAAAATATTTACAATCATATAACCATATGGCTTTACTTTAATGGTTTCCGATAATATTTGTTTATATTCCTATAAAATGTTGGATTGCCTTGTAGTATATTATATAATATCTATATACTAATAGTAGTACTTATATTATGAGATCAGAGGAGTGTCAGTATCAATCTGTTGTTGCATGAAGCTTTGAACAAGCTTTTGACAACCTATCTTTAATCACAGCATGAACAGAAGACATAACTCTAGTTAAAAATGCAGTATTGAATCACAACAGCACTTGTGAGGTTTTGTTAACCTGCAAAAAAACAACAACCTATTTTTAACTGATCATGACTGATTAACTGAAATTCTTAGCCACTATTTGTTTACTGTATGGGGTCTGTGGTTTTCTCACTGTTCACAGTCACAACACTGAACAGTTCACAGTGTTTAAGAGTGCACAATAGAGTTGTAACAATTAGTCGATTAATGGATGAACCGATTAGTCAATTCAAAGACTATTATTAATAATGACTAATTGTTTCAGTCACTTTTCAAGCAAAATGTAAAAGATTTGCTGATACAAGCTTATCTATGCCATTACGATAGTAAATGAAGAGTCTTGGGGTTTTGGATGGTTGGTTAGAAAAAATATTTTCTGACATTTTATAGACTAAACGATTAATAGATTAATCATGAAAACAATTGACAATAACTGACATACTCTGACCACACAAAGAAAGGTCTAGAAACAGATTGGGATTTATACAGCTGTTCTCTGATTTAATAAAGCTCCTGTGCAGGATTTGAAAGTTTCTTCCTTTGGTAATTCTTTAGACCTCTTTAGTGGTAGTATCAAAAAGACACTGTGGCAGACAGGTGAGGTAGTGGTGTGCATTTTAATGTATTTTAGTGTATTTGAAGATATATAGTATAGGTAAAACTACAAGGCCATGCAGAGTGTAGATATTTTTTTGGGTAGAAATACAAATACAATACATATTCAAGAAAACATCTACATCAATAACAGTGGTCAATAACAAGTCTAAAGTCAGCTACTCAAGAGACTAATAACTGAAAGTCACCAAAATTGCATGTGTGCACTGGCATGGAATGCTATGCTGTGTCCTCACTTTCAAAAAACATCATTTAACTACGTTAAAGAATCCTACAGGTTTGTTTTGTATCTTATTCTTAGAAAAACATCCTCTGTCTGAGTCATAGCAGGTTAGTTTTACCTCCTCTACCCTTTAACCTCTACCTTTTAATTAGGAGGGCTGGAATTACAGCATTCATCTGTTTCCTTGCCATTATTGAGGTGCTGCAACCTTTGACCTCAGAGTTGTCTCTACAGCCTGTAATGGGTTGAAACAAGGTACACTGCTGGAGCAGTGTGCGGTGCGCACACAAATGAACAGATACACTGAAAATCCTACGCACACACACATACACAGTTACAATTGGACATTTACTCACACACATACTGTAGTTACACACACACCACACATGCACTCATACACACACACACACCACACATGCACACATACACATACACATACACACACACCACACATGCACTCATACACACACACACACACACACACACACACACACACACACACACACACACACACACACACACACACACACACACACACACACCTGGGAGATCTGTTGAAGGCAGGCCCAAAGAGAGATGTTGGGGTGTGAGGCACCCTGCTTTAACAGCTGGGGAGAGATATTATCTCATAACGTCAGGCCTGGAAATGGATCCTCCCCAGATACAACCAGCCAGGAGTGTAGGTTCATACATCCATGTATACTCTGGGAGTGAGCCTCGTGTTTGGGTGTTATACTGTGACCTAGCTCTTAAAGCTCAAGACCCCCACCTCTCTCCTTTCATTTTTTTTCTCCTAAAAACCATATCTTCTCTTTTTATTTTAGTCTCCCCTTTGCCACCCTCTTTCTAACCTTTGCTGTTTTCTCTGGAAACTTTATCTATGCCCCTAGATCTTTTCAGTGGTTAAACTTATTTTTTCCATTATGTTGTGTCTAAGAGGTTCTCACTATTCATGAAGTGTTTGTTGACATTGAAATATGATTTAAAGTGTCTGTGCCATCATAAACATACATTTAAAAAGTTTACTAGCTAATATAACATTTATGTATGTTTCTCTTTTTGCAATAGACTGTTACAAATTGATTTTTAAAATTGTCATAAATATTTTCAAAAGACCATTATCCTCCTTAGTTCTTTTGAGGTGCAGTAAAGTGCTGGAGGAGGGCAGGCACGGCATCCCTGGCCCTGTAGGAGGCATGTGGTCAAGTGGCCTTGTTGATAAGAGCCATCACTATGTGATTTATCACAGACACATCCCCCACACTCTCTCTAGCTGATTTACACTGGTTAAAAATGCAGTGTTCATCCCAAAAAGATTGTTTTTCACAGTTGAATCTGACACTAACAACTGCAGGCATTTGGCTACTAACAAGCCAGTGGATTTTAATCCATTGTCTTAATAGCATTCTTAGAGGCTGGAAAGAACAATCAACATTTTCCTGTAGTGTAAATAGGTCCTAATCTGAAGCCCCATTCACACTGCCTTTTCAAGATAGGAAAATTGCGTCCTTATTCTGGATATGACTCAAAATAAAAGAGAATTATCCCACATTTCAACCCACTGAAGTACCGTTACAAGACCAAACAACAGTAATGTGGTAGCAGGTAGTGTCTTTGGCAACTTATGATGTAAAAATAGGCCGAATTTAGATGTGGAAAAGTCGCTGTCAACCTGTCTGTCCTACCAACTCTTCGTCACACTACAGCTTGGAAAACATTGTCCGTCCCCGGCAGCTTCCACTGCCTGGCTCTCACTGTCGTTATGATGTGTACCATCATGCCTCTTTTGGTTCTGCAATGCCGATGTGCCGTATGAAATGACACATTGGAGCGGCGTTATGCCGGGGCTGGTTGGTTCAGTGTGAACAAAAAAAAAGGCGGTGTAGAGGTGAGCCTTTGTTGCGGTGCTATTGCGAAATCCCTGTCTGAAAGGGATTGGGTTTCACTCTGTGGCCCCAACCTCCCCCTCCTATGCCATGCCTGTCCTGGTGGTCATTCTTTAAGCAGGGAGGTGGAATAGCCTCCCTGGCCCTAGGGCCATCACTCACCTGGGGGCAGGTCCGGGTCGCTGGGGGCAGCTTGTTGGAGGCGGCGGGGCTTGGCCACGGCCTTGGAGCTGTCTGAGACACTGCGACTGGTGGAGCTAGAGCCGCTCTCGTGATCATCCTGAAGAAAAAACAAACATGAATGCCTGTGAGGATAGGTAATGGAGTAAACACAGCAGTCTCAAAGAGCTCTGCAGAACTGGTGAGTTTAGAATCGCTCTGACAGTTATTCAGTTGCAACCAAATAAACTATAATATATTTTAGTCAAGTGTCCTATTTCAGTTTGAACTAAAGCTACAAAGAACAGTTTTTCTATTAATCACATCTGAAACACCAGCAAAACATCAAATCCCTAATTTCCGGCTATTATCTCTTGGAGCTTAAGTAGTAAACTATAGTTAGAGGGAAAAATGCAACCAGTCTAATCTAACTGCTACCTTTATCTGACTACTGAGGGCAATCAAATTATTAGTGTGCATGTAAGCTGAGTACCTGTTCTCCTGCATGGTTGTGTCCAAACTGAACATGGGAGTGATTACAGGAGCATCTACCACACACCAATGTTTTTAAGCCCCCCTTCACACCAAACCTTCCCACTGACCTTCCTCCCTTCCCCATTTACCACCATCTCTATGGGCTCTACAAATAAACTGTGCTCCGTGGATGAGAGGGGTGAAGGTCTCTCCTCCACAACAGCACGTCATCTGCACTCAAAGACCAATGGCCTGCTAAGCCCAGGAATGCAAGTACAAGATCTGTGTGTGTGTGTGTGTGTGTGCGTGTGTGTGTGTGTGTGTGTGTGTGTGTGTGTGTGTGTGTGTGCGTGTGTGTGTGTGTGTGCATACATGCACGTGTGCGTTGTGTGTAGGAATGACGATGAAATGGACATCCCTTTTAGAGATGAGCCTGAAGATAAACAACATGAGCCAAGACTCGGGATGAGGTGGTTATTTATTGGTTCAGCTTGAAGAGTGCCTCAGCCAAGTGGGTGCATTGCGACCAAGACATAAGGTGTGATTACAACAATAGAGGCATGATGACAAACAGTGTAGGGGTCATGAGACTGTGGTAAAGGACTGACAGCCAAAGACTTTTTACTAGATCTACTGCTGGGTAAACGCAATTAACTTAATGTTAACCAATCCACAATTGCACAAAAAGAGAAAATCATCAAAAAGGAGTTCCCTTGTTGCTCCTGTGGATCATTTTTAGAAATATGTTTAAACAGTTTCCTAAACCTAAAGCAAAAAAACACTGCTCTCATATCTGATGTCATCAAGTGACAAACCCTGGAGAAGCTCCATTTGCAATAAAGAGACTGACTTTGTGGACTTGTAAAATTTCTACTAGCAGATTGTCACCTTCTCCAGAGGGTCTTGGTCATCGTGTTTCCAAGTCTTGGAGGAGGCTTGTTGTCTTGTTTCCAAGTTTTAGGAGGGAACATGTTCACAGCTTTTGATTCAACAGTTCATTAAAATGAACTAACATTTTTCAAATCTGTTTTGGTATGCAGAAGAAAGTTTTTTTTTTATCATATGTGAAATATAGCCAGCACTACTGTAAAAACCTCATCAACCATACATTTTCAATTTAGAGAACAGGGGAGAATAGGCTACTGCATCCAAGCCAAAGCACAAAAGATATACTGTAACTATTACAGCTAAAGTTCTATTCCTCTAGAACTACTATGTATAATTAAAACAAATACCTCATCTTCATATTCACAGTAGACATATGCCTGCAACAGTGGATGGTAAGAAGAAATGAAAGAAAGAAAAGAAACCAAACACATTAGAGCCATTATAAAAATAGAGAAGTCAGGAAAAAGGTGCAGAGTTGAGTGATTTAACCCCCAGTATGGCATTGATTAGGAGTTAGTGCAGCACTGTAACCTTCACAGTCAGCCCGGGTGGTAAGTTAGTCAGACAATCTAGACAAAGAAAGGGGGTGATCACATGTGTTTAGCATTTAAATGGGGGATCAGCGTGGCAGAGTGTCTCAGGAGTCACCCTTTATCCTGACTAATGTAAACACTGAGGGTGTCAAAACCAAATATATTTGGCTACTCCATGCACACACACTTAGTTCACACACACTCAAATGAGCAAATGAAAACCCACAGCCACACCTTTCAGGCAAGTCACATGCTGTACATGCTGTACATACACGCATCCCACACAATTAACACACATTTCCTGGTTCTGACACTATTTAATGACAATGAACCTCTTTCCCTCTGTGTGGTTGAGTAAAACAGATTAGGTTTTAAACATACTTTGCATAATTTGAGTTGTGGACACACTGACAGAGTAGCAAGTATCCCCCATTGCAGTAAAGTAAACACACAATTGCCAGAAGAGACGAGAGAGGCTCTGGCAGAAATATTTAGACTTTAGTAAAGGCCTGTACGGTAGAGCTGCACTATGCAAGTAGTTTTTTACCCATCAGTGAGTGGTGGGAATTGGTAAACAGAAGGAGAGGAATAATAAATACTTCATCAGGTTCCAAAGAATAGAGATTGGCAAATAATAAGATGTAAATTTGTTGCTCATTATTCACACTTCATTTACTAACTTGTCACAATAAAAAGGGCTGCTTTTTAGATGAGGTAAGTCTAGAATGAGACATGCTCACATGTTGAGGTGTTTAGTTTAAATCACAATATGCTACTTGAGCACATTAGAATTAGAAAACGTCTCCCTCCCATGTGGACTCTCGTATCTAAACCTAAAGAAATGCCTCGCCCTTCAGGCCAAGAGTACATTGAGTTCAGCATCTCAAACTGCCACTAAAGAACAAGACTTCCAAATTTGGAAGTAGCGCAATTAAGCACTCAATGTCACCGTGGGCAGTGAGCAATTCTCCAGAGGCAAAAAATGCCTTTTCAGAGGGAAGCCCTGGGACAAATGAAGCCTGCCTCAGCTGCTGCCGGGTAAACTGATCCCTCCAGTGCCACGGCAGGGCACAGGACAGGGAGCGAGGGAAGGAGGGATAGAGAAGGAGGGAAAGACAGAAGGGCCAGGAAAAGGAGGGGTAGCTTCCCCTGCAGGCATGTCAACTGAGCTGTTGACCAAAGATGACAGTAGCAAAAACGGAAAAGAGGGACAAGAGATAAGTGGAAAAAATAACAGAGTGAGATAAAGTGAGACATTGAAACCAAGAGTAGCTGAGAGACAACAAGAGTGAGAGAGACCTGGAGATAATGGGACCCGAACAGAGGGACAGAAAAAAAGGAGCAGGTACTGGCAGTGTGAGTGACAGGCGAGGGGGACCCCCTACTCAGAGGGTAAGTGGGCACCCATGGAGGGTTAGGGCACAGGAAGGCCAGGCCTGACCTCTGTCCCCCTGCAGACGTCTGGCTCAGTCAGGGACAGTGTGTTGAGCCTGTCTGGAGGGTCGACCCACATCTGAGCTGCTCAACACATTAGCTGAACCCCACCACCACCTCTAGCTATTAGAAACAGCAACTCTGCAGATACTGTCACAGTTCCCCTAGTACAAACAAACGAGCTATAACTCACAGATACCAGAAACCAGTGAAATCTTAACTGCATTGGCACTGTAATATATATATAAACTTGTGAAAGGGCTGCAACAATTACTCAATTAGTTGTCAATAATTAAATTGATCGCCATATATCTTATTAATTGATTAATCTGTTTGAGGAATTTTTCTAACAAAAAAGTTAAAAAATAATCTGATTCCAGCTTCTTAAATGTGAATATTTTCTGGTTTCTTTACTACTCTAAGATGGTGAACTGAATATCTTTGGGTTATGGACAAATCAAGAAATTTGAGAATGTCATCTTGGGCATTGGGAAACTCTTGATTTTTTTCCTCATTTTCTGACATTTTATACACCAAAAAATAATTGATTAATCGAGAAAATAATCAACAGTTGAAGCAACAACAGAAAATAATCATTAGATGCAAACTGAAAACAATATAGACACTGCACAGTGCAAAGTGTGGGAGAAACCAAATAGTGGTGTTACAACTCATCATTTCAGGATTTCACTTTGACATGTGTTGGCCTAAAACAAAACAAAATTACAAAGCAATTTTTCAATTTCAGTTAAACACGTGTGCACGCGTGCACACACACACACACGTCTATATACACACATACAAGGGGGGAAAAAATTGTTGGCAGAGATTAGCAGGTCGACTACCCTGCCTGCCTGCTGCAACTGCCTGTTTGAAACCCAAACATTTTTAAAACTGGTCAATTTCACACAGTTTCAGCAGATTAATGAGAACATGCAGAGGACCATTGCTGGATAAACATGCTCTGTGTTATTGTTGTTTCTCCACTGCAGGTTGCTAGCGAACTCATGCTGACATCAAAGCAGCAGGCCCAGAGAATGGAGGCCAGGCAATGAAGGGCGAACGCCTACGGAGTGAAAAAATAAATGAAGGAAACTCAATAGCTCCTTATCTCAGACAGACCCCCTCCCCTCCTCCAAATCACTTATATACACATACAAACATAGACAAACACACTGGGTCAGACATGTCGAGGCCCTGTCCCATATGTCAGGGCCCACAGAGCACCATCCCTGGGGAGGATCCAGCGAACAGACCTCCTATTTCCTTCTTCAAAAACACTCACAGACAACACATTTAGCTGTATAACCGTATTCAAAAACGTAATAGGAAATCTCTCTAAAACTGACTGACAAGGGAACACTGTAGATGTGATGGGTTTGTCTTCTCTTGTCCTCATGTCATCTTGCTGTTGTTCTTTCACCTGTCCCAATTCCGTCCTCCTTAACATCCTTTTCATTGTCTTCTATTTTGACATTGTCATCCTCCTCATCCCTACGCTTAATCTAGACCTTCTCACCCCATCTATAACCGGATAGTCTGAAGCACATTTCATGTTGATGATCCTGGTTCTCATAAGAACAGTTCCCAGCTGGCAGCAAGAGGAATGAGACTTGAAAAGTGGTTCACTGTTTCAAACATACAGTCACAGTTTGGGATGGTTCCAGTAACGTCAAATGGTATGCAGCCACTTCTTTTACACTTAAGCTGCTCAACCCATTGATGACGACCACACTGGAATGTAAACTGAAGAGAACAGAGCTCATCGCAGTTGACTCAAATTACCTTTTCTTTAACGTCTCTTGGCTTCGAACAAATCCATCAGCTCAACTAAAAATTAACTGCTAATGGGTTTTTAATGAAACTGTTACAAATGCAGAAAGCCATTACACCATGATTAAAGACAGGGGTTTCATTTTCTCCTCAGAATAGAGAAGGCTGCTGCCAGCCAAAGCTGTCAAGACAGAATTTCACAATTCAAATCACTTAAAATGAGCAAAAGCTCTTGATATCAATATTAGATTCTGAAGATACCAACACACTAAACCACAAACCTGCACTACAGACAAATACTTGTATATAACAACACACAAAAATGCATGTGCCCAGTTTCTCACACAGCCTAAATGTAAAGACCCATACTCTAAAAACACAGCAGAGCTGTGCAGCTGGAAACCATGGCAGATTGGAGGGATTAGAGCCCCAAATGAACCCAGATGAATATCACATCGTGTGACATTCTGAATAATTATCTCAATGAAAACAGCTCATTACAAAAATGTGCTCTCTCTCTCTCTCTCTCTCTCTCTCTCTCTCTCTCTCTCACTCTTTCCCCTTGTCTTGAAGTAATTAAATCCACTACTGGGAAAGAAAATCCCTATTTACAATGCGTGTACTGCATTAATGAAATATTACAGTCCTGAAAAGTACACAATGTGCACTGGAAGTTCAACTGACCTGTTTTTCGGAGTGAATTAAGTCAGTGTAAGATCAGCGTAACAGAGGAAGCGCAATACAAGTAGTTTCCCAACACACTCAGTTTACAAAGAAGTCAACCGAAAGAAAATGCTACCTTCATGATTTTGGAATCAGAAGTGTTCACATAAAAAAATCCAACAGCACATGGTAATATCAAACTAAAACTACATTTTAAGCACAGTTGTTAAGCACAAATGTACAGCTAAAATGATCATATTGCTTCCTAATGTCAAAGTAAAGCCATAATGCTTTACTTAATCCTTTTCAAGTCAATTTTCTTTTGTGAAACCACACACACCGCAACTACTCAGCTTATACTGCATATTAACCATCAATATGCAGTACATAAACAAAATATCCTTGACGTCATATGAAGGAGAGACATCCATAAAATAAGCATCAAACCCTGGTTTACTAGAAACTCTTGTTATTTTCTTTATAGTCAAATGAATTATCTGTTATTTGTGTTTCCCAATCCTTCATACCTATATAATTACCGCAACCACAACAGAGAATAGACAGACTTGTGGGAAGGGGGAGGGAGCAGTTTACAAGGTCTGTAATACCAGAAGTGTTACTAAGCACATTTCATCCCTGCAAACTTTTACAATGAAAGCAATAGGTTAATTTTCCAAGCAAGCCCAAAAATTTAACATGTTCATTAAAGAGGGGGGAGCGGGGAAATGAAAAAGATTCCAAGGCTTCTGCCAGAAGTAGAATGCACAATTACAAAACTATTTCACTCAAAGCAGGAGGAATCAAAACGACGGCACTGGTGATGTCATGCTGGAGGTCTCCGCCAAGAGTGCCTCCACTGTACCCAAGTCAAACTGGCCATGTTTAATATCTGCCTCCAACATGCCCAGAATCATAACAAAGACAAACAGGGATCCCAGACCCACAGGGAGCAACAGGGGGACTGCTGACTTCACAGTATTTCATTTGGACTTCTTGTTCAGCCATTCTCTTCAGATTATCTTCATCTGAGAGGAAACAAGTGGCTGCAGTTGTAGGACAGATCTTTAACTGAGGTGCAGTAAACTATCTGTACCCTTGAAATAAGCGCCACACAGTAAAACCACCGTAACTGTTAAGAGCCACAAACCAAGCCTTGAAGGTACAGATCAATCAAAAACTCACAACACATTTTCTTTAGCCTTCTAAGTAAACCTCATACCAGTAGAAACCAATCTTGTGTTTACGGTACAGTAGCTGTTGCTGCTCCAGTTAAATTGTGCATAATACTCCATTAATCTACTAAATCTCAAAGCCAGTGTATTCACGCATGAATTCAATTTCTTTGTTACAAAACTGCTTTTTTGCTGATTATTTTGCTGATTATAACAGTAAGCAGGTCGGCAGTGGGAGCGCTGAGGTCAGCACTTTGTCATCCTCGCTAACAATGTTTGTTTTCCACAATTGCTGTTCAAACAAAGGCCTTTAAGTCATAGTACTCCAATCCCAAGACTTGATTAAAAGCCAAGAACAAGGAATTGAGACAGGTTAGTGACTAGTCCTGATGTAGTTGCCGTGATGGAATTTGGAACCAGGCTGGACTGTCTCGATCACTGCTGTCTCCATTTTCTTTTCATCAGAGCCCAGTCAAATTCTGCCCCGTGACCTCTTCATGTTAACATACCACGTTCCTGCTGGTGACCTGTACTTTAAGTATTATTGCACCTGACACACCTAAATCACAGATGAAAAGGAGAGACTCAAAGAAAAGGGACAGAGAAAGAGAAAGAAAGAGAGAAAAGAGTGTGAAAAAGAGTGAAGGAAGAAATGATTAGCGAAAGACAGAAAAGAAGAAAAATGGGAGTGAGACAACAGGAAAGTGTGGGGGGGGGGGGAGGGGGGGGGGGGGGGGGGGGGGGATCAAAAGAGATTGGGAAAGAGGGAGAAATTGTTCCTGATTTAGATCTGAGAGGCTCTGGTCCTTCAGATGTCTCCATCAGCTAACCACAAGCCCAGGCTGAGCATGTGAGGCATGCTGCTTACGCTGGCACAGCTACCCCCTAATGCTAATAACTGCAATGTGTTAGCTACAATAAAACGGTCCACACAGACCCTTTACGTACACACACAGATGCATGTGCAAAAAGACACACACATCTTAGTCAAGTCAGCTACGACACACATGGGGGAATTTCCAAACCAAGAGCTTTAAATCTAACCTGTTAATTCCGAATCCAAACCATAACAAGTCCCCAGTTAAATGCTGATTATTTATCACGTAGTTAATCTATTCAAGCCCATAATTGTTATTATTTATGATATGAAAATTATTAATTTTCTGATACGATGAAAAAGGTAAAGAAAATGAGTATCCTCTAAAGATATTTCTATCTCCTTTTAATTTGGGCGAGTAGCTAAAAACCAGCAGTCAAGACCTAATTTTAATGTAAAATGAACCACCCCTGATCTGAGCTTTGCCCATTATTTTATACAAAATATTATGCACAAGACACAAGACATAAGCACTCTTTGAACGATGTAAGCACCAGCGTCTAAGAACAGCACAGTGAGTGGCTGAGGCTACTCTGACAACTTAATTGCACATGTGAGGTGCAACTGGAAGGCAAGAGCTGTAGAGGCCTAAGTGTTCTTGGAGAGTATCAATGTTCTGAAACCAGCAAGATAGAATAAATCAAACAGAAAGTAATGGGAGAGGACAGTGTTGAGAAATACCAAAGCCATATTGCAGGAGGTTTGAGCGTGCAAGTGGAATGCAGCAGACCTTATGTTTGCATAGCTTTTATACACCAGGTTCCAAAGCAACTGAAGTACTGTCAACATTCATCAGCTTACTTAAGAGATGGAAAACTGTCACCCTTACTTTGGAATAAAATCATTACAACTTCATCCTTGTAACATCCTAAAGCCATAACCCAGTCCTTGCCCAAGGATCTCAGATGTGATCTTGTCTTCATCACTGTAATGAAAGGAGACATGTTTCATTTCTTAACCTAGATTTGTTTAACAAACCAATAAAATAAGAGGCCTGCACCTGGATAATAGCCAGAGAGCAATAAGATTTGAAAAGTTAAAAAATATTTGAAACGTTAAATATTTTAAACTATGATTTGAAGTTTAAATATGAATGTCTATAAAGCCTGCATTGAGTTGAGTTTCTGAACACAGCTTACAAAGTTTTGTTGATGTTAGTATCAGAGGATTAACCCTCTATTATTGCCCTGGCTGGTTTGGGTTGTTTTGCTCTTTGTGTTTCAGAGCTCTCCCCAAAGTCAAACTACTTTAGAAATCCCTAATCTTTAAAATAAATATGTTAATCTGTATCTGAAAACTCTGAAGCCAAGGTTTTTTGGCACTGCAAACACTAACAAGAAAGTGGCATATTCCAACATGTAAATTTTCATTTGTCTTATTTCAACTTTTCAAATACATATTTCAGTTTTAGGAAATGTGGGTTTGAATGTACCTCCTACTTTAAATCTCTGTAATGCTTTATCTCAACCGACCAACATCCAGATATCTCAACTGTTTGATCTGTCAACTGAAAATGATAACATATAGATTTATATATCAATTATAACAGTTAAAAAGTTTTTTTTATGAAAGATTAGGAACAAATACAACTTAATCATAGCATGTGAATTCTTATCATGTTGGTCACTTTAAACAAGCAACGTGGTCAATGTCAAGCCAGAGCGATACACTCCTTCAAGATCTGCATGTTTATTATCTTTTCAGCTAACCATATGCCCTCTCCACACAATCTCCTTTTCTTCTGTCTCCCCACCATGGAGAGTGAACTCATATACAAACACACAAAATAGAGCAGTGGGAGCAATTTTTGAAACACACTACAATCAGTACTCCTCTGGCTTTAAGGATCATTAAGTGATACATATAAAAAAAACTGTTATTAAAAATCTAGATCTACAAACAGAATTAACTTAGGCCTTAGAAAAATGCTCTGCCAAATAGCTTGCTACTGACTAGCTCTGCATGGGTAATTTTACTGGTTAAAATGTCCCGCCTTATATGGCATCATCATTTCTATAATAAGAGTGGAATTATTCATAGGTCAAAGGGGTGAGGGTCTGCTAAATGGAGCACACGCTCACCCTGAGACATAAAACACGGACCACCCACAGTTTGTGTAACATGGAGTCATACAAGCCTACCTTTCTCCATTGAAAAATGACAAACAGAGGCACCCAGTTACTGTGTTACTCCTTTTTGTGACTTTCTGTCTCACTCAAACTAAAATACAAACTCCATCTCTATGAGTGTAGTTAGAACAAATAAATTAAGAGGAATATAGTGAAACATCTGGTTGCCTTAGTCTGTGTAACCCAAAAATAAAATAAAATGAAAGCCTGTTAGTCACACTCACACACAACACAAACATGATAAACAAAGACAAAAAACACAATTCCTTAATTAAATACAATCACTTCTCATGGTGTCTGTTTGGATTTAAGACTCACAAAGCAAATGGTGTGCCTAATTGCAACACAATATCTTCCCAGAATTTCTGTCCGAAGAAGGCACTAATAAAGTGAACATTAGCCTTAATTGCGAGGTAATTGTTTCCCAGACTGCCATATTACCAGGAGCTCCCAGCAAGTAATAAGCTCCATTGAAGGATGGCTGTATTCCGGATGGCCTGAGAGCAAGGATTAAACCGTGTAGTGCAGCATCCTGCCCAGAGTGTATTGATCACCACTTGACTCACTGGATGCAGGAAGCCGCCGGGTTTAATTTTTCCCCTGACTGCTTTCCTGTGTCTGAGGAGCTAAAGTAACCTCATCCCACCAGGAAGCCAAAACTCCAGCAAACCTCAACGACAAAGCAGAGTAACGCTGTGGGTTGTGTCGCTTTGGTTGACTCACAGGCAATGGTGGCTGGGTGCAAGGCCTTCTGCTGGAATGACACACTTGTGCATTGCCTTCAGCAGATGCTATAAATCAGTTTGGAATGCCAAACAGAGACCACCACAATTGGTCACTCTATGTTGAGAATTTGAATTAGAGGAGAGATAAATACAGCGTAGTGAATTACATGACTGATTTAAGACCTAGAATAAGGTTTTGTTGGAAAATACTTATTTGGCTTGTAGACACACTGCATGATTACTAACTTAACTTTTTTGTTCATTTTAAACACAGATTTACTGACCAGAAAATTTTAGCATCATTACAACATCACAGCTTTCCTCAGACTGAACAATCCTGTCAACAAGTGGGTTGGTCTAAGACTACTAACATACGTACATCCAGCAAAGACAGTGGGCACGCTCATCTCTGGTCAAAGTCCTCACCCGACTCATCAGATCCAGTCTCACCTAAAATATTCCCCAATCTTGCCAGTGCCATTTTAAGAGCAAACATTGATATTACAGTTGAGAGTTTATTAGATTTACATGTTAGGCACATTTGTACATGGCTCATAAAACAAACAATGGATGTGGGCTTTTAGGCTAAGTTTACATGAGGGCCTGACAGACCATAAACAATCTGGAGGCTTAACAATAGCCATGGAAATAATGCAATTTGTCATGAAAAAATGGCCAAATGTGAACACATGCTGGGCACAAAGATCCTTGCCTAACCATTCCCAAGCACGTACACTCTGATGTTCAATCTACTTCTGTCTCTCTATGGTCTTTGTCTCTCATCAGAACTTACTCTAGCTTCCAACCTGCCTGAGGAATCCACAGTGTGCCAACATTACTCCATCTTTTTATTATTTACAGTCAGAGATGGGTTTTGTTACTGCTACGGGGGGTTGGATTCAAGAAAAACAGATTCTCCAAAGCTCTATGTCTTCGCCCTCTGTCTACTCAGTCCTGAAGACAAGGCCCCGCTGAGCTGATGATCAGACGGATTTATGGTGCAATCTCTGTAAGCCATTTGCTCCCTGCGAGCCGTAGAATCAAAGGCAAGATTTCCGGATAGCATTGGGACAGAGATTATCCAGTTTGTGCTATCTGATTGCAAACTTCCACAGGCTGTTTTCTTTTACTTGTTCAACTTTTTCCTTTGTGTTTTCTGACTTGTAAAAGAGTTGCACAGGCATAAACTTACTGGGTCTCATTCTGTCAGGAAAGACTATATACTACAAAGGCAGACAGTGAAAGAACATTTGATTGGATGTTGAATGTTTTACTAGATGACACAATGACATTTTTGAAGAATACAATTTTCTTTTTTTTTTTTTTTTCTCACTTTAGAACATGTTTATTCTCTGTCAATAAGAATTACGTATCTCAAATTAAATCACAGAGTAAAGGCATAACAACAATAGACCATAACAGCAGGCTACATACAGGAGCCAATAACAGTCCATACATCCCAGGATTGCTATTTAGTGGGTTGTGGATTTAACCACTGGTTGGCAAAACCATATGTAAAAGCAGAAGCATCCAGTGTTCAACTCCAGGACAAGGAATCAGCTGTGCATCTGAGGTTACAACGTTATAAAACCTGCGTGTAATTGACTGTTTGATATTATCACATCTATAGATTTCTGTTTAATTTCTGAGTCAAAGCAGCAATCCTTTGTCAAGTTAGTGGTAGATTTAGCAATGGAATAACAACTTGGGGTTTTAAGAAGTCTTCAAAATGGGGTTCCCTAATTCACATGTATTACCCATTATTTAGGAGCAATGAGGTTTGGTGGTGTAAAGCCCTAAAAATAGTTTGGAAGGAATCTAACAGAAGAAAGAGTCTAGTTGGACCATATGCCAAACCAACAAGTCTCAAAGGCACCTCCCCAAATCATCTTGAGGCAATGCATCAATCAGAACCTCCACATCAGTGGCAAATGCACTCAGCGGCCATAAAACTCCCAGATCAAGCAGCAAGTCGAGCCAAAACCAGAAAGGCTCTCCTCGGTAGACCCAAGCCCTTATCTCTGTCTCATAAAAAATAAAGAGTGCCTGAGAGTGTTATGATCCACTATAACTGCTGTCCAGCCAGTTCCTCTCCATTTTTGCTGATCACACCTCATCTTCAACATCTGGAGCAGTTTACCAAGATGTCAAGAAGGGAAAAAAGTGCCCGTAATCTTGCAACATTACATCAATGTTAGCTGTTAGGTCTTTCATTAAGGCCTGAGTTCAATCTTGCCAATTTCTGTTTTACTGCTACAACTAGCTACAAATACAAGAACAAAACTCCTAAAAACAGCCACACAATAAATTCTATCTCCTACAATCTGTCTCCTCATTAAAGGGAGAAGCTCAATGCCTTAAACCAAATGCTCAACATCACAGAGAGACCAGTTCCAATCCACCACATCTGAGTGGTAAACCTTATAATGACAACATTAACCTAATGACATTTAAAAAAAAAAAAAAAAAGAAAAAAAAAAAAACAATATAGAAAGACAGTCCTGGATATGAGTAGTTTGGTGTGAAACTGGAAAAACTGAAGATTGCTCCTAGCTCCTATGTGATTTCCATGGGGCAAATAAGATACTAGATGGAGAGCTTATGAGTTCTATTAATAACTCCAGTTTCCATAGGGGCTCTGTATATAGAATGACAGATTTTAAAACCATTGTTTCATCCAATGCAGCTCTTGACATTTTCAGATTGCTTTTGAATTTAGAAAGGGTTCAGATCAAACAGTTATTCGTATCAAGTAACTCAAGAGGGGCCACAGTGAGTGTGTCTTTGCACAAGAAGAAAGTAGTTAAAGTCGACTACTACAATACCCTTTCATCCCCATGACAAATCTCCTATTACATACATTGAGCTTTTCGGCATAGACCAGGGCTTAGTCTAATTTCACATGGAGATGTCCACGCTAATAATTTAATTCATACATTAACGATTTAACTTTGGGATTCAAACTAAATAGAAACATATAAAGGTAGAATGATCTACAATAAATCTGAAAATAAATGTGCTTTAATGAAAGTATGTACAGTGTCTTATCTTTAAATTACGCAAATAGCCTTAACACAATCATGGGAGATTTCTAAGCCTGCTGCAGAGCACCATGTGACTTCAGTACACAATAAGACACATATAAAACGTAATACATTTTGTTTGTACATGGCATCTAGTTTGTAAAATTAATGTCAAAAACAAGTTGACAAAATGTTTTTTCTATCTACCATACTTTCTGCGCTACAAGTCCTCATTACAGCTTATTTAACGCAATTACACTGTCAGCAGGAGCTGTAATCTCTAACTGCTGCTAAACGCCCAAATTTCCACATTTGCTGGAAACTATAATTGTAAGCTGCTCTTGGTGCTTTGCAGATGGGCCCTATTGAGCAATCTGAATATCCCTAATATTACCCAGTTCCTCTCAAGGGGAAACGCGCACACAAGGCCCAAATAATTCCGGTCAAATTACACAACCCTTAATGAACTTCAAAAGACGTACGGATGTTTTTACAGGCCAGTGCTCAGGCTTTAACAGTAATTATGAAAACAAACCATATTAATGATATCATTTATCATTTCCACACTTTGGCCACATGAGGCCGACCACAAAGTTCGTGTCTCTATTAGACAAAAGAAACACTAGTAATGTACTAAACTTAAAACGTAAGATTTTCCGTACACAGATAAATTTTTTTCAGCTCTTTTAAAAATCCTATAGGCCATCACCCATATTACTTGAGGCCTTCAGAGAGAACTGTCATGGCCATGGTTTGCAGGTACCTATGCCAAACTCTCTGCGTCCCTGCTAGATTCTGATTAAAACTGGACCAGGGCCTGAGATGTATATGAGCAGGATATATAACCTCAGGAGAAATATAATCCTGTTTCTGTGGGCTGTCCAGAGTGAGAAACTTCCCCAGCAGAGATACTGCTGCTTTTTAATGTTCAATAATGATTAAAGTGTAACAAAGTTGAAATAAAGGTAATATGAGTGACCAGGTTGCACAAATCTACTGCATATTAGTGAACTGGCTGCATTTTCTTAGTTAACAACACAGTAGTCAGCCTCCCACCTCCCACTCACATAAGAGAGAAGTGCAGCAGCTCATTTAAATTCCACATGCTAGAAGGACTTCAGCTGTAAGTCTGGCTTTGTTCCAAATTATGTCTCATGGGTGTACATACCACTGAATAATTTGTCCAAACGTCATTTGCAATTCCCCCAAAATCTTTTCTTGACTGGAAGCCTTTTAGGGAACATCTGTAACAAATAGTTGTTTTTAGACTTCATGTATTACACCAGTACAGGTACTGGTACATGACCTTAAGCTGTGTACGAAGCATATATAGTAAGAAGTTTAAAGTTCGAATGAGCTAGAAACCTGATCTCATAAGCAGTAGCCACCTGCATAGTATGATATTTACCATTAGTTCTGGGTAGCTCAAGCTCATGTGTTACAAATCTTTTTGCTGCAGTCTATATAATTAGCTGTAATTGACTTCCCTTGAAATGTGTTTCTTTTGGGACATCTGGCCTTGAAACTTCAACCTTCCCATAATAGAGCCAGCACCAAGCATGGTTGACAAAAGTAGGACCAGGCTCTTTTGCAAAAAAAATCTAGTAAAAATGCCTTTCATATACCACACTTCAAAAATTAAAACATGCATAACTTAACTAAAGACGATATAAATATATCTCTTGGATAACTGTCTTAACTTGTCCCTCAATCTCACTCTTGATGCTTAAAGGTGCAATATGTAAGAATTGGGTATTTCTCAAATTCATACTCCAAATAAGAAGGGGGCAGCATTAGACCAGAGTAACTGCTAACTGTTGCCCTGAGGACAGGTCGGGGCTAGCTGGTTAGCTGCAAATTTCAGTAGATATCTGCAACACAACAAATAGATGCTTTAATATATTGTCAAAACTCTTATTTCTTTACACTCTGTTGATCATTTTTGTATGTGATTTTTTTTTATATAATGTTTTAAACAACAATTCTTAAATATTGCACCTTTAAAGGTACCATGTGGAGTTCCCTTGTAAACTAAAAAAGTTTCTATTTAGATCGTTATTATTATTACTGATTACTAAATGCATTGTACGTATCAAGGTCATATAAATGCGTTGAATACATTTACTTCAACATTCAACATTTGCTAGGCTTATTTGTCCTAAAAGTTTGAGAACAGTATCATCATCATCTGCATCATCCATGTTTACTTCCTTGCAGTCTTCCATTTCCCTGCCTTTGTTGTAGTGCTGCTGCATGAGACCAAAAAAATGTTTCTGTGTAAAAATATGCACAACAGCATGATCACAAGGTACCTTTAAGCCACAGGGATGTGAAACAATCTCAATTTGTCTATGAATGTGATTTCAATTTTTTTTTAAATATTATTATTACTTATTTTATTTATTTATTTTTTGTTGCCTTTTCATGGCTTTATTTTGACAATACAGTGCAGAGAGATGACAGGAAATGGGATGACATTCTTTGTACATGGGGCACATGCTCTACCAACTAAGCTACAGGGGTGCCCCTAATTCCAAATCTTGTTAATATGAAGCAATGTTCACTGTGTGTGGACTAAATAAAAACCGAGTAATGACATACTGAAGACAGAGATTGCTAAGTAGTTAATAGCACTAGTCAAAGTCACCTCACAGTTTTGAATTCCCTGAATATTTCTGGTTAGTGGTCATTGAAGCTTTCCCTCTTTTAAAGGAACAAATGTGCTGAGAGAGAGTACTGTGCTTTCCTAAAGGGAAATCATATTGCCGATCCAACCATTTTTAAATGATAAAAAGATGTGGAAAACAATGTATGTGTCATGCTTAAATCTGTCTGTTCAAAAATAAAGTTTGATAACAGTGAACAGTGAATTCAGTGGTATTATGGATGACAACACACTTTCATCCCTGAATTCTGACATGTGCTCCTCATTGCAGACTGCCATTAAGGCACTTGCCAGTTTGTTTTTTACAGCAGCTTTTGAAAATACAAGATTACAATCCAATCCCTGTTTTAAAAGGCACAAATTCATACGTAACCCTCAATGCAGCAGTGATTTATTGGCTGCTGGTTTCTTTGTTCGCTTTCCTTTTTTCAATGCATTTCTGATCAGAGTAACAAAGCATGGATAAAAAAGACAGAAGTGCCTGCTACTTGGCTGTTAATAGTGATATTTAAGCCCTACCTATGAAGTACTTTACCATACTTTAGTAAATGGCAATGACATAGTTGAGCTCTGTTGTTAGCAAGTGTGGCTGAAGAAAAAAGAAAAGAAAATAACATTCTCCCAACTTATAGAACCAAGACTCACATTCTTCATTTGATGCCATTATGTTGGGTGACTGTCTGTCATCATGCCAGCTCATTACAGATTGAAACCTTTGAATCAGAGCCTGGCCTGATATAAAATGACATATTGGACCTAATGAGCACACCTTTGGCCAAACACCACACCAACTTTAAGTAAGGGGTCGAACAGGCAGAGGGACTTAAAACTACAAAAGGCCAGAGTGCTTAATGTAGATGATCTGAGAAACACCTAGAGTTGAAACAGTAACAAAAGAAATATTTGTCATTTAGTTTTTTCAAACTGATAAATGTTAGGATTATTTGCAGGTTACTGATGCGATTACAAGACCACATAACTGGAAATGTATTTAAAACAATAAAAGGGGTAACAATTTGTAGTATTATATACATTACATTTACTAATCTTTCTTTTATTGGCCATATGGGAGCTAATTATAATGTGACATGAAAAATGAGACCTTCCCCGTCTCTCTTGGTTGTCTATACAACCCCGTGGACAATTTGTAGAAATTGTTTAATGCTGCTGGACAGTGGATGTCTTTGTGAAGGACTCGGATCGGATTTTCCGTGACAGTCTAAAGGATGTGACATTATGCATGTTCTCGAGTGCCTCAACTCAGTGCTTCTCTCCACTCCACTAAAACAGAGCTTCAGTCGCTATGGATAATTAAGAAATGGGAGTCCGCTAACATAAACTAGAGATCATCTTTCTGCACAACACAGACGTTCCACAGACACTTTAAAACTTAAGGATCCAGTATAAGCTGAGAATGAAATGTTGCGCTGTAGTTTCTCTGCATGTGATTATACACCAAGTCAGAGTCACAGTGTGACTTCAGTTGAGCTTGTCAGAGTCAAGCTCAACATGTTTATTTGTATATGTAAAACAGAGGCCATTACAAAACTTTTTGGAAACACAGGGACAAAAAGGAACGAGAAAGGCTAACTCTGGCATGAGGATAACATACGTAAGTAACAAGAAGATCTGGTCAGCCCTGTTTTGGCCCTGTAGTGGAATCAGGGATAACGTGTTTCTCATACCAGTAAATGACTAACCTGGGCTCCATCCTTTAGCTTGAGGATGCACTCCATGGTGTTGATGGTGATGACTACAGGCTCCGAGCCCAGCTTGGTCCAGGGTACGTGGATACGCAGCTCATGGATATGACCACTCATGAATGTAAAGGGCAGCTTCAACTCCTATAAATATGTAAAGACATATAAAAATGAAACAAACAGATAACTACGAGAATGTAGTTAGAATAATCTGTACTATAGTTTTACATCTGCAATGCAGGCAACATTTTATGCGTATGTGGCAATATGACTGCTGACGCTTCAAGAACATTTGGAACCTTCATCTACCCATTTTCTAAACCACTACTTGAAACTAATAAATGAAGACGAGAGGACAGTCAAAACAACAAATACAGATTACATACTGGTCATGCTTTTAACTAAATCAGTCAGATTTTCTCAAAAGCAGACAAATCACTGTTCTGCATCTTGAATTAATCTGTGTGAGAACGAGTCCCATGAAACCAGACAGCCAACACATAGGCTCATGTGCCTCCTAGATAAGTCTAAGCCATAAAAATAATAACCAGGCATAATTCAGAGGGAAAACTGTCTTGGACGTACAGTTTGTTTGCTCTAAACCCCGATAATGTTTCACGAAAAATTACTCTTTATTTTAAGAAGAATATCTCTACATGCACATTTTAAAGGGAGGTACTGTCCAAATAAAATGCAATAAAACAGAGGCAAAGGGAGGACATTTGCCAAGCTTTTGACATAATGTTAAACATCAAAATCCAAACACAATTCCTACTGTCAGCTGACTTGAAGCTGCTTTCAATAAGAACTTTCATCACAATCTCTGTTGGGTTAGGTAGTGTTTTGGTTCGGTCTTCAGAAGCAGTCAGAACCCACTCAAGAGAAAAGAAAATTCTTTTAACTCATGACAGACTAATTTAATCCAGACATTACAAGTGTAGAAAGAACACTGTCAAAATAACACTGCAGAGCAAAATATCTGAGTAAATCTATCAAACTCCTCCAAAATGACAGTAAAGATACTGGCTCAACAGCATGGCTGCTTTTCTTTCTAATTCTAGTCAAGTCCGTAGATCATGATTACATTCACTATAGCTGAGAAGTAGACGTCTTGATGGAAAAAATAGACAGTGGGGCACATGCTTACATCCCAAACCTTTTATTTCATTTTCTATTCAAATGAAAACTAAATGTCTGACTTTATTGTACAGACATTCTACAATGTGAACACTGTCATGTTTACATGCTTAGCTGCTGCTTCTGTGAGAGAACAAAATTATTTTTCTAATTTCAGATGCTAATAAGATAATAAACAGAAGTGCAAACTAAACTACAAAAATTAGAAATGCACGATAAATATCGGCCCTATAAATTATCGGCCTGATACTGGGAAATTTATATTATCAGCTGTATGTCATATTGGTGAAATTAAACCTAATAAATGGAGCCAATAGTATGAAGCAAAATTGCTTCCACTGACTCAACAAGTGCAGCCTTTACACACCGAGAAGAAGAAGAAGAAGAAGAAGAAGCAGTGCAGTATGCTGCTGTCACACTCATGACGTCAAACTGCTGCACCTGGATAGAGCTACACAGTGTACACTGGAGAGCCGAACATGTTGTCACTGGTGTGAACATCTTTTTTCATAGTCTCAGAGGAAGAGAATACAATTGTAATTTGCAATACATGTTCTGCAAGGGTTCAAAGAGGAGGTTAAAAGTCTACAAGTTCTAACACAGCAAATCTTAATAGAATAGTAAATCATCCATTTTTGCTCATTACATCTTAGCCTGTCTTACCCTCAGGTTTGCTTCTTTAAAAAATATCAAAATGTGAAATTATCAGTTATCTTATCAGTATCGGCCATGAAAAGCAGGGAATTATTGGTTATTGTTTCAGCTGAAATAAATCCTTTTTGTGCACCCCTAACAAAATACCGGAGTTCTGAGCAAATGCAACTTTAATCCCTTGCAATAGAAATTAAGGGAAAAAAAGTAAACCTATGATTTTTATCAATGTCTGCAAGAGAGAGTTATTCATGTGACTTCAGTGAACATTAACACGGAGACACAGATGGTCATTAAAGACCATTTAGTGTGTATGGATACAGAAAGAAAATGTAATATTTCCATCATTACTGCATGGCATTCCTACAAACATAAAAAAACACTTTGCCTATTAGGTGCCATTACCAAAAAAAAAATGCAATATCTTTCTTTCCTAGAGAAGGGTTATGAAAAGTTAAAGAAAGCAGAGGACACATTCAATATAAAATACCTGTTCCAGCACATCCAGCTTCAGGTCCAACTTGCTGAGCACCACATCTCCTCCCCAGAGAGACAGCTGCAGGTCAGATGGCCTCAGATTCTTTATATACTTGTTTACATAGCTCATCAGGAGTGGTGTGACATAGGACTCCAACATCTTGTCCCTGTCCTGAAAAAAACATTTTGATGCTATTAAACACTGTGTTCATTTGTACATTACAGTATTTATGTATTAAATATCTTTTCACGATTAGATCCAAATATTATTCATAAATAAACACTACTACTTCTGAAGCCTCGACCAAAGCATAGACAACTCCATGCCATAGAGCACAGGTGAAATGCATTCCACTTAGGAGTGCTAGGTCCAGGGGGGAGACTGGTGCCTTTGTCATGGGGGTATGTGCTTGGTCCACAGCGGTGTTTGGATGGGTGGTGTGTGTCAAGTGGCATCCACATAAATGCCAGGACCCAAGGTTTCCCAGCAGATCATTGCATTGTAACAATATAATCAATAGTATTAACATCACATGTCAGTGGTTTTAATGTTGTGGTTGATCTGTGTATAATAATACGCATGATAACATACTTACTAATTTATCCTACGCAACAGTCACAAATACATTATGTGCATTTAAAAACTACATGTATAATTCAGGCAGACGGAGGAGGTAGCTACAGTTTGTCATATTAGAGTGATATTTCCACTTGACAGAGGCAGAATGATAATTCTGTTCATGTGTGTTGCATGTGAATGTTTACTTAACTTTTAGATAAATGTCAGTGGTTCTACTTTTAAGTGGCTTCATTTACACTCACAGGAGCGCCGGAATTAGCCTGCTTGTAAATGTGTCTTCACTTTATATGCATACGACTGACGGAGAAACGCTAGCAGTAATAACATAAACAGCTCCATTTCCTAATGCATAGCAATGTAGATAAGTATAACGTGGTGTTTAAAATGAAACAGTGCCTTCCTACGTAGTAAGAGACTTAACTCACTGCGAAGTAGTTAGTCAGAAAGGCTAGCTATGCTATCCTGTCATTCTAGCTATGCACAACACAGAGCAAAGAAGCTAAGCTAACTGCGAAGAAGAAGTCGCCCTAACTTCGTTTCGGCTGGCTAAAGCGTCTGACCACAGGTAAAAAATACAACCCCCCTTCCTTACTTGACTCCTGCGTGTATTCTGTAGCTATTTCTTGATTTCGACGTTTATTAAAACATATACATCCCGTTAACTGACGTTAGCCGCATCTCTCAACAGCTTCATCCTAAACGTCATCAGTAAACACCAACGCGGCTTCCGTATGCCTGGTGTTGCCTTTTCGTTCTGTAGGAAATATGCATTTCAGTGTTCGGTGCACATATCCAACCGAAAAAAGGGGAAAGAGAGTCGCTCGAAATTTCTTGTAATACATGTGATATTCACAGGATCGACTTCGGGGATCATTAAAAAGGCAGAGGCGCTGGATGAACATCGTCTCCTCCTAATATGGATAGGCTAGTGCGGGACCAGGTGCCGTAGTGTCAGTTAGTTTAATAATACATAAGATAGCAGCGCATAGCTTGCGTTTCAAGGGCCCTTTTGTCTATGTTTTCTTATCATCATGTGCATGTAGTCACAGTACCGACCTCTCTGTGTAACTAAGGATTTACGAGGTGCACGGGAAGGCATCACCGCACGTAATATTCGTTATTCCTCTCGCACGCCCCTTGCCCTTATACGGCTGTAGAAGTTCACCTTTGCTGAGAGGGTGTAGAATAAACTCCACAGTGGGCACCTGCTGAATATAGAGTAAATGCTTTGGCAAATTTATGAATGATTGAAAAGTTTTGAAACAATAGTAGGCTATAGGCCATATGTCCTCCATTGTCATCGCAAATCAAGTTGTATTTCAGAGAGAGAAATTATCTTTAGATGAGCTACTGAGACGAAGACCTATGGAACAGTCAATGAAAGTGAATAGCCTGATGAAGGATATAGTGGAATGATCTTTACATTTCGGGCACACTTGACTATTATAGTGTCTAGTCATCTCACTCAGGGCAGGGCCTGATGTAATCCTAATGTGATGATTGTGTGAATGTGTCATTATAATATTGATATATGCAACTGGGGGCACGCTGAAGTTTACGCATGTAAGTCTACTGTAAATTAAAATGCAGTGGCAAATACCATAGACAATGAACGCTGAAGTAAAAACAAACAAAAACAATTAGGCCTATAGCTAAATTATTTTTGTCCGTCTTTTTATTGTTGTTTCAGGCCAATGGGTGACCTTGGGATCATAAAAATCTGGCTAATCACATAAATATAATATCAGGGTGAAAAACAGGGTTAGGCCCCATCTGCTTCACAATCAGACTTGGACACATCAGTAATCTCTGCGGCCAATGATTTCTTTGGCTCAATATGCCTCTTTTAACGCTTTTGTTTCTGCAGTTGTCACCTGCTGCCTCTTGGTCGTTTTTAGACAACACTGACATGACTGATTAGAGCACATAAACAAGTCATGACCTGCTGAAACAGATAGATCCAAATGATTGCACACTTCGGAAAACTGTAAAGGTTCTATATTATTGTGGGTTTATGTCGCTTCAGTGTCAACAGAAGCACATGTGGTTTTTAGGGAATTTCCATATTATGGCATTGGAGGCAGGTTAGGCTGAAATAAAAAAGTGGATGTAGGTCACAGGCCGTTAAGGGTCATATGGAGATCATTTCAGAGCCTCTCAGTGCCGCCTCTCCCCTGTCAGATAGAGCTTCCTCAGTACACAGTCCACATAGGCCGGACGGTCACCGATGAACTTCATCATGTGACTGTCCACTCTGTGCCAACTTGTGCGACCGCTCACCTTACTGTCATATTTTCTGAGGTCACTTCAGACCGAAATGTGCTCTGAAGAAACGAAGAAATACTTGATCGTGTTATCTTAGTTTTGCGCGCCGGTAAGACTGAGTTTCAATCAGCCCAGTAGGTCATCACGTCCAGTCTGGCACTCTGGTGGTAAAATGCAATTTACACGTTCTACAAAAGCAGTGATGAATTAGAGTGAGTTTGTTCTATTTAGATAATGTGATCCCTGCGAAAACACTGTTTTCAGGAAAATATTTCTATTAAGGCCATATGCTAACCGATCAATTTAAGGGGAAAGTTGAGGATCAGTTGCTGCTTTCCCATGGGTGAGGCTCTTAAAAAATAACAATAAAAAAATAGCCTAATGTAGAAAACTTAAACGACTTGTGAAAAATGCATCAACGTTGATTTCACATGTGAGAGGACTCCACAATTGCTTAAAACTTATTCCCTCGTTAAATTGTATATTTCTATCATATGTAACATGTACACTACAGTTATGCGCTAATTTCTTGCCTTCAGCATTAAACTATGAGGTCACATACAGACTTCAGGATGGTTCCGTTTATTTAAGTTGATTGAGGATTTGTCTCACTATAATCGAATTAGTTCATCACAAGATAAAGCAGATTCAAATATTAATTTTATGAGTAACCTTCCCTCAAACAATTACTTGAAAATAAAATACAAATTAACAGGTTTTTGTTATTATTATTATTATTATTGGCAATGGTATTAATTTTATTGTTCTTATTGCGTGTACCTCATCCATCTTTCATAATTTCATTGTTTGCAGGTTTTCATTTTTGGCGATTAAGCCTGAAGTTTTGTAAGTACGTAAATATTTTTGTTAGTATAAGGTTGCTGGAGACGTTGCACACTGTTGTCTTTTCATTTAGAAAATGATTAGGAAAAGCCTGCAGTGCGTAATAAACGGGGCCTAATGGCATTTCAGCAGCAATGAGCGTCGTTTTAAATCTTCTGTTAACCACTTCTTCCAGAGCCTATTTTCGAGCCCATTAAATATAAATGCAATTTTTTCAAACAATTATTTGCACTGTCAGGTGGAAATTGGATTCTTTTTCAGCAGCCAATAATGGCTGGGGAAATCATGAAGCAACAGGCCTGAAGGCCAAGTAACACAGGAAAGACGGAGACATGAAGAGGAAGTCAGAGGGAGAGATTCCTACTTTGTCTTCACCGAATAATAATAAAAAATGATTACAGATCAACCCATCCTGTCCCAGGCCGTAGCTCTGATGGTTAATATTCAATTTGATGCGACCAAAGGTGAGTTGGATGAAATCCAAATCTTGGAATTTACATATGTATTTACACAAACCTATTAACATGTTGGAGCATGGCCGCCAAAAGCGCTCACCCTTTCCCCGTGAACCTGCTTAACATAATATACTGTGTAATGATTCACATTGTGTACATGAATAATCAAAAAACAATAGGCCAAAAATCAATCTGTACTCCTCTGAGTGGCAGTGGCGTTGCTACAGCCGGAATCATGAAAATGCTGGGCAAATGTAGGACTGTGATCAACGAACATATGCAACAAAACAAAGTCTCAAAAAGTTGTATTTTATTCTATTTTATTTTTTGCTTTTGTGTAAGTGATAAATTAATGAACTTTGATCATTTCCCAGAAAATAATAATCTGTAGAGGGCATCGGCCACGTCTCATCTCCTTCCGTTAAATCGCCTCCTTTGCGCTGGTGATGTCCTCTGTCGCTTTGCACGTCGATCATGATAATATAGGTGATGTAGAAACAGACAGGCGATGTGGCGGCTAATGTAATTCCAATCAACCTCCGAGGGGGCCAGATGTTAAAGAGCTCAATACTTCTGAGACGTACAAACACACTGCCATATATACCACATGTGGATGGTGGACAGTGCGAATGCAAATCAATTATCATTATTATCATTTTCATTAAAAAACAAAGTGTTGATTACTCTACATAATTATTAGGCTACAGATGTTTTTGCGTTATAACGACTATCCTGTCCGGACAGACATTTCATGCTCCCGAGCTGCTAACTGATATCTGCTGGTCCACTATAAAAAGCCCAACAAGTCTGCGGCACTAAGCTCTCACTGGCTGCTGGCTGTAAACATATAGACTATTAAACTGATGGCCATGGTGAATGGAGTCGTCTAAATATTGCGTTTGGGCTGTGACGTGTGTCTCCAGTATGAAGGCAGGGAGGGGATCATGAAATGAAGACAGAGCAAATGCAAATTTATAATGGAAATATTTATTTCTAAAATACAATTTAACATACTTTAAACTTATGACTGTTTTTTGACAACTTTATCATTTCAATGTCAGAAAAGAAAATTAAAAAAAACAACAAAAAAAACAAAACAACATTATGTACATGGTCTTGATATTTACAGGTGGTTTGAAAGCTGGACATGGCTCCACTGCTGTCCCACTTGAGGTGCAACCAAATCCCACTCTAAAGTGTGCTGCAGTAAACGTGTCCTGATTTGGAGATTGTCTTTTGAACAAAAAGAAAAAGTCGCCGACTTGTCTTCCTGCGTTTTTGTCCATTGTTATTTTGTTAGTCTGTCCAGGCTAGTAGTCCTGATGTGGGCTGTGCGTCAAACTGTGCCGTCGCAAGTCACAGTTGCGCCGAAACACCTTTCCGCAGCGGCCACAGCTGTAGGGCTTGATGTCTGTATGGGTGAGAAGGTGAGTTTTCAGGTTACTTCTTTGATTAAAGGTTCTTCCGCATGTGGGGCATTTGTGGGGAGACTCCTGTTTAGATTTAAAGCAAGCAAAGGATTATTCCCTTTAATTGTATAGAACGTCTATCAGTTGTATCATCTTAATAACTCTGTTGTGTCAGGTATAACTGATTTAAACAATATATTTATTTTTAATATGACTTTAACTCTCACTTACATTTTTGTTTTAATTTGATAATTGGCCAAACTCAATCGCTTTGTGAAACTATTAACATCCCCATGCATGCAGTAGACCATGCATAACAGGTGAATTATGAGCATAACCTGTCACAAAGTTCAGTGAGGATAAAAATCATGGTGACTGTTAATATTTCCAGCTTACCTGCATATGTAAGGTTTTATGGACGGCTAGAGTTCGAGACTGACAGAATCCCTTCCCACATTCTTGACATTTGAATGGCTTTTCCTTGGAGTGGATGTATCTGTGAAACAGAAATAACACTTAATCAAACGTCTGCTCGTGCATGGATTTGCTTGTAGCAGTTACAAACCCCAGAGTCACAGGACGAAAAAGCTCTACTGTCAAGTCCTGAGTGTCTAACTTAATGCGTAAAAGTGCTTTAGCGCCCTCATGGAGAAAACTCTGGGAACAGGCCTGTCTGAATGTTATGGCAAAATTAAGAATATATTTTTAAATGCAGGCCATGAAGAGATCATTTAAATAAATACATATAACTATGATTTAAATCACATGCAAACTCAGGAATACTGCTGGGAATCTCATATCCTGCTCCTAACCCACTGAGTAATTATCTGTTATAAATCAGTCTTACCTGTGGTCTCTAAGATGGTCTTGTCTTCGGAAAGCCTTGTGGCAAATATCACAGGTATAGGGCCGCTCGTCTGTGTGGGTCCTCTCGTGGATGAGGAGGTTGTAGGACTTGGTGAAATGCCTGCCGCAGAACTTGCAAATAAACTCCTTTTTAGTCTTGGATGGGAGCCTGCCCCGGGTGGGTTTTCTCTCCGGGGACAGCTTGCTCAGCTCGGTGATGGTCCCCCCTAACTTCGCCAGATCTGCAGCTTTCGGCGGGTCCTCCTGAGTGGCAGCGAGGGCCAGGTTGGCGAAGTCAAACCTCGGTCTGTCCTTGTGCAGCGAGGGCACGCCGTGCGCAACGCCGGCTTGTTTAGGGTGGAAGAGTTGCGCTGTGAAGGGTAACGCTGGGAAGGGAATCCTGGGGTCCATCAGACCCTGGGCGGCTGCCATCTCTGTGATCGTCGACCTCAGTCCTTGGATGTGCGGGTAACCAAGAGTCCAGTGGTTCATGTGCATAGTTTGCACAGCGCTGAGGCCGTACAGCCCCTGCAGCTGGTCAGCGGGGAAAGTGTTGACGGCCTGCAGGAAGGAGTAGTTTGTGAGCTGGAGGGCCGGGTGCAGGGGGATCGGAGCGTGCAGGGCTTTGCTCCCCATCTCGGCTCAGACCTCTGCAGAAGACACGGTGATAATCCTGGGAAGAAATACAAATTACAAAGCGATTAGTGCTGTATGTGAGTGCAACATTACAACTAGTAAGTGTGTTGTAACAATGGCAAACCTTCAATTGGTAATTATGATCCAGGAAAAAAACACCTGTTTGATTATTTTCTATTTTACATGAAATGCACTGAGGGATTTTCTGAGACATCTTTTATTCTGATCTAACATGATATCATTTATCTCAGGAAAATTATGTCCGCCCATGGAGGGGATTATATCCCTCCAGTAATTAGTGGATAATTCCTACTCGGATTATGGCGCAAATTAATTACTTTGATTTTATCAATTTACACAAAGCGAGGGAGCTGATTAGGTAAAGAAATTCGACATTTTGTTGAGATGCAGCAGTATTGTCCTGCACTGATACTGCTGAGTAAAACCCTGTTTGTCAAAAGCAAAACCACAGAGAGAATATAACTATTCGTGTGCGTATTTTACGCGTGAGCAAAAACCAAAGTTCGTCCCTTAAAAACGGAGATACTCTTCAAAGCAGTTTTATAAAACAAATCAGTCATCGACACTGTAATTAAATTAAGTGGGTGAAAAACGATTCATATGGCTTCGATTAACACTGAAAATTACATATCCAGATCACTTTGAATTATGCACTAAATCTCATACGAGTTAATTAAAGAAGACACTTGTTGTTTTTGACGGTTGCAGTTGGTGTTTCACAACGCAAAACAAGTGTTTTCAATGTGGATTTGTAGAAGTTTGTAATTTTGCAAGCAGAGATCAAATATGTTATTAAGTGCATGAACATGAGTCAGAGAAAAAAAACCCACACGGATGCTGGCTATTGTCCACAAGAAAGATACTTTAATCTTCGCTGCATGTGCTTTTTATTTCTATTGTTGCGGAGAGCAGCAAGTTAATTTTATGGGCACTATATTTTGCTTTCATGTCGATTTATTTCATGCTGCATGTTTTTGTATTTCCCTAAAGGCAAGAGAACCTGGTGGCAAACAACTTCTGGGCATTTTAACCTACTTTTCCTCGGAACAATGTTTGCGTTAATTAAAAGCAGGAGCTCTCTATCTGCGCAGTGTAGGACACATAAGGTGAGCTGACAGTGCAAGAAATTAGAGGGCCTGGTTTCATGTTTGTGGGGGTGACAAGTTGTGTTTTCCCACACAGAAAAGTTCACCGTGTTAGTTCAAGACTCCGGATGGTGAAAGCGGGACTGGCGGCAAGCCAGCGATGCAACGGCGAGCTGACCTTTAGATTTGGTCGAGAATGAAAATGAGAGAAAAGCTCGTTTCTCTGGTTTTGGATTACAAAGGATAAAGATTAGAGCAGTTTTTGACAGATAACACCAAATCATATTTAACATCATATTTATCTAACCTGCCGAACCTGAAACCTAGTGGAGATTATTCACACTCCGAGAGGGTTTGCAGAGTGACAGTCCTGCGGACTGTACATGGTAGCCGGAGGGCTGTTCGCCTGTCAGGTCTTCATATTTGTTTCACAGATCTTTGGATTCTGTCTGCTTTCCCCTTTCACAGACGGGAGAGGGTTAAACGTAATTTTGCACAGGTGCAACATAAGTCACCATGCAGGCACTTGTTCTTCGCACATACAACTGTTCAACCTGTTCTTCTCTCAATAACCTTTGGACTTCACTTCCACTTTGACAGCAGCCTGACTGTATTGTCTTGTTCTTTGAATCCCTGTCAGTTATTTTTTTTGGCAGAGGTATCTAGATTCGCAAAGTTGACAGTAATGTTTTGCGCTGTGGACAGAGACCAGGGATGTCAAAAACGTGGGCGAACTATGACCTCGGACTGGAGATCATCACGAAGCAATAATCACCTCTGGAAACACTATTCAATTGAGCTTTTGTTCAGGAAAATATCTTTTTACTGACAGTTCGATCTCTTTGGTTTATAGCTCAACCAGTAACAGTTAAATATTTTCTGAAGATAACATAACGTTCTAACAAGTGAGTTGGGTGAGCTTGGTTCCCTTCCTTCAGAGAGCTGATAAATATCCTGTCAAACTGAGTCTTACCCCGGTAAATAGCTGCCAAAGGTCCTGCGGTGTGTCAGTAATCCACAGTAACTATAGAGGCGACGAGCTCCAATAAAGCGCCGCTAAAAGTTTTCCAACTTCCAAGTCCATGAAACTTTCATGTAGCCATGCAGCCAACTCTGATGTCGCGGACCTTTGCAGAGATGTGACAAGTTGTGAAAACTTGTGGAAAGAGGCGAAGAAGTTTTGGAGGAGAGCGCAGCGGCGTGGGAGTCCCGTCCGGAGCTGTGGCTGGAAGTGTGCGTAATGCGCACCGGTCCTTCACTTTTCAGGGCTCCGGGGCTCTGGAGCGCTCAGCCCGCCCTCCGACACGCCTCCACCCCCCTCCTCTATCATTAACTCCAATGTTCCTCCTCTGTTTATTTGTGTTTGGATAGCAACTAGGGCCCCAGACCATAGTAGAGAAGCGTGTTCAGCTCAACTGCCTCCTCTGACACCTCTCATATACAATATAGCCAAGGCTGATACCTTCTTTTGGAGTCATGATTGGAAGCGCAGGAGGAAACCCTGGTCGTTTTTTCCTCTGAACTCCACGCTTTTGAAAACTTGCTTTTGGATACTTGAGCAGCTTACAAGATTTTCTTTTTTTTTTTTTTTTTTGAAACCATAGAACCCATTCGCGAAAATGGAGGGCACATGCAAGAGCCACCACATTAAATCGTTTTATTTCTTTGTGGTAAGAGTTAAAAAAAATTATGAGGTTTGAAATTGAAAAAAAAAAAAAGCCAACATCCTGAGATCAGCAGCAGGGTGAACACATACAAAGGAAACGACACTTGTATCCTTCAGACAATAAGCTGCTTTTTTCCTCCATGTGTACAGTATAATTCTTCTCATTAAATTATGTGAGAACAGTGAAATCAAATTGGCTAATTACACCATCATGAAAACATCCCACGTGTAACCTGGGCAGCTTTTACCTTTAACTAAGTGGGATTATAACCACACAAGTCATAATAACAAAACAAAAAAAAAATCTGACGTTTTATTTTATTTGATAGATTGTGTGCAGAAAAAAGTCTGTAATATATGTGGATGCTATATGTAGGTATGGAGATGAGCCTTAATCAGAAAAAGCAGACTCAAAAATGATGTCTCAGTGTTGCATTGAAATCTTCTATTGAGTTTTAGTGTATCCTATTGAGTTTATGAAAAGTGACAGTGTATATGAGGTTATGAATTGGACCGCTCTTCAATTAGATTGCGGTTTGTTTCTGGCCACAGATTTAGATGCAGAGTAATTAAGGCTTCTGACAGGCCGAATCAGAAGTTAAATCTGCGCCTCTTTGTGCTGCATAAACAGAGAGAGACAGAGGGACTTTACGCACGCACGAGCAGGCTGCACTTCAACCAGATTAGTAAACGAAAAATATTAAATGTATTGAATTTTCCAATGAACCGCGAGTCACCTTAATGTGAACTGAATTTGTATTAAATTAAAATGAATGTGACATTTACATCAAGAATAATAATAATAAAAAAAATTCGAGTGGAATGTCAAAATGCCCGAATGGGACTCATTATGATCATCATGTTCAATTAATTGATCTTGTTTTTGTTTTTTCTCTCTCTCTCTCTCTCTAATTATCTTGTGATTTTACTCAGCATGACAAAAAAAAAAGCACTGAAATAAAACTTTGATTTTTTCAACATAAATATACTCTGTAACACTCAGTGCAGCAGGACCGGCAGGGGTTTGCAGCTCCTGGAGTCTTTTTCAGGAGAGAGTTGGTAGACAGAATGCAAGTCTGCAGCGCCGCCTATTGGGGCTTTGACAAATGAACAAGCTGTGTCCTCCTCTACTCATAACGATTGCGGCTCTGACAGAACACCGTCGTGAGGAGCAGCTTGATATTTTCTGTCGACACCGCTGGAAAAAAATAATTAATTAAAACGGATGCATTGGTGTAAGGAATCCATGCTTTTGAAATAATAAATACATATAAATAAAAAAATTTAAAAAACGAGACGAAAAACAATTCAGAAATATTTTTCATTTCTGCAACGGATCACTGGAGCTCCTGGCCTCTCCAGTCCAGCGTTAGAAGCAGGGTTAATTATCAGTGCGGAGGGCCGGACTGATCTCAGGTCATTACGTGAGAGGGAACATCCACAGTGCAGTACATGTCTGCTGCATGTCAGCCGAGTCGTTCAGACCACCTTAAACCTCATGTAGCCGAATTTTCGTTTTCTTAGTGCTGCAGAAGATTCTCTGCAGACAACATGCTTGTGGTTTTCGTTCGGTTTCGTATCACTCATGCTTCTATCTCGACTGTCAAACACTGAGCGGCTGCAGACAGATTAAAAGACACATAAACCCCCCACATTTTTACATTACAGATGATGGCGTTTTCTCAACATATCCTTTACACTGTGAAAATTTGTAACAATGGAAAATTGTGTTTGTTTTTGCTCCTTGGAAAAAGGCCATTTAAGCAAACAGCATGTTTTTTTTTAGATATATCTTGGAGTGGTTTATACTAAATATGCATTTCCCAGTATAGAGAGTCGAACCTCGTTAAAATCTTACAAAATATGTAAAATAGTTTCTGCGAGAAAAATACCATCTTCCTGGGAAAACCGAGCTTATTTCTTTAGTTAAACGTTTAAATCTACTGCAACACACCCGAGCCGTATTTTTATTTAAACATCCACGATGTATTTAATATAATTCTAATATAATGACATGGACTCATATTTCTGTGGTACTCCAAAATCATTTTAAAATCAAATTATTTCCACATTTTATCGTGTTTTTATAACTTCTCTAATACGGTCCAGACAGAAAACATCAATAATGGTGCTCAGTGGTGGATACATGTCTTATTTTGCTTTTATTTTTGTCTTATCTGCTCTAATATTAATTAATATAGGACTCAGATAGTTCATAAATGTAAAACAAAAACTTTTTTTTTTTTTTTTTTGCCTCTTTTTAATGTTCTTGACAGAACAATCTGTATGTGGCCTCCAGTTTACAGTTTTTATTTTACTGTAACACCAATCTGTGCGATAGGATTACCGTATTCTTTATAGTTGAGGGTAATGTCAGAGCCAGAGAGTTAGTGCCTTGCCCTTTGGCCCTGCCCTGAGTCCCCCTGCAGCCGCCATCATTCTCTATGATAATCTGACTCCCACAGAGTATCAGTGTTGCAGCTCAGTGCAGCTGCCAAGCCTGTAATGGCCGACACTCCTCTTCCAATAACAAAGAGTGACAGAGGAGAGGACTAGCAGAGATTATTCATAAAGAACCATAGAGCTCTCATGGGGTAACACAAAGTAAGTAGAGACAGAATTTGATTTGGGCTGAGATTATTGCTTGATTCCGATTTTGACAGAAAACAATGTCCTTGATGTGTAATCTAACATCTCCTGCTCTCCTTTAATGGTGGTTTTAAAATATTATTTATCGTTTTGATCTGAAATAATTTATCCCACAGGAGACAAAGTTCTTATGATGTCTGTTTGTGTGAAATGTCTTTGTCATGTCCTTTAGTTTTATTTTATTTTTTTATTACGCCATGTGTTTTCCTTTTACGAAGCCAAAGACGAATTTCCATGTGAGTTGACATAATTAAAGATGAAAGATTTTCTGTTTGAAAATACATATTTTTTAGATACCAGTCTCATTCAGGCCTTTTCTTAACTACAATAATATTGTACCAAGATCCTTTCTTTACAATATTTGTGTTATGTTCATAATGCATTTTCTTCTCAGGGTCAGAAATTAAGTTCAACTCAAGGAAGAATTTGAATAACAGGCCTACATATTAGGCTAGAACCTGTTTATGTCTTTCTTCAATAGAATAAAATGTTGCCATGACCTGCTCCTGCATGTCACTGTAATATTAATTTACATATCCACCGTCCCAGCTCCTAGATCTGAATATGCTTGTTGGTATCCAACATATATATTTTGACCTTCATATATCCTGTCATATGGTGTCTCCTCACTCCCAAATAATCCTCCTTACCTGACTCACATGTAGAGTCCTTTGCAGTAAATGCGGAGCTGCCGGCCTGTTCTCGGGTCTCCCTGGTTCAGTTTGTCTCTCAGTGTTGCTGTGTCTCTGTGAATGCTGGCAGACAGGATGTCAGGTCCATATTATATGAGCAGGGGGAGGTAAGCCTGTCACTCTTTCTTACCTACCTGCTGTGGTTTCAAAGCCCCCACAACCCCACCTACACTTTTACTCATCCTGTGCCGGCAGCAGCTCTCATGATGGGTGTTTTTCACTCAAAGACCCCTGTAGTCATATTTTCCTCCACACCACACTCTTTTACCTGAAATTGCTCATTTAGAGGAAAGGGGGGTTATGCCTCTCTTGCCTCATGGGTTGTTATTGTTTTTGAGAGTGAAACAGAAATATTTTGTGTCTCTCTGACTCTCTCTCTCTCTCTCTCTCTCTCTCCCTCTTTAAATAAATGTACTTGAAATGAGGTGTGCTGCAGATGTTTTTTCAGATTTACAGATTCAAGTAATTATTAAGAAAATTATTTCTGATAATTATCAAGGAAAACCGTAAACACCTCTGTTGGGCATATAAAGACGACTTTTATAATTACATTATTGGGCTATTACTGATTATTTCTTATTAAAAGGGTAAAGTTGACCTTTACAGCACTAGTTTGGTTTAGGTTTATAAGCCATCCTGTGGTGGCTGCCATCCTATGTATATCTAACCCTCCTGCAAGTCTTGACATAACTGAGGGTTATTTTTCGATTGGGCTATAGGGTTATCATGTCATTTCAGAAGTAGCATGTGGTTGATTGTGTGATTGTGCTTAATTTGTGCTCTGAGAACAGTTTATTTTAGACTGTGTCCCTCAAAGTGTGTTCATGGGACGCCCAGGGGTACTCGAAGGGGTTCCAGGGGGTCCCCCAGCAAAAAGGCAATTATTTTTCGTTAAAATTCCATCCATAAGACAAATGTATGACTATTTTGCAAATGGGCTTTCATATACTTAATACATAGGTAATAAAACATCTAAAAGCAGAAATGTTATCTGGGACTAAGACTTATTAAACAGGGGCCAGTCTTCTAATATGTGTCCCTTAGGGGATCCTTGACATAAAAAAGTTTGAGAACCACTGAGTTAATTCAGATTTTTATAGACATAAGCTACTAATATTAACTGTATTTAAAAAGAAGATTGTCAAATTTTTTGAAGCTCTCAATTTAGATAATACCACTGAAAGCTGTCGCTGGCAACATGATGCTGATGTCAGCACAGTTTGTCTGAACCTGACAAAGAAGTATTGAAAATGACTTGATCAAACAACATACCAGTGAGGTGAAAATAACTGAAGTTGCAAAAATGTCCTCCTGTTTCAATCAGACGCATAGTCGAGTGAATGGATACACGGTCTAAAACTGCTCTTTGAAACTAGATGACAATGACATTGTGCAGAGCCTCACTTTTCTGGACAGTGCAGTACATGCTGTTGTTCAGCTGTGACAGCCACATGCCCTGTTCTCCTGCTTTATTGTACAAGATTGCCCCCTATTGGTTCACCATCAAATTACTATGGCAGCAACATTTCATGTTGTATCATCACAAGTTGTACTATTCAATGATGAGTGCATTATTGTCAGTTTTAGAGATAAGATAAATGTTCAGAATGGGACATAAAATAACGTAATGAAAACAGATCATGCTTTGAATTCAACCTCTTTGCTCTAACAAATAAGAACTGTTCTATTTTGCCCCTTTTAGCATTTTTTCTGGAAATGCCCAATGTTGAAATGTCACCCAGAACTTCATACGTGTGGAAAAAACTAGAAAATAGACTCATCAAGTATTTGTGTGCGCAGGAACAGGGGGACTGGCAGTGTGTCGGGTATATACACTGCATTCCTCTGGCCTCCTGCATGATCTCTTCTCCATCTGCTGTCCATTGCCACTCTCTTCACTGGTCTCCTGCCATCTGTTTAACAGCGCTCGGCACCTTTGCGTGACCAAATGCCTTTGCTCCCTGCAACGTCATCCACTTTGCCAGAGAGGCATAAAGAAGAAAACCGCCATGATATCGTGCTCCTTCAACCAATAAAACCCACCAGTTAATGCTGCTCAAGCCCAGCACCAAATCCCATTTGTCAGCAAATAGCTTCCTCCGGTTGTCTGTGCTGGCCCGGCGCTTCTGTAGAGCTCCCTGCCATTAACATGACATCTTCAGTTACTTGTTGTCTGGTCTGATGGCAAGCACAGTGAAGAAGCGGGGAAGAGAAGGAGCGAAGAGAGGGATCTGTGTGTGATCATAAACGTGCCTCGAAAAACTGCCTCATCAGACATCTGATCTGTGATGAAACATCATCTGGTCTAACTGATGACTAAAAATCCACACCATGTCTGTGAGGTTAGCGTTTATTTCACCTTTAACTAACACTTTTGTTGGGTTATTTAGTTTTTAATATAATCCACAGGTAAATGGGAACTTAATATAAGAGACCATAAACAAAAGCCATATTCTATAAGAAGAGCAGAGCTATATCAGAATTATTTGTTGTGCCTGTTTGGTATTGGGATGAAGTGATGGGAGCAGGCTGAAATAATGGAAGGATGTGAGAAGTGAAAGCTAGAACTTGATGTGGAAGTGTGATTTTAGTAGAAACATGGAAAATGAGTAGATGGAAAGTGAGAAACAAAGACAGAAATGAAATGCAAACCATCACTTCCCAGCCCATATCAACTCTGTCCATATGCGTCTATGTGTGGTGGTGTTGGAGGACCTATGTGTTAAAAGCCAGCGGGAGAGCTGGGGTAGGTGAGCAGCATCCCGCAGACTCCAGGCTCCCCCTTCCTCCACAGCTACAATATAGGCAGACCGGGTCGTATCAAACTGTCTCGAGCATGTTCTCTCTGCTGTAAGGTCACTGCATTTTTGCATTGTTATATGTGCTCGTCATGAAAAAGGTATTTTCCCAGAGCATGTTCTGAAGCTCTTCATGGCTCAGCTGTGACAGGCGTGACCTTTTTGTTGCCGGGTGGGGATTCTCTGGATTCAGCTGCTCCGCTGGTGTGAGGGCTGTGTTGCTTTTTAAAAGGTGCCTTATGCCTTATTGCCCCCCGAACATTGCATCATGGCTGTTTTGCCTCTTTTCTCACTGAACGCTGACTGACTGGCACCTCAGTTTACTGGCCTAGCTCAGTTAAAATCTGCTATGAATCCAAGACTTTTTATGTGGAACCTTTTCTACTTTTGCGGATAATAGTGTAATTTTTTTTCATGTGGAGGCTGTGGCACTGCATATTTTTGATTGTGTTTTAGTAGAGCCATAGGATGAAGTTCAGATTGGTGATGATGTCGTCTTTATAAACTAAATTTGGACATTTTTGGAAATGTACTTACTTGAGAGTTTGATGAGAGGTAAAGGTACAAAAGGTAACGAATAATAGCACCTCAGGAGCAGTGACTTCCTGGTGACGACGTTGACTGCCTGGCAACAAGACGCCATGAACTCACTGTTTGCTGTGGAGGGACAAGTTTCCAAAGCCATTTGAAAAGCAGTACTGATGAAGCATAAGATTGGTATCAGTTCTCTAATCTACCTCTCAGCAAGACCGCATGGAAGTGTACTTCCCAACATGTCGAACAACTGCTTTAAAACTGCTCTGACACAATCTCATTTGAGATTTGACATTTTGAGCTATTTGTACCCATTTTGCGCAAAACTCGTCCACTTTGCTTTTGCTGCAACTCTCTGTTGCTGCTTCTTTTTTTTTTTTTTTTAGCTTGAATTCCACTGTCTAACACTACTTGTTATTGAAATTGTGACTTTGTGGCCCCAAAGCGTTGGAGCAACGGGTGCAACTGCACTTTCTACTGCTGATCAGCTCCTGCTGGTGAGGTGATGGACAGTAAAACTCTCCCAGCACCTGTTTCCTGGCCATGCTCATGTGCTGTTAATAGGCTGATGAGAGACGTTAACAAAGTTACTGCAGTGCGCTGGAAGGATAAATCAACAGAGCGGTGAAGTGTCTCATCCAGTCTGTCAGAAGTGACATTTTTAAAAGGTCCCAGTGACTCCTGCATCCGTCCCGTACCTGGGGTGAGATGGAAAGATGGAAACAGAGCAAGGATGGAGTGATTAAAACAAGGGATGGGGAGACTCAACAGGGCTTGGGTGGAGAAAGTAAAGAACACTTTGAAGGCTAGGGAGATGAAGGAATGGAGGAATGGCAGAATGGAAGGAGGGACTGATGTTTGAAGAAGCAGTGGAAAGATGGAGGGATAGGCGGATGGGAAGGGTTGATGTGAGGAATGGAGAGATGGACGAATGGCCCTAAAAACTTGTTGATCCAGACAACCAGTGACGGTTTTAGTGTAATCAGGCCTCCTTGAAGATATTTCTGTGATGCTGTTGGGTGAAGAATGAATAATGCAATAGACCAGGTCATTTTCCCACATCAACGGCAACAACAATAACATTCATCCTGTGTGATTTCATATAATTTCTTTATTCCCCTGCCTCTCTCTCCCTTTGTGATGTGCCAGACGTATGCGCATTACAAAGAGAGTCAGGAAATGGCTTTCCACTTAAAAAAATGAGAGCAGAATCTTGACACTGTTACAAGAAGGACCTCTGGCTGTGAAGGACCTTTGGGACAGCTACTCTGCAGGCAGGCACTTTTCTCTCAGATTCTCATATAAGCATAGGACAATCTAATTAAATTTACCCACACAGAGCAATATTTCTTCAGCGTGTTATCATTATTCTGCCAGTGAGTCACTGAGATGCTATTTACATAAAAGGCTGAAATGTTTTTCTTAGTGCTAAATATATCCCTGTTGGCTGGAATCCGAGCTTGTTGCTCCTTTCCCTCTCATTTTCCTCACACCCTTTGAACTAAAATAACATGATTTTTTGAATGGATTCTCGTGCTATTGATGGATTTCTGCTGTGGTTTGAATTAATAGCTTGGATACATGTATGGTTGCATTTAGTGTAGACGTGCGTACACACAAAAAACGCTTTCAGGCATTTTTTTTACAGCAGCACACACACACACACGCTCAAAGCTAACACACACACACACACACACTAAGTAAATGTTAATGTACACAGGTGCAGTCTTTAGGGAGGTTGCTTTTGCTCTCTCATCAGTCACTCGTAATCACTTCCCTTCCAGCCCTGTAAATCACCGCTTTTTACTGATGCATTTATAGGATGCATGTTCACAACTTGTAGCCAGGGAAAAGTTTGACCACCACCAGGAATACATTATAAGCTCCTGCATCTATACAGTCACACAGTCAATACAGCCATACAGTCAAGTCACAGACAGGAAATATTGTTTTATAAATGTCTACTTAGTTTCTGAAATGTATTTGTGCTTTTAATAGGGTTTTAAGCTGTTTACGACATATGGGTGAGAGTGGAGTTATTGGTCAAGGGGGGCTCCTGGGCGGCTGTGGATATTGGCAGGTTGCACGGTTTCACCAAACTGGTCCTGGGGAGGTCCCAATGACCTGTTTTATACCAACACTGGTGCTTTGTCGTAAAACCAGGGGGAAGTCGAGTCACAACTCGAGTATTTGTTTGAAGCGGGTGGAAAAAGTCCTCCAGTGGCAAGACCATGTGAGTGTTGTGTGCTGCTGTGTCTGATGGGAGTGGAAATGCAAAGAAAAACAGGCTACTTTGTCTTTACATAGACTTTAGATTGGTGCCCAGGTTCTGGTAAAATACTCCTAATACCACCGAGGAAAGAAAACCACATTCCCCTCTTACTATTTTGGATGGAAACAGTCTCCTGTCACCGGTGTTTGAATGCTGTAATTGGACGTTGAGGGGCTTGCAGAAAGAGGTGTGATGTAGTGTTAAAACTGCTCACAAATCATATATTTCTCACCTCTGTGGAGGTTCAATTCCTGGCTCTGGCATTCCCCGGCTATACCAGTCCTATCGCTGCTGCTGCACTTTAAATTCACACAGCACTGTCCTGAATGAGACAGGTGAAGAAAACTGTCGGCATGGAATGGTGTTTCAGTAGATTTAATGTTTCCTAAAAGCCTTGAATTTTACCTGTCACTGCAACAAAAATGTGTCTCTGCATGTGCAACGTACGTCAGAGTGATGGATGGTGTAAGTGTGTTCCAGGATTATGTTTTATGAAAGTAAAAGGACCCTGGGGTTGGTCTGGGAAGCACATAATCTCAGTCAAAGTGCTGGGCTGGATGAACCAAGGCTTTATTATTAAACACCTATGAGAAGGCCTAGAGCTGGTGGAGGCCCCTGCACATCCAACTTAACGCTCTCCGCGGCTCTCATCACACGCCCTTGCCATTTGGGCATGAAATTAAAATGCTTCTCAAGAATCCATTTACTACTAAGCATGAAATAGGAATTGCATTATTATGCATTGATGCATTCTGAAAGGGCAACCTTTGACACCCTTTAAATGTGCTGTCATATCATTCCCTTGTGCTGTCTTTCCATTTTTTGGGGGACTTTCTTTTCATTAAGTGAGTTTCATCTTTGAGGTGAGAGTATTAAAAAAAAGGTAATACTTTTGGCAATATGTTTCAGATTTGATGGTACAAGTGAGAATTGGCTATAAATGATGTGGTATTGATTTCACATATGGAGTCGGACTACCAGGGCTCAAGCTGGAGAAGAAGGGGAACGCAGTCCTTGGGATGTGCATGGAGGGCTTGCGGGTGGCTCTTGGGGCCAGGGACTCGGGGCTTGGCTCCACAGCTCTGGGAGTTGTTAAAAATACTATAAAAGTTCCATATCCACAATTATTCAGACTTTTTAGATTTATAAACCTCCGCTAATGTTCATGGTGGATGTATTACTGGGTTAAACATGGAAATTGATTGCTGCTCCCTTGGTAACAGTGCACTTGATGAGCCCATAAAGGCAACAATCTTTTATAGAATCTGGCACAGTAGGTGTGGTGGTACAGAGTGACTTGTACAGGTCCCTTTCAAACTGATTGAAAGCAAGGTAGTACTTTTATTCTACTGCAACACTGATACAGCTGAGCCCTTCAGGTTTAAACATGATGTCTTTGCCATTTCTTGTATACTTAACAACTGACAGCTGACTTTAAAGTGACTGCAATCAGTATTTTTGCAGTAACAATTTATCACATGACTACTTATATGTGAAATCTATCTCTTGTAGTGAGATAGACCTAACCTAACCTAAGCTTTTGTCTCACTGTTCTCATAAAATAGTTTTTGGCTGCAGCAGGCAGCAGCTTTCATCAAAAAAGCTCTGATAAACAACTGTATGCTGCCTGTTCAACACTAATAGAACAAGATAGCATGTACCTGGTGAACATAGTGGAGCATTTAATCAGATATTTCCCTCAGCAGTTGGTGGAGAACAAAAACAAGACTAAAAGAAGAGTGAATATTGGACTGTCATTCACCTGGTGGCCAGAAACAGGCCTCCAGCTTATTGCTGATGTTGCTTTGTGTACTGGATGTGAAAATAGGCAACTAACAAGTTTGTCAATTTTTAAAGGTGATAGTTATTTTCAGGCTTGTTTATGCTGCCCCCAAGTGGCCAAAAAATCAGTTTTTGCAGACAATGAAGATGTCATTCTTACCCATGGTGTTTTTGGAATAAAAACAATTAGAAAAAAAACAACTCTTGTCGAAGTTTTGTGCTGATCCATCAGAGTCTCTGTATGCTGGAGAGATGTGAAGTGACAGAGGGGAAGGTTGGTAAGGCTGAGGTTCACCCTTTAGAGTAAGAGAGTCTGTGATACAGACTTTTAGCTACAGCATATGTAACTTTGGCGAGATCCAGCTGGCCTGGACTGGGAAGCTGGAAATTTTTACCATGGTCCACATGGCTAATTTGTGTGTTTTTATTTAGCTGTTGTGTATCTGGGACTTTTGGTTGAGGCGGTGTGGAATGGAACAGGGGGGTTGGGGGTGGGGGGTATAGCAACAGTCAACAGATGCTGTCAAAGTGACCGCAGGAAGGAAGCAGAGACAAATGCTCCTCATTACAGCGGCGAATGCAGCCCAGTGGCCCAGTAACCAGCAGAAACCAGCTCCATGTCTATGACTGTACAGCTGGAGATCAGCTGATCCTCACTGGTTTCACTTACAGTCAAGTCCCATTCACTTTGTCTTTGCTTCAGCTGAAAGCAGATACATTGTGGCAGCCATTGTTGTACCAACGCAGGGGAGACACTAAAATTAAATACATGATTCAGAAGTGTTTGTCAAGGCTACCACTGTAGCAGCTGTTGATTAATGCTGACTCAGCTCAAGTTAAGATGCCCATTATCATTTTTAAACAACTTTTTACAATCCCCTCATGCAAGGATGATTGACTGACAGATCGAGGACACTCCCAAGTGGGATTTTGCTTACACTGCAGCGAGCTAGACCACATCCGAGGTGGTCAGATTTCAGTGGAAGTGAACTGTCTGGACACTGTCCAGTTACATTGTTCATCTGAGGAACATACAGAGATGGTGGAAAATATGAACAGATTTAATTAAATGCAACCACATGAGATGCACAAGTGCTGTTTTCCGGCCAAATGTGGCTAATCAGAAATTCACGCTTCAGATCTTGATCAGATATCGAAAATCCCATTGAAATGACAAGTGTAACTGCAGCCTTAGGCTCTTAGGTAGTCTGTTTGTCAGTTCAATGAATGGTTTGACTTATGATAAAAAATCATAATCATAAATCTGATGATTATGGATATTATAAGCCCTATACACCTACAGCGTGTTAAATAAATCTATTCTTCTAACCTCTTACGCCCTTAAAGACTCCAAAACATTAATTATGCTTCTCAAACAGTTTCTGTTTGTGGCTGTTGTCTTCATGTCTTGTCTTCATTTCCAGCTGGCTCCTGCTTTCTTCATGATAAATTGGATGATATTATTATTCATTATCTCAATTATCTTTTCACTCACCCTGTAAGTGCAAGAAGTTCATTCATATGCTTTGTGTTACAAAACGAAGTGAGAAAAAAACCCCACATTTTTCCCAGCTCCTCACTGACTGAATTAGCAGCACAGTGGAGCGTGTCCATTGGGCTGATTTCATTGGGCTGTGAAACCAACGTGAGCAATGTTCCTGACCCCAATCAGGAGTCAGACAGCGCTACAGGGGTCACCAGGGGTTACATCAGGCCCCTCTGGATGGACAGGCAGGGAACTGTAAACCTGGAAGACCAGGAGCCCGAGTTCTGTGTGTTTACCTCGCTGGCTTTACAAGTGATGTCACCACGTTGTAAAAAGATACAGTTCTCAGCGGCCCTGTCCTTTTGTTACTATTTGAGAGAATAAACACGGGCTAAGTGCATGGAGAGAAATGGAAGCGTAGTACTCTGTGGCTGGAGGGTAGGGGGAAGCAGGCTCCTGTGGTGCATGGTGCGTCCAAGCAGCTGAAGTGGGCTTTGGGGATCTGTAACTGTCCAGGTGCTGCAAGCAGGGTTTGCCGGCCAAACCCTGCTCAACGGTGAAGAGGGAAGTCCTGCCTATAAATATTCAGCCAGACCGCCTTTTTGTGTGTACAGACCTTCAACAGCAACAAAAACACCAACTGCTGATGATCCCCTGGGACCTTCACTGTGTGTCTAAATCATGACGTGTGTTTTCTCCCTTGAAATGAAAGATACAGTGAATCAAATCTTCAACTTTGGTGTCTGTCCTCAGAAATCATGTTTTAGAAAACACTTCTCATTCCAGCTGCTTTGGAATTCCATAAATATTCCGCTTTCACTTCACATCCCTGCTCGCTTTCTTCCTCTTTACGATTCTGCCTCTCACTAAAGGTCTTTGTGGTATTGCTACAGAAATTCTCTTTACATAAGTCAAAGCAGCGACGTGTGGTGTAAGTGTAGCCGTATGCGTAAAGGCAATGAAACAGCTTGTGTTTTATGTGAGCTCACCCGGCTCAGACAGCTGGGTGGTTGCTGGGGCTGTGTTAAGCTACAGCGCCGGGGGTCCCGGTCTGCTCTGTGGTGGTGTAAGTTAAGCAAAGCAATTCCAGCCCAGCTGCAAAGGTAGGAGTTGGACAAAATCTGGATATTCACTGATACTGTGGAGAATAAAGGGACTCCTCAGCTTCTCAGGACCTTTCCGTCGACTTTGCATTCCTCTGCTGGGAATCACAGCTTTAAAAACTGCTGTTTCTGCTACATCTCTCTGTAGCCCTGAAACCCCATCTTTCTGTTGACTCTGACAGATGATGCCACATACAGAGACAAACCTGACCACTGGAATAATGTAGCAAGCCTTTATGTCTCTCCGGTCAGTTTTCTGATGAGACCTCCGTTGTCTTGCTGCGTTGCTCCGTCTGTTGGTTCAAGTGTACTTGTATGGTTCCTTGGCTTGGACTTTTATTAGCTTTTCGCGAGCCTCAAAGAACTTGGCCCAGCCCGGTTCTCCCAGGCACTTTCCCACTAATGAAGTGCACATTCTGCTGGAGCGCTTGGCTGAGCCCGGTTCATTGGCCATCCCTTAATGGGAATTTCCCCCGTCTTCCATGCATCCCTGCCTGCTTCGCTCTTTGCCACTGCCACTCTGGTGTGTGTGACTCATGTCCTGAACAGGCCGCCATCAGCCAGGGGATGTTTGATTCATAAACCTTCTTACACTTGTTTGCCACTGTTGGACTGGTTGGCTGACTTGTTAAAGGGCTAACTTATTGCAGGACTGGGTGGCTCAAAATGGGATAAAGGTTTACAGGCTGAGACACCGAGTGACGCTGAGCAGTCGACCGTGGGAAAAAACTATGCAGGCCTACAAGTGTGCATGTGTATGTGACAGTGGGTTTAACGCCTCGTTTCCACAGTTTTGTTCTGTGTCTGATAGCTAGGATGTAGTGATGCAATCAAATGCAAGGAAATGTTTTTCTTTCCAGATGGATAAACACGGCCGCTACCGTGTGAGACAAGCTAATTTTCTCTGTTTTTTATATGAGCATGGAGCATAATTGACACAAAACAGGACCAGCAAGGCATGGTGACAAATATGTGACCATGAGTTTTGCCAGTTTTGTGAAATATTTTGTTAAAAGACATATGAACCACCAACGCTATGCATGCACTCTGTTACACAGCTAGCATGCTGCCAAAGTTAGCTGAACATGGCGTTGAACTTGTCAACTTAAAAAAAAAAAATCTATAAATGGAGCTGTTACATTCATCAAGCAGTAAGCCTAGCTAATTTGTGTATGCTAACTTCCTGTGGCACACAATGCATATGCAACCCAGTCACTAAAATAAATGTCGGCAATGTATGTTTTCGCAAGCCATGGATAAGTTGAAACTTTACATTTCTATATGTTGCAACTTAAACACACACACACACACACACACACACACACACACACACACACACACAAAACAGTTGGTTAGGGTATGAAAAACATCATGTTTTGTTTTAAAATACCTGCTTTGGTTGTCACAAACACGGCTGGTAATGTCCTGAGGTCTACTTAAAAATATCCTATGGTGTTACTCAAACTGCAGTCACTGGCTTGGGATCCTTCTCGCCTGTAACTCAACCACCACCCCCTCGACCTCACAATATGAAAGGCAGGTCATAAACATGTAATGTTAATGTGGTTTCTTTGAAATGTCAATATGGTATGTAGCCTGTGACGCAAACAAATAGGAATGTATTGCTAACACTTTATCCTCTGCAAAACTGTTTTTTCAATGTACTCAAGGCATACATGTACTCTAGATGGGAAAAAAACAGGGAGGAGTTTCACACACAAACATTGTGGAGGTTCCATAGGAATGAATAGACTTGCCTCGCATATGCACTCAGATCTACGTGGAAACACCATCCACACTGACGCATTCAAGACAACACTTTCAGGTGCTTGGACGCTGAAGCTGCAGATAGGCTGCCATTGCATTTTCCAAACTTGATCACTGCTGAAAATAAAACAGGCTTTGATGGTTGAAATCATTTCAAACATGACTGGTTGCTTCCACATGTTTTACAACCACTAAAATTAAGTCAGACCACCAGTGACGACACCTGTTGCTCCATAACTGAAATCAAATTAAACTGCTCTAACTGCCATTTTATTCCATGAGGAGCCTCTCGGCATCTGATATTTTGGAGTGTCTTAATCACTGGAAAAATAATCTTTGTATGTTTTTGTTGCACAGCTCAATGAGGATGAGATAGTCTACATCCTCAAATCAACCTTGAAGGGCCTGTGCTATCTGCATTTTATGAGGAAAATCCACCGGGAGATGAAAGCTGGGAATATACTCTGTGACAGGGAAGGTCATGCGAAACTGGCTGGTTCTGGCCTGGCTGGACATTTGACGGTGAGCTCTGATTCCACTGGGCCTTCCACTCTCTAAAAGTCAACATAATAAAATCAGGTCTCCCTTGGAGATTATGGCATATGATAATCATTTCGGTCCACAGTGGTTTCACAACTATTAAGATGGCCTTTCTGATGCAAAACAAAAGGCTGGGAGCAGTTGATGTGGAAGTGTTTATTTCCATACGATCTTTGCTTACATTTTACGTCCAAAAAATAGTTGTCGGGCAGGGAGCTCGCAAAAATTTTACAGCCCCTCATGAGCTTTAATCTCGTCAGAATCTAAGTCTACCTTAAGAAAGCACTCAAGAGCTGCCAGAGAGACAGTATGCTGAGGATGGAAGACAAGAAGCTACACTCTTCAAGCTGTTCAGTTAATTCCCATTATGAGCAGTCTTCATGTTTCCAACAGAAGTTTGTGGTTTGGGCACTTGCTGCTTACTGAGGACATTTAACTTTTCCCACACTGGCGTATCTTCGCTGCATTCATCTTGTTCATCTTGTTTCTCCACAACGATTGGCCAGTGTTCCTCTGAGGGGGTCAGAGAGCAGCTTTCAGCTCCCTGAGGGTGGCTAGTCAGAGGAGGACTCTATGTGGGCGATGAACTGAGGGCAGGAGATATACAGTACTGTGGCCTAACAAGATTAATGAGGAAGAAACCAACTAGCAAAAAATGCAAATCATAGGAAATGCACGCACATGCACAGAAGGCTGTGTGTAGCAGTTCAAGCAAAGGGAGCTCAGAGTGATAGAGGTTAGCAGCACAGTCCCTCGAGCCACACACTGGCAGGCCTGCACCCTGCTGAAGTGTCCTTGAGCAAGACACTGAATCCCTGGCAGCTCCAGGAGTGCTGCCCTGAGGCTGATCCTGACCTCTGACTTCCCTCTGGAGGAGACCAGGAGATAAGAAAATGTCCTCTTAGGGACCAGTAAAAATATCAAGTTATTATTTCTAAGTGACAGAGACAAATATAACATGAGTAAAAAGGAAACGATTCATCTTCATCAGCTCCCCTTCCACTGAATTAAAGGATTTTTTATTTTTTATTCACTGAAGACTCCTGGGATGGTTCTAACCAGAGCTGATGGCCAGTTCTTGGAGGTCCGTCCCATGGTTTGGAACCAAACAGCTGCAAACAGGCCGGGCCTGCTGCTGATGCTGGCTGGGTGGTCCATGGTCTATAGAGCATAAGCGGCCCATTACTTACCTGGCTGCATTGTTTTACTTTTTGGACACTTAGCCATTTTTGCTAAGCACTTGATGATTTAAAGAGATCTATAAAAACTGCAGGACCATGACCCTCCAAAACCTGTGTTGGCTGTTACCGAGGTGGACCGAGACATTGGGAACAAGGTGGAGCTATAGGGCGGGTTTCAATTTAGTATGGCTGGAATATATATATAGCACAATAAACCATTTTAAACCTCAGGTTTAACATATGTAACACAGAAATAATTTGAAAAGAAAAAGAGCAAGGGGTGAGAGGGAGCTTGAATTTTTTTTTCGATTTACAGCCAACGAATCTGCAAAATTCATCATGCTTCTCCGTCAAGGCTTAGAGGGGGAGAAAAGGACTGGATAATAGCGTGTAATGGTGATGCATTTTACAGGGTCATCCTTGTTCTGGTCCAGACTCCACTGACCTATTTGGAGGCCTTCTTCTCACACTGTCGATCCTGTTTGATCATGTTCCCTGTCCTTCGTCAGATGTCATGTCTGAGCCCCAAAAGCCCTTTAGACTGACAAGGGATGTCATTCAAAAGCTCGAGCAGTGGCAGTTATATGATTTCTGAAACACCTGTAGAGGAACCCCATCCTAAGTAGGTGTGTTCTTCATGCCTTCGCAGAGAAATCTCTCTTGGTGGAGGGGAAAGGCCACTGGAACAGTCACACAGTTTTTATAGAAACCAGTTCATATGATCTTTTAGGAGCGTTACCAACTGGCGGGTAGAGGAGAATGCTGCTGTACAAACCATATGCCTGCCTAACACATTGCCTCCTCTCTTGCTGAACCCACGGCACAGCTCTATAAAACCTGTGGTAGGAAACAAAAAAAATGTGTGTGCTAGAACCAAGCCTTCAATAGAATTTGACATTTTTTTCTGGAAATAATCGTTGTATATGTGTAAATTTAGGAGCGTTATATGGTCACTGAGGATATGACCTGCAGCTTTTATAAGCCTGGTTATCCTTGAAGAATGCGACAATGAGCATGAGCAATTGCATCCCCATCAGGCGAGCCAGCATGGGAAAAACTGTCTCACAAAGATACCATGAATAAGTTGAAGTGATAAACAAATGACGGTGATGGAGTTTAAATGTGGCCCTTCTTCATGTGGTCTGGGCGGCTGTACTTGGGGCTTACTGTTCTCTTATACCCATGTGCAATCACTGAAACCCTCTCAGCATGAGCTTTTTTTTATTAGATCACATAAAGTAAACAGTCCCAGTGAGTGTTTTTGATAAATGCAATTTGCTGCTACGCTCCTTTCCAGGCTGCATCTTGTGTTCGGCCTGTTGTAAGTTAATTTGCCAGATCAACTGAAAAAACAGAGAAATCTAATGGAAAACACTGCCCTGGCATCCATGCTGCATACCAGTGGTTCTCTAAAGAATGGGAGCCCTTTAATGTGGTGATTGCATGGTTTCAGTTTAAAATTTAGTTTCCGTAAAAAGAACATGCTTTTCCGTTGTGTTTTTTCCTTATTTTATCCCTATTTCCGTTCATTTGCTGCTTACATTATCAGCTTTGTGTTTTCTCCAAGGTACTAACACAAAATCATCACTTATGCGATATGAACTCTCCCTCAACTCACCTCTTTTTGTTTGACCACATTTTGATTGTTTCTTTTCAAACCTTGGACAAGAGTGAGTGTGGTAACTCTAGTGGCTGCAGCTGGTTTCATTGAATAGTCAGACGTAATTTTTTTTTTCGTGCATCCATCTGTACACATGTGCATGCGCTGTGTGTGTGTGTGTGTGTGTGTGTGTGTGTGTGTGTGTGTGTGTGTTTGCCTTCATTGGGAAATTGCTGCTATGGCACCAGACCTTCCATAAATCCAGCAAACTTCCATGAATAAAGGGAAGGGAGCTTTGGGATTCTGGGCAAAAGTAAGCAGTCCTGGAAAAATCAAAGTCATACTGCACCTGAGGGAGGTGTAGTCCCAGCCATCGTTTTCATTTATGGTTAGCTACGGCTGGTTAGGAACTGGGTTTGACACTACTGCAACAGTGGCATGCTTCCTCTGTGTCCTTCCCCGCTGTGCTGCAGGCACTTCAAGCTGGTGGCTTGCTCCTACAATGAGATGTTAAGGTCTCTTTCAAAACCATCTTTTGTGCTCTGAACTGCCTCTCACCTTTTTTTTCAGGAAGTTTCAATTGTTTCATTCCAGAGCACACCAGAGGGTTGTGATGGCTGCAGTTTTGGCTGCTCATTTCCTGTAGGCCTCCATTTCTGGCAGCGCTTCCTCCTCCAGTACAGCCAGCATCTGCTCCAGAGGAAAAAACACATCTAACATTCAGCCAAACAAGAATCTAGCATTTACAAAGAAAACATGTTTACAAGGCCCCAGGCAGAGATATTCTAATACAAGAGCATCGCAAGGAAAAATTGTACTGACCCTAAACCCAGTATCCTGCTGACTTACAGAAGGCATAACCTGCTTTGTATAATTCAAACTGAGTTTAACCACTGCTGTCTTACTTAATACAACCATCAAGTAGCACTAATCATCATAATACCAAAATCACAAGTTGTCACACTGAGGTATCGTGATGGATCTGCTGAACGTCCAGCTTGTACTGTGCAATGTGAAATGATCTCGTTATTATATTTTCTTTACCTAGTATTAAGATACACACACTGACATTCACACACACTTCAGCACACACAAGCGAATGCTACATTTCATCATATTCACCACCCTGCTCCAATCGACATGGACACAGAAAGTAGGCTCCCTTATTTTCTCTGGAGCAGGTCGAGGGCTTGTGGTGTGGGTCTAAATGTGGGTTATTGTTATTCGAGAGTACGTGCTGGAATATTGGGCGTATCGATTGCTTTTCGCCACAGGCCCTCTTGGCCAGGCCACAAAAGCCTCTCGCTGCATGCTGCCAGTAGGCCCATTTCTGCTACACTTATTTTTAATACAAGTATTACATGACTTTGCTCTCTCAAGGTTTCAGAGGAGAGGAAATAGCAGATTGAATGTAAACAAGATTACCTTCCCTCTCGTGCGGCACAGCCAGCTGCTGCTTCCACGCTCGGCCGTAAATCTGCCGGGCTGGCCCGCGCTGTGTGGAGCTGTGCGCTGGAAAGAGAGATGTCAACCCTGATTCTGTCACCGTCTGGTGGGAGGTTAGGATGGGCTGCACGCCCTTCAGTGACAATATGAATAACAGGTCTATAATCAGTAACACTCTTGACACACGACTCCAGAGATTTCATGCTGAAACTTTAATTTGTGCAACATTCTTATTAATTTAAAGATGGTTTGAGCTGCTATCTGTGCTGGCATTGCTGCGAGCATGTGGTTTGTATCTCCTGTATCACCTCTCTCATGCTGCGCGCCGTCTTTCCCTCCTTTGGTCCTGGAGTTTACAGACAGGCCTTGGTTCCCTCTGCTCCCTCAGCCATCAAAAACTAAATATAGCAGATTTGTTGCTCTTTCAGAATATATTCCACCTGCCAAAATACACAGACCCTGCTTTCTTAACCTTGCGCAGTGATCTGTGTATTTGGAGTGGAAATGCAGTGAAAGGAGAAGCTGTGGCGCTCAATGTGGCTGGCTTAAAGGCAAAGTAATGACACTGTCTGCTTGTGTTTTTGGAAGCTGTGAAACCACAGCAGGGAGCTCCCCATAACTGCTTCATTGTAATTCCATGCTATTACTCACATCAGAGAGATATTGATATTGATTGCTGCTGGAATGCCTTCCCTCCGTCCTATGCTGCACTTACATAAGCAGTCCTCGAACAGGGTCCTTGCTCATGCTGTAGCGTCTCGTCCGTGATGGAGGCTTCTGGCTTCGCTCAATTGAAGGAGAATTACAGCAAAAATATTTTCTTTCAGAAAGTTAACATCAATAACATTGAAATGGTATAGTTCATTGAGCTCATACCCATTTACCCTCATTTTTCTTTACAACACCCCCTGTATAAAATCCATTTATTATAGTATGCACTATGAAGTCATCATGTAGTAGGTTAATGGCTTATTTCAGATTCTTTGATTTGCAGACATTCAGGGGGAGAAATGGGGTAAAGTAAAATATCATTGTGCTCAAATGAAGTTGTACTGGTAGATTCTACTTAGATCCTCAACATTCTCGTGCCATTTCAAATGCACCAAAACTCAAATGAACACTTTAATCATGTTTTTGTCTTGAAGCAGAGGAGCAGTAATCAACCACATTTCAGTCTTGTAAGAGCTGCTTTTGCTCCCTTACAAGATACTCTAGCAGCATTGAGTAATATAGTACATGACTGTAAGCAGAAATCAAACAGCATCTCTTTCTTGGAGTGCAATCAAATGAAAATGTCTAACAGAATCTGCTGGATATTTTTAAGAAACGACTGCACTCCTTCTTTCCAGATGCATGCAACTTGTTCTGAGAACTGTAATCAGCCATCAGAGAGTGTTTGTGCTCTGTGTCTTTATAACATGCGAGAGGACTCCAGTGGAGTTCATCAATGTAGGAATGTGAGTGACTTCACAAGGCTTTCGGAAAAAGAACACTTCATCTTTTACTTCAACACTTTAATCTAACGTACACAAATAATGCCATCATGGCATCTGGTGTTGATCCTGTCTTATCTGCCTTGTTTTGTTCCTGTGAGGACATTTTCAACTACTACGTATCAGTAAACAACTCAGCAATGCAAACGTTTTTCTTCATTTGTGCTGAATTATGACGTTGATGTGTTTAATTCATATGAATTACCACATTAATGCATGCAGCAACCACAGTTTAGTTTTTTTTTCAAAACCTTGGTCCTGGCTGGAATTACTCGCTCTCTCTCTCAGATGAGTTGCCTTGAAACTTGAAACCGGGTATCATAATTGTACCCAGAGGATGAAGCTAAACACTTTTGTCAGGCCGTCCTCATCACAAAAACAACCATATGGGTCTGTGAAAGCAGCTTATAACAACACATTTTTATGTTTCTTGTTAGGTTGCGACCTCTAGTGGCCACAGTAATTGCGGCAGGAAAGGAGGAAGGTACATGAAGAAGTATAAAGTACGACAAATCCACTTAGCTTTGGGGTGGATGGATGGGGTGTACAAGCACAGGACTTTGACCCAGAAGACTTCTGTTCTGGTTCTTTGTAACTGAACTTACATAAGTTATGTAGTTATTTTAAGCCTTACAAAGATGTTTTACCTAACCAATCTTATATCATCATCTATCACATATTTATAGTGCTAAAATCTAACCAAACTGCGAGCGTACAGCTAAGGTACAGTACACATGACGCTTGCACACGTTGCCTTTGGAGAGGTCATATATTTTGTTTTGGGAATCACTGGCAGATGACCTGTTCAGTCGTTCATTTATACGAAGTGTTGCTTTGGTGATTCCCTGACCTTTCATCTAGTGCCGCCAACAGGTCAAAGTCTTCACTTATCCTCTGACTTTTACTAAATGGATTGGCACTATATTTTGTTCATGGTGCCCAGAGAAAGAAGCCTAACGATTGTCATTAGGCCTGAGTTTTCCTTCAGTGCCAGCATCAGGTTGACATTTGTGGTTTCAGTGTTATTTCTCATCACTGTCGGATGCATTGCCATGAAATCTGATACACACATTCATGTCCCCCTCTGAATGGACTGTGAAAGCTTTGGTGATCCAGTAACTTCTCATCTAGCACCACCACTAGGTCAAACTTTAATTTGGTTTATCACTTTGGTTTATGACCAAATATCTACAAAACTAATTACATTTCCATCAGCTTCAGCTGCTCTTTGGAAAACCCAAACCTGCTAGCATCGCTGTAAACTCTTTTTTTTAAGTCTGTGTGTAAATAATAAATGGTGACCAGCATCTGAAATTAACTCATCAATAGTGGTTTGACGGTCATGTAGATTTATGACGCCATAGCCTGCGGTTCTGGTCATGTGGATTAGTACTTCATTCTAATTAAACCTTAGCTGTTACAAGACGAATGCTCAGCTTTGATTAGAGTGCATGAACAGAATCAAACATCTGTCATCAAACTATTGCCCACAAAACTCACATTTTAAAAAATATATACTTATGTTCTAAAAACAACACATAAAATACATGTAAGACCTTGCAATTCACAAAATATGCTGAACGTTTTTCAACAGTGCAATCGTGTGCCACTGAAGGCTGCCAGTTTCCTGGTTTTCATTCTGACCAGCTGATTTCAATGATAAGTTATATGTCTTTCCTCTTCTCTAATCAGTGAAATCAGCTGATAAAGCCTGTAGCTGGAATGAAATGCTGCATGACAACCTCCATGGCACACAATTGCCTTTTCCTGTTCTGTTTTACATAAACAAATGCTGTGCGTAACAAAAATGGCCCATTTCAAGGGCGGAGGCAGAAAGAAAAGCATTTAATTGACGAGAGGATAACATGGCTTTAATTTTGTACATTAGTAACTTAACAGCCATATTAACCTAAACACAATCATAATAATTATCCAGTATTTATATATGCATGAGAAAGCCTGATTACATTCAGAAGGAGTTCCTCATATTGTAAATGGAGACACGCGGCAGTGGCAGTACCCAACACCCTTCCTTCCTTCCACAGTGTGTCTCCCCCCCACTCACCCTCTCTCATTCCCAGGCTCTGAACGTGGGTGTCCCGACGGGAATTCAAGTAGCACATGGGGTCGGCCACTCAATACCCTCCGTTTAAAGGGATTCATTGCAGACTAATTGGGATAACATGGCTGGAAATGTTGACCTTGGTATTTCTAAACAAGGTTTCAATTAACTTGTAATAAGGCCAAGCAGCCAGGCCCTAGACGGATCCTCCACATGCAGAAGGAAATGCGAAACATACCCCAGTTGATGGTTGGCTTTTCTTAACTTTGATTAATCACTCGGAGAGTAAGCAAGTGGGACTGGTAAAATAATTAGAAGGGAAAACACCCTGCTCTTAGCCGCAGTAGCATTTAGAATGAAGGTTGAGTTACTGGAAAACGTGTTGAAATGTCGTCTGTTTCTCCTTTAAATACAAACGAAGCACATTTTTGCGCTCAAAAAAATTCTAGAAAAAATCTAATAAGAAAACAATACTTCCATATCGTCCACACGCAGATTTTTTGTCCAGCCAAGTTCACAAAGCTTTTTTATTCCTCTTATTTGCATAATGAAATCATGTTCATTTGAAGTCGGAGACAATAGAATTTGAATTGTCTTTTTATGTCTTGACTATGTTTCCCCCACTGAGTATAACCTTAATCAAACCACAGCTATGTTCCATTGAATATCAGAGTGAGGTGTCTCCCCATCTTCGTGTCATGCAATCAGAGACAATACAGCTGGTGTCCTCTGTTGTCCAAGGTGCGACTTTGATCGAGTACAGTCCAAATAAGCGCAGATACATTCGATCTGCTTTTAATAACGACATGTCCCACACAATCTGCCATTAATATTTTAAACAAAAGCCTCCTTAAACCACATGCTAAACTGGCTCTGACTTACAGAACTGATACTTTGAGGAAGTTTATTATTTCATATTATATTGTGTACTGGCTCTTAGATCTCGGTGCCAGTAGCCCTGATCCAGCAGGCCTAAAAAATGGGCCTGCCAGAGTTTTAGATTTGGTACAGGAACCGAGCTGAGCCACCTGATGAGAGACAGAGTGGAGTTCTGGCTGGAGATGGGCCTTTACACGCTGCTGAGTCAGCGCTTCTACTGTTCGCGTCCGGTCATTCGGCGCCACAGGACACCAGATGACCTGCGTTGAATTATCGTTAATTTGAACGCATATCTGTGGGCTGCTCCGCTCACAGGAAGACACGAGGACGACGGAATGAGAAGATGGACTCGGAAGATTAAACGGAAACTCAATGAAAGCGGACGGCGAGTTTTCCCCCCCTTTCATGTAGCTGCGGTATCATCAGGTTGACAGTTTTGTGTGTTTGGCTTCCCCTACTTCTTCTTCTTCTTCTTCTTCTTCTCTCCCTTCCTCCTCCTCCTCAGCTTCCTCCCTAATTCTTCTTTCCCGCTATTTCGAATGATCACGAGTCCAAAGAATGTCTTTCTGCAAGTGTTTAACACACTGGGCTTTGAAGCACGGTCCAAGTGGCTGCTTTGTCTGTGCTTTGTTGTTCTAAATGCTAGCTGTATTAAATCACCTCCCAGTCCCCGGGTTGTGTGCTTCATCTTCTCCAAAAACTCCATCTACATTCTCGAGGAGGAAGTCCTGTTCTGCACTGCTGAGGCTGTCGAGGGACTTGGCATATTTACACAGGTTTTTAATGCAATTCTAATAGCACCGTGACACTTTAAATACTGATTTTTGTTGCTTTTGGAGCAGTTTCCCTCAGCATATATCATCAAGCTGGAGACAGGAGCTGACTGAAAGAGAGCGGGTTGCTTCTTTGTCACTTCCAATAACTGGTAACATACTTTCTCCTTCTCCTCTACACTTTAATCTAAGCCTGAACACGTGTTGCCAAGTGGGAAATGATGGGAAAGAAACTTAACCTGAAGTACTGAAAGATGCTCTTGATGCAAGCAATATTTCATATTTCAGAGCGTCAAGAGTTAAACACGAGAACTAATCCAACACACACAAGAAAAAAAGAGTTTAAAAGAGTTCGCAATAGGTCATATAGGATAATGTCATACCTCAGTTTAACAGCGCAATTAACTTTGCATTCATGGAAAGCACAGTGGCTCGTGTTTGCTTTTTATTCCCAAACATTTGCATTCAATTCTTTTTACAGACAGTCTTATAAAAGACCGTGAAATGATGGAAGGACTACAGAGGACATGCAGTAAACCGGGCTGAGGAAACACACCTTTCTTTTACAGCCGGGGCATAAACAGTAGTTTATGGTTGGAGTTTTACTGTCATATTGCCTAAGCAGGCAGGCAGGCCCCTTTTGGAAAAGAGGTTAAGCTTTGGCTGAGGTAGATGCTCTTATGAAATGTTTGGATCTTTTACTCCTCCACATGAATGAATTAGATGTAGGGGAAAGGTGCTCTGAGGCACTGATCAACAAGGATTAGTCCGCTCCAAACTCCCTCATTCGTTTGATTTTTTTCCTCACATATTTTTCAAAATGACAAAACGTCTATGTATAACATGGACTGCATGTGTGAGGGTATATTTCCACCACCCTCTCCCAACATTATGGATGGAAAATAAACTACCACAGATAACTATGTAGACTTTAAAGAGAGCTCTTCTCCAACTGCCAGTGCTCTGAGGAAAGATGAGCCTCTCTTATCAGCTCTCAGTGCTCAGCCTTCACCTCTGCCTTATACAGGCTGGTATCTGCCTTTTGTCAAATAGCTACCCTAATTTTATGGCTTTACCACCCTTTGTGTGCGTCCCTTTGCCTGTGATAGCGTTCAAAGGTGCATTCACCCAAAGATAACAGTTTACAGTAGTTAATTGGTGATTAAACGACTAGATGTCCTTGTAAAATGTCGCTACCTGTGTTGTGGCGTTTTTAAAAAACTTTGTAAAGATGTTTATAATTTCATTAAGTTTTAAAAGGAACATTTGTTGTTTTAACGGAGTTTATAGGCTTGTTGGCAATGATGATACAAAAACTTGTAAAAAGTAGATGGCATGTTATGATATATTGGACCACTTTACAGTGCACTGCGGCAATAAACTTGAGGATATTTCCGTATTTTATCCTCAAGTGAAACCTCAAACAAGATATATAACTTGTTAGTTTAAATTTTATAGGTGCTGGTAGATGGATTTTTTTTACCATTGGACAGAGCCAGACTAGCTGTTTTGTCCTGTTTACACTTTTAATGCTAAGCTAAACTAATCGGTTTCTATCTGAAGCCTTATACCGAATGGACAGATAAGAGTCCCCATCAGAAAGCGTGTTTTCCAAAATGAATCCTTTAAAAGTGGAAAAAAAGTGGAAGTAGAACTTTCTTGATCAAGCTCAGGCAACCTCGACTTCATTCTAACTTTCTGGTGATATGTCTCTGTCTGACGTCTCTCCCCTGCTGTCCTGCTGTCATTTTCAGAGGCAGGCAGATTTTACACTGGGAACAGGTCTGCCAATGAGAGATTTGCAGCCACCCCAGCCTCAGCCAGGGCTCTAAACCCATGTAATTACATTTTAAGCAGCATTGGCTGGTTGAAATACCTCAAGTAATTAGTTTTGTTTTTCCACTCTTCCTATAATCTTCTCCTTTTGTGTGTGAGGGTTTGGACCATGAGCTGGAGAGCGAAACAGAATAAGTTAGTACATAATATGGAATGAATTTTTTTTAAATAAAAGTGACGTAGTTGGATATAAGAATAGAATGACCCCCTCTGTATGCCTTCATCCACACCCCCCCAACACACACACATTCACACAGACCACCTGAAATGTGTTTTGGGGGTTGTTTCCTTTGATTACGACTGTTATGAGAGTGCTGTATAAATATAAAAGCTGTCCAGACGGTTTTATGGTGTTTATTTGTTGTACCACCTGTGTTTCCATGCAGAAGAATGAGCTCGTGATGGTGATGAGGAACATGGAGTGTTAAGGAAGTACAGTCTGTGCCGTGCTGCAAGCAAGAGCCAAAAACAAGCCCATAAAGTGCATCTTAATGTGTTCCTGCTTCGAAGAGACAGCAAATCCTCTGCTTGGCCTGACTTTTAATTTGTTCGAAATCTCTGAGGCGCAGTTGTCACTGGGCTCTCAGAAGGTCCCTTAGACTACCACCCCCCCGCCACAACACCGCCCCCTGCCTGTCCTCCTCCTCGCCTCTTCCTTTCTCCTCATCTCTCCCTCTCTCCCTTCTCTGTCAAATATTTATGGCTGATGGCAGATAAGATTATTTCAGCTTCGAACCTCTCAGTGCCAGCTGCTGCAGACCTTTGCTCACAATAAAGCCTAAGATGCGTTCCAGGCAGGGGGAAGATTGTTTTATTTGGAGCTCATCCTGGCCTCTGTTGATAGGAGGGTGAGGTGCAGAAAAGCAGGATACCATTCACTTTCTTGGCTCAGCGCATCATCACTGACTCTTATCTTGAAATGTTAGGAATTCTCTTTCTTTCATACTCAAGTTTTTTTTGTTTTTTTTTTAACACAAAGGCAATAAGCTTCGGGCCTGAGTTAACGATGTTTTAAAGGTAAAAAACAGGGTTTTTGCGTGTGTTAGGCCATGAGGAAGCGCTGTCAGCTCTGTGTGACGTATGTGTGATGATTTGAAGAGTGTTTATGCAAGCAGACCACAGTATTTTAAAGAGCATTCAAGGAAAGACATGATCTATGATTCAACTCGGATGCTTTACATTTTTTGCCGTTTGTTAAAAATGATTTACCGTAACTGTAAACATCATCATAGGGCTGACGTTTCACAATACAGGGTTAAGACGCGAAGCTGGACCCATTTGGAATATTACTGTTTTATACATGTACATTTGTCAGAGTGAATCCGTGTCAGTGTCTCTTTATGTAAGGCATAAATCACCAGTGATGAAATGCCAGGGCTAATCCAGCTGAGCACACTACAACCTGTCATAGTTGGACCAAGAATGGCCTCCTAGCCAGTCAGCTCATGAGTGGAAAATTAATCTTGTTTAATAAAATAGAACGCCATCTGGGCTTTGCAGTCAAAATTGTTACAATATGTGAAGAAGTCATCCCAAAAAACTTTATTAACCTCAAGCAACCCCGGAATCTCTGTGGCTGCACAGTTTGGAAGCACGCTGCGGCAGATGCACAGCAAAGAAAATGATAATGACTTTTTATCAAGATGTCTTTTAGCTGCGACCAAATGCAATAAAACTTGATCATTAAAAAATTCCTGTGCATCTTCAGTGTGTACTGCACAGTCAGCATAGTAGTTTCTAATCATATCTGACTTTTTTTTTTTATCACACATCTTCTTTAGTTGTCCTCAACCAGAGTTCATTCAGATAATAACTGTATGTATCTGCAAGTTCAGAAGCAATACGGGGCAATACATGGGTGTCACTGTTGTCAGTCTTATCAGCTGTCTGTCCAATGAGATGGCAATTGGATGTGCACAAAAGGGTTAAAGACATAGTGCATTGTTGTTTTGACCAACAACAGAAAATACAGTGGGTGGACTGGATAGACTTTGTCCCTTGTTCTCAATGTTATCTACTGAGGAGAAACAATGCCAGGGGTGCCCTCCAACTGATGAATAAGCCAAAAAACTCCTCCAAATAAACATGAAGTTGTGAGGCGTTATCAGAGCTACTGTCCATTGATTTCTGGAAGTGACTTTGGACCTCTTTTTCACTCTGGCTTCCTCATTAAAGGACTCTTGCACTTCATATCTTGAAAATAAAGTTTTTATCTGTTTCACCTCAGTCTATTGCTTTATTAGTGTCATTAGACGACGCCTAATGAAAGGAGAGCAATAATATTCCCAGAAGCACCTGCAACACTTCATTGGTTCAACAGGAGCTTTATATTGTCCCTGTGTTACTGAAAGGAAATTTCCAATTGTAGCACTATCAAACAACATCTAGATATAGTTTATATTTTAACTGTTGTATTTAGGATTAGAAGGATATTTAGATTTATTTATTTATGAAGTAATTGTTCCTTTTCATATTTTTTTATTTCAAAAATTATTTTTGTGGCATTCTTTGAGGTAACTGTTGCACTGTGAATATCTGAAATACTCCTGACTTTTTATTGATAAACTGGTGCGTGTAAAATTCTTAGTCTTATTATTTTGATTGATTTATTGTTACATTTATACCAACCACACATTGAGAGGAAAGAGAAAATAATTGATCAAGAGAACAAAATCCTACACACAGGTCCAGTGTGTAGGATTTTGTGGCATCTAGCAGTGTGGTTGCAGATTGCAACCAACTGAACACCCCTCGTCTCACCGTCCGCTACAACGGCTGCTAAAATCATGAAAGGCCCTCCCTTTAGCTAGTTTCTGGGTTGTCTGCTCTGGGCTACTGTAGAAACTGTAGAAATAAGCAGCTTCCAGCCAGCTGAAGAGGCAGACCTCTTCAACTGGCCGTTAATCATTTTGTTGTAGGCATATTAGCCCGGCTCGACCGGCTTCCAGCACAACAAAGAAGTTCCACAGAGCCCCCTTTTTTCTTGTACTTTTGTGTATTTAATGTTTCTTCTTCAATTGTGAAAGCTAATAAACAAAGCGAGAAAAAAAGCGTGTTGTTTTAACACATTTCATAACACAGTTCCAAGCTGTACAGGTCACACATGTAAAAGTACAGCCCCTTGGCACCCTCACTTTTTTCAAAAGGCCTGTTCTAAGGTAACAAACACACAAGGATTGTTATTTTGATATTATAGTACACTAATGAAAACACAAGTATTGTTATGATATTCCATTTACGACAATATTATATTCCATTTAGCACCTAAATACCCCTTAATACTACACACTGGACCTTGGAGTAAAAAGAATTTCAAGGTATGAGAGAATGTGTTGAATTTGCTGTATTAGTATTTCATATCAGAGAGAATTTCTTGCTGATACATCCCTGACCAAAAATTCTTAAAACAACTTATCAATCATAAAATTGATAAAGTGATATAACATCTTGTTACATATAGTTTCAGTTATTGTCCAGTGACAAAAGAGATATAACTTATATGACCACTCCTTTCTCCAGAATTGCTCAATGCACATACTTTTATGTGGGTTTATAACATCCAAACAGTTTCTCCTCCAGACTGGAGCCAGCCGTTTACCTTCACTGTCTGCCGTCTGTTGACTCTTCCATACTACTCCACTCTCACCAGACGTGTGTGTGTGTGTGAGACAAAGAGCGTTAATGTGGCTGCATTTGTTTGTATGTGTACATCTGCTTGTCTACGTGCACATGTTCATGTGGCCTGGCGATATGTATTTGTGTTATTCCCCTATGTGTTTGCGTGTCAGACGATTGGACAGTGACCTCATTAGCTTATGGTATGATGGCTGTCATTATGACTTTCAAAGAGCACCGATTGGGAGCATAAAAATGAGCTGATTGTCAGCAGAGCAGGCCAGCAGATCCTCTATGCAAGCAGATGCCGGCGATAAGATAATGATAAGGCTGCTATCTGGCTTCCACATCAATAAGTTGACCATAACATATCAGTCACCATCTAGTATATGTCCTCTGTGGCCGATGCTGATGACAGAACAGCTAACAGGTCCATTAGAGCAATGAGGCCTGCAGGAAAAGTGAGTGGTGGACAAAGAGGGTTCAGAATATAAAGTGCACCTGTGTAACTACTCTGGGATGTAGCTAAAGCTATATTATATTGATTATGATGTGATAAGGGCAGGTTGTTGTATCAATAAACAGTTGCTCCCTAATCCTTTGCATGTCAATGACTGCTGTACCAACAGTTTTTCCTTTTTGCTCTGCACTCTTGCATGTTCGAAAATCAATCTTTTATATAAACTGTACTAAATGAGTCTTATGATACTTTGTTTACCCTATGTTTCCATGTGAATATGTACTGTCTGTTGTATGATCTCCTTATCCTTCTCCCATCTCTGCCTGTACCATCACCGACACTCACAGTGACTGCCCCGTACAAAGGTGAATTGTTTATTGGTGCCATACTCCATCTTCTGGAAGCCAAGGACTGCTACATAATTCAGGCATTACATATGATTTTTTTCTTTTAAATCAATCCGAGGATACTGATAGCTGGCTACCTACCTTGTTTGGAAATCTCTCATTATCTTTTGAGATAAGGAGAAGAGTGCTGTTGGGCTCAAAGGGTATTGGGAGCAGAGCTCACTACCATTCAAAAAATCCCCACTGTCTTACTTAAGAGTATTAACATTCATCCATAAACAGCTAACACACTGTATATTATTTATTTTAATAAGCAGAGAATAATAGTAGTATTTAATAGTATTTTAAAGTTTTTTTCTTCACCTTGTGTTTGATTTAAGACATTAACTCTTACGTTAAATCACTATCATATTTGGCTTGTTCTTTTTTCCAGGCAGTTGGTCCATGTGATCTTGGTGAAGCAGGTTTGACACAACATGTAACTAAATGCAACAACAGCAATGCAAGCTGCTCTGTAAGAGTTTAGTTAGCAGTTTTGAGTTAACATGCTCATCATGACAATGCTAACATGCTTATGTTTAGCAGGTAATGATTACCATGTTTGTGGTAACAATTTCTAACTAGCAATGAACAGAAAATACAGCAGAGGATGATGAAAATGTCATTAGGTAATTTTGGTCATAAACCAAAGTTTTGCACAAATAAAACAATCTGACCCAATAATGGTAAGTAGTTGTTGAGACCTTTCATTCAAAACCTCAAATGTCAATGTCATGGTTGCCTAAAAGTAAAAGTTGGGGCATTAAAGAAAAAAAGAATAAAGAAGATTCATCCTCTGGGCACCATGAAAATGTCATGGCAATTAATCAGATCGTTATAGAAAATATTTAAGTTAAAAGCAAAAATGTCCACCTGCTGGTGGCACCTGAGGTAATGTGGCAGGATGACCAAAGTAAGTAAATGTTATTCTCATATGAATGTCTGTACAAAATCTCAAAAATTCAATTTGTACAAAAAATTCATCCAAGAGTTGTTGAGGTAAATCAGTTTGGACAGAAGTGGTGGACTGACCAACCGTCCGACTTGCCATTCCTAAAAGTTATGCAATAAATGTGTAGTTGAAATATGAACGTGGATCCCAGAAAGACTAGCAACCACTCTGTGGAAGCTAATTGGGTCCCATTAAAGATTTAAAATTTCAGAACAGGCAACCTAACATTTAATCAGAGGCCCATGAGCTCCTATAAGAATAACACAATGATTCTTATTTTTCAGCTAAATTTATCGTGGAATTCACTGATACTGATATGATATTTCAATTAAGTATTGTATGTTGCCATTCCATTTTATGGAGCCAACTTAACTTACAATTGCATGGAGCAAGAACGGCATCATACAGTATTTTTAATAGCAATCATTTAACATTTTACTAGGTGAAGCTCAAGCCTGGCTCGTGGCCACTCAGCTAACAGCCTCGGTCGCTCAGTTGTCGCAGAGTGTCAGTTCACTCTGAGCCTTCGTTGAGCCTCTGTTTGTGTTCTGGCTAGACATTGTCTATAATGAGCGCTGATTAGTTAACTTGTTTAAATGCCTCTGCTATTTCAGTCTCCACCGCTCAGCCATCCATCCACCCAGGCCCGGCCCCCGCCGCCCTCACCCACCCTCCCACATGGGTGACATTCTTCAGAGGTGTCTGAGCCAGAGTTAGAGGCAACTACTGGCCCAAAGACAACAGTCATGGAGTTCAAGTTCAGCTTCATGGAGCATATATTTTATGCAAAAATGAAAATGTGAGTTTAATGTTGCAATCAGATTTTTGTATGAAAAACAAAAAACCATTATACTGCCCTATTTATTAAGGTATTCAACTTGAATATTTTTAATTATAGACAGTTACTCTTCCTGTCCTTCCACTTATTCTCTTCCTACTCTTAACACTCCACAGATGTGAAGAGGTGGGTGTTGGGGCTCTACAGTCACTATACTGCCTAACCCTCCTGAAGCCACCTACACCAACTGGACCTCACCCTCAGCCTGTTATTCTTTCCACTGAGGGGGTGAATAAATGTTAGAAGGGCAGGGAGGAGGGCCTGTCTTGGCCTCCTCAGTCTGGGTCGGCGATGTTGAGTGGTGTTTATTTGTCAGTGCTCACCCTGTCTTTCCCTTCCACCCAGCGGAACCAAAAATGTTAGCGACAGAGTGGGCAGAGTTTGGTCTCAGGTCCTTCAGATGAAAATCTATTTTTGAAATGAGTGAACTGCTGTTCACCCAGAACTTGAGAAACGCGTCACATGCAGGCTGTCTGGACTGAAGTCGAGGTTGTGACCCTCCAGCAGGATTTTCAAAAGCAGTTCCAGTCCACGGATGCTTCTCTAGCCCTTGCAGGATGTGTGATGACATATTCAAGGTGTCCAGTATCCACTGACAGGATCACTAAATCTGATTAATCCAATACGCAGCAATCTGAGGTCAAGTTTTCAGCATTACAAGTAGCAGCAAACCTTATCTTCTTGGTTTCTCCAGGCCTAACTGTTGTGTTTTTCTTGTATCTTGAGCAGGGGCATACAGTATTTCTTAGCTCAGTGTGTTACTCGTGCATGCCTACGAGTGTGTGCTCTGACACACAGTGCACCGCTGTGTTTGTGTGCAGAATAAATAGGTTTTTATCTGATGGATGGAAGTACGTGTTGGTTAGCGCAGCAAAGGGGGTTGGGGGGCGCCTCCAGAGAAGCTTTGAGCAGGCCAGAGATAAAGACTCAGAAGTGATGGGCTCTCTGTGATGCCCCTTTGTGGGAGGAAATTTAATGGAAGTGGCTACATTGGTAGCAGATGGAGCAGTTTCCTGGATCTCAGTCACGGTAGAAATATTAGACTGCCCCACACACACGCACACACACACTCAAACACGCACACACCCCATTTGTTCACCACATTTACAGCACGATAGAGACGGAGGGATCGAACAGGGAGGTGTTTATTTGCCGGGGATCTCAGGCACCAAGGGTTCATATTTTTCTACACTTTTTTCTGTCTTCTCCTTGTCTCTTTCTCTGCTTCGTTTAACTATGTGTGTGTGTGTCTCATGCCCTCCTGTCTTCTCTATTTTTCTTTTTGGCAGCCCATTCTCAGGATTCCCACAAACCCCCGAGTGGATCCTCCGGACGCTGAAGCTGCAGGCTGACAAATCTGGTGACTTGGTGAAGAAAGGTTCTGATGAAGAATAGGTTGCTGCTCAGTTTTTGCAACCTTAAGTGTTTTTGTGTGTGTGCATGTGTGTGTGTGTATTTGTGTGTCTTAGCATCTGTATGGTGTGTGCGTATGGATGAGAGTGAGAGAGAGTTGTAATTTGTCTTTTGTGAGCGTGTGTGGGAGGGTGTGTATGGATATGTGAGTGGGGGCTGGCTGTGTGTGGGTGGTTCCACTGAGGGTTGAGTGGTTGAGTGAGATGACAGTAATAAATTCATTCACTTTAGGGCCTGTTGATGACATCATCAATCACATTTATTGATGATGTGTTTGGCTGACAAACTTCTGAGTCTCTGTTGCTCCTCCGCAACAACCCGACACATCCTACACAACAACGGCTAAGTGAGCAGGGAACATCTGTCAACTTGTGATGTATTTGGCCACATAAGAACAACTGATACCACACTGAGATATCCATTACCCCCCCGGGGTCCCCTCTTCCAATCCGAATTAACTCTGAGGTTTCAAGTTGAGGGCCGATCACAGCACAACTTATCCTGCCCAACGCCAGGAGCTGAAAATAAAGCCAATGTTGTCATTGGAAAAAGTTTTTTTTAATGAAATCACATGCAAATTTGGTGCGCTGAAGGCAACAACCATGGGGTTTGTGTAAGTCACGGTAGCGATAAGCGCGGTACAGTTTCCCCCTTCTGTAATGCCCTTGTTTATACAGTGGGAACAGCCATGCCAACAGACTCCAGCTCTGAGTATTTGCTGATGAAGATTATTAAGCTTGAAAAATTAATTGCGGTGTTTCTGAGGAATATGAAACAATGGAACAAACAAAGACCGATCAGGGAGGCTGATTTGGTCTGACAGTTCGATGGCGTTTTGTTGATATTTGAACTTCTTTGCCCCGATCTGGAATGTGAATTCCACTGTGTTCAGCACAGAAATGCAGTTTAGCCCCAGTTGATTTTGGCTAATTAAGCCAGACTCCTGAATGTTTTGATGTAAGTCAGTGATTAGAGGACTTTGAGAGGGTTTTGAAATGAAAGCCAAACACTTGTGCTCCCGTTCCCTCTGTAGTTATGTGCCGACTGGGTGTAGCTTTTGCGAAGGTGCATGTGCAGAATGGCAGGACATTGTGTACTGAAGGTCAGACGCTAATGAATCTCTCTTTGAAAAATGGATTATCCTGCTGTTTGTATTTGTTATTGTGCTTGATTGCAGCCTACTTTTCTCTCTCAACAGAAATGAGTCAGACTCTGTTTATTCTTCCTTGGCTGAAAACAATACAAGATCCTTAGTTTAAGTCACAAGCAGGACCAAAACATTCACCACATTTTTGGAAATGAACGCGATTTTGCACTTGCTGGGACTGAAAAAACACCTGCCATGTGTGTGGAAAACATCCATCTATGGTCAAAACATGGCAGTTAAAGCAGGGTTGGTGTTGTGATATATAGCACACACTTAAGGCAATTTCTTATCACATTTTTAAGGTGGGCCTCTATTTTATTGACTGCTGCTTTCAGGCATTTGACCTACAGCCATCAGCACTTCTCTCCCACTTGTTATCTCTCTTTCTCCCTCCTGGTCTCTAGTTTTTTTCTTACTCCCTTACCTGCTCTACACTCCTTTTCTCTCCCCTCACCAACCCCCTCTTTCATTCCTTCTTCACTGTTGGGAATGCCAAACGTGTAACCCTGTTGATGACCTCTCTGTGAGGTCATAAATTTAGAGATGAGGAATGGTAGGAGCAACACAAACAGAGAAATGAAAGGCTGGTAGCTTGGTGATCCTTCAAATTGTTGCTCCCGTAAGCACTTTCAACAAAAATTCCAACAAAAAACAAAAATTGGACAAGGTTGTGAACCAATTCAGCTCAATAAAAAGCTGACAGCTTCTGTGTTAGTGGTTTTGATTTTTTCTTGTGTACTGCGACTAACAATTTGATATGCACAATCTAATGTGATTACAACTTTGAATTTGACTGTAATCCTGTATAAAAATGCATATGTAAATCATTACACTAGTGGTCTCTTAATGAAAACAATGAAACCATAAGATGAAATTTGATATGAACATAGTGAAATAGTGGGGGATCATGGGAGTTGTTGTCCTAATTGTTAAACAACCACTATCGCTGATGAGAATCTATCTGACATGACTCAGGCAGGCTTGTTCATAGAAGTTGGTATTATGAGACAGGATGGGCCACAGGTAACTGGTTAGCATGCTAACTTCAGTAGACATCTTTGCAACTCAGTACATAGACATCTTTGACCTAATGTTACCACTGTTATTTCAGTTAGTTCATTTTTTGAATGTTTTAAACTGAACTTCTGGCCTATACCTTACATATTGCCCCTTTAATGCAGACATGTTACATATTAAATTTTTAATAGGCTTAAGTATTAATACACCAATTAAAACAGCTGTTGGCAAAGTGTTACCTGCTAATGAATCAAAATGAAGGGCACCTTCAAACCTCATTAACTTGTTGATGTCCCCTCCACTGATCCCGACAGATCTATTGCCGAACTCAACAGATGAACCCACTGGTCCAAGCACGCATCATGAATGATTTGACTGCCTGTTGTGCATGTGTATGTGTGAGAATGCTGATATCTTTAGACGGTGTGAGCGTCTGAAAATGCAGACGGGCCTGTACGTAACACAGTGGCCAGCCCTCTCTACTCCACAGTCCAACCTCTCCAGCCTCTATACATCACAACCCCGCGTGTTCCCTGTTTGCTCCCAGATAATGCTATCAGAGCTGATAACTGCCCCTGACCCCCGTCCTCACTTCGACCCCTTGACATCCCCCACATGCCGGGCCACTGGTTTTCCAGCATCAGCTGGGATTAAGCGGGGAGAAGGAAATAGAGATGCCTGTCCCCCCTCATCTGATCCCCATCCATCCCATCCTTTAACCCCCATGTCTGTCTGCCTGAGCTGGCCAGACTGCCACACTGATAGACCACAACATTAAAGCTCATCACCACCACACCCCGACTCAATCAGCCACTGTCGGCCAGCGAGAATCCCCAGGACACCCTCCATTTTCCCCTCCCCCGCTCTGCCTTGTTTTGATAGGTGCTGATGTCATTCCACACATTTTTTCACAAATTAGGGGGCTGAAATTACGGGGCCGCCTCGCCTTGCTTCGCCTCGCCATGTTGTGCCAGCCCGACGGGAGCCTAATCCCTAATATCAAAGTTTGGCTGCTGGCTTGAGCATTAGGGGATACAGTGGCCTCTGTCCGAACCCATCCGCCCCCCCAGCTGTTATTTGAAGTGACAGAAAGTTGAGTCTGAGTTCCAGCAGCTATAGGGGAGGGCAGAGGGGGGTGTAGGGTTGTTACAAATCACCAAATGATAGAAAAGAGTTTTGGGAGGGCGAGTTAAGGGCAAGGGAGTCTCAGGGATGTCAGTTCTGGTCGGCTGCTTTTTAGTCAGGGGAGAAGAGTATAATGACGGGAGATGATAAGATTACCGGGGTGGTAGCTGCAGTGGTGGTGGGGGTGAAAAGGAGCAAGGATGGGTAGGGAGGAGGGGCATCTGGAAGCTCTGCGTTCATCATGGGGGAAAGCCCTTGGTTGCCTGGAAACCTGTAGGAAACATTTGTAAATATAGCCATTCTGCATTCTAGATCTTACCGCTGTTAGCAGCCTATTTATGTGAATGGTATTCACTGTGGGGAGCATAAACTTCAACCGCATGGATGAGGGGTGAAGCAACAGAGGACAAGAAAGGGGTTCTCCTGCCAAAAAGTGACACTGGACATTTCATTTGGGCATGTTCTGATTAAAAGCACTTTTGTTACTTTTGATTAATTCAAGCACAATGTGCGGGGCGCCCCCTAATGAACAGCATGGTAAAGAAAAATTTGCAGCATGTATGCAGACACACTTCTCAGGAAGTCCAATGACTCTTTGGTCCCCTGAAAGCCTGTAATTGCAGTCATCTTCGATATTGACTTTGTCATTTTTACAGCTCCTCTAGATGGTTCTCATGAACACCCAGCCAAGAGAGCCTCACTGGAGGCCATGCAGTTAATGGTTTCAGACATTTACTCTCTGTGCCCTGCTACAATGTCAATGCCAGAACTGCCTGTTCAGCCTGTCAGTGTGTGCGTGTGTGTATGTTGGAAATGGCTGCCTCAGTTATTATCAGGGTAATCCTGAAATTGGAGACAGTATTAGAGTTGGGCATGTCATTCAAGGGCGGGATCTCGCCTGTGTATTGACTACTGTCGCTTCCAATTAGACAAAACATTTCCTCAAAGCCTTGCAGATCGCAGGGACTAACACACTCCTTTTTGGATGTTCACCACAGACATACAGGCCGTTACGGTCTAAATCAGATCTCTAGGTAATTCCAAGAATACGGCTTTGTCCTCCCTAACCTCCGCGCTCCTCCTCTCCTCCCTCTCTGCCTTCCCCTCCTTTCTCATCCTCACCTTTGGCCCTGGCTGTTGTTTTCCCATGAATCCTCGTGTAATAGGTGTGGATATTAGCCTGGTTGGCCCAGTGTCGGGTGACAGTGTGCTCAGCTTTGGGCTGTACGAGACCGCAGGCCTGTCACTGCGGCCCCTCTAGACGCTGCTGATGGAGTCATTTGTTTTTGCACATTAATTCAATTCTGTCCCCAGACCAGGGTCGGACACCTGCTTTCCATTGCGGTGGAGCAGTGGGGTGGGGGGCAGAGGGGACGGGGTGGGTAGAGGGCTAGCTGGGCCACCTGCCGATGTTATTACAGTAGAGCGGCACCCAGACGGACACACATATGCACACACCCACACACACTCTGACAGGCTTGGACACTTATTCATATTCTTGTCTTCACAGTCCTGATAAATTACACAAAACTATGCCTGACGTTACCTTGTTGTGTGTTCATGCTGCACTTACAAATAATTACTATAACATAATTAATTTGAGATACTCATTAAGTTCTGTGTGACTTTCTAAACAAGCTGTCCAGACTCACAGATGTTTGGTTAAACTTTTTAATTCTTCATACAGCCCTGAGACTCTGCGAACTGGATGGATTTTACTGTTACAGCGCGCCGAGGTCGGCTCACTCAGCGCGCTGCCAGTTGTAGAAATTCCGTCAGTGATTTCCGCTGGTGGAGGTGAGGAGAGCTCTGGCTTGAACACTGTAACAGTCAGTCTATTGTTAGACCTGCTCACCCATGTGGAGCGTGATGGGCTGTGTGGGCAAGTTCAGCCTCTACAGTACACTGCCCCCGTGTGCTCAACACATCTTTGTGTTGGTATAATATGACTGAAATCAGATCCACGGTCACCTGCTGTTCACTGATTCACTGACTGTTTGACAGTCATTACTGCAACCTCACATTTCCCTGGAGGTCACTCACACACACCAAACAGAGCACCCACACAGACAGGCGTGCAAACATGAACACACACACACATTCGCTGTGCGCTTTCAGTGGTAGATGCAAATACCCATAAAGGTGCACAACAGAAGAGAAACACACAGATGCATGCACACATGCATGCACGCGCCTACACGCACACACACTCAGGAGCCACACAGGAATTACACATTAGCATCTATTAGATATGGATCTGCTCATCACCAGTAACCTGCAGCTAGAAATCCAATAGCCAGTCATATGATTAAAATCTGGCAGTGCTTAGCAGCCTGGTCCCTAGCTGCCCAGTATATGTGTGTATGTGTGCATACCTTTTGCACGTGTGGAGCGGTGGATATATCTGTGTTAAGTATTACTACATATTAGGGTCCTGTGCATGAAATGTCCTCAGGCGAGGCGGAGCAAAAGGTGTGAAATAGAAAGCTGTGTTTTTAATCAGGCCCTCCAGAAGTGTAAAATGAAGACTTTTTACGGATCAAGTTTGAGGTTAAACATGTAGTCATGATGCACTGTGTGGATAAAGTATTTCCAGGTTCCTCCATTGCATTTGTATGTATGAGGGAAAGCACAGATTTTTGTATACCTGCTGTATATGTCGGCAATCAACAGATAGTTATACAGACAAGTAAACTGTGGTAAGCCAAGAGTTATACAGAGTTTTTCCCTTTGCAAAAAACTATTCGGTCCAGGCTTTACATTAGGGGGCCCTCGCCCTATAATCAGTAGCATCAGTGAATTGTGTAGTTTCACAGTCAAGGACACTGTAATTGAAATGCATTCAGCCTGCCTTCCTCCTCATTGACTTTGAAGCTTTACCTTTCTTCTTTGACATAAGGTAAATAGGAAACTAAAAGCTGATGTAACTTGTTGCCTACCCTGCAATCAGCCCACTTACTACTGGGACGGCCCCAATCAATGCCTGCCTGTCAGCCTGCCTGCCGCCCAGATGTAGCCTCTGTCTTAAGCCCCTGCTTGTTTAAGAAAGTCCTGTCCTGGAAGTAGGTTTTGCAAACCAAGGCTTCCCCTGGAAATGACCAATTAGAGGGTAATATGGACCTGGTTTCTTCTGTGCCAGTTTGAATTGGTGTGCTGGCGCTATAATGTGATACGATCTGAGAGATACATAAATGGAAGTGGTTTGGAGTAGCATGAAATGGTTCCCCTGGCCTCCCTCCCTTCCTCTTTTCAACCCCACACCCCTTTCTCTCTCACTCTCCCCCCTCCAGGAGTAAATTGGAGTACATAATTACTGCAATACCATGTGAGCCTAATTGATTACTGCTCCCCCTTGGCCATTGGCAGCGGATTGTGTGTCTGAACAAATCTTTAGTGACCACACATCCAGTTTAGGCTGCACTGACCTGCCCAGGATGTAATTCCAGTACCTGTTTCCTTTTCAAGAACATTCTCTCTTCAGTTTAGCTTACAACTCAGCAGATACTGTGACTTGTTGTCCAAATAAAGCCAAAATGTACAATATTGAATTCATGACCCAGGTCAAGTGCATTTTTATAGATTTAAAAGATTACATTTTACATTGCAATGCATTAAGTCCATTAGCGATTCAAATCCAAAAAGTACAAACGATTGAGTTGCATTTTAGAATCAATTTAAATGACAAAAAATGGTGGTTTCTGTAACAAATCAAGTTTCTGAAAACTGGTTCAACATTTCAGAACAACTACAGTACATGAAAAAGTGTACAGTTTATTTGCCTTTGTTCAACTTACATGCTGTGACATGGATATGTGTGTGCTCATGTGAAGGGAGCTGAAGTGGCGGGAGAAATGTGGTTTCATCTCCTAACACTGGTCCAAATGAACTTGTCAGGCATCTGTTCAGACAGGCGTCCAGTCAGGACCCCAGCCTCCGGGCCCCCAGCACCAGGCCTTGAGCCCAGCGCTGGGGGAATCCGGCTGGTGGCAAAAGCAATGAGGCGAATCTCCCCCCTCCATCTCTCCTATACTTAAACACACACTCATGACACGCACACTGATGTATGCATGATTTCACACACACACACACACACACACACACACACACACACACACACACACACACACACACACACACACACAGTGCATACTGTATATACTCACACACACACACATCAGAGACCTGTGGAGTAGCCTTAGCTGTTTTAATGGGCGGATGAATGCATGGGAGGTGTACGATTTTATCATCCTCAGAGGTATCATAACAAAGAATCTGGAGTTTTGATGGATTGCTGTAGCTTCCTGTAACCAGCAAAAGGTTTGAATCTGTAGCCTTAAACAGTGACTGCTGTTACCATGACAATGACATCATACGGCCTGTGCTCTCATCCCTGAAGAAGAGGTGAAAAGTGCTCCACTTGGTGAATCTCATCAGCCCAGCTGCATGCAGTCCAGCCAGCATTACCCTCTCCATCCCAGATCAGAAGGGCTTTAGCTCACACCAGTTTAGCTCATCTCAGCCATTTTCAGTCGGGCTGGTTCTTCCCGACTCAGCACATCCACAGCCAGATTATCTTTGCTCAAGTCAGCTCAGCCCAAAACAAATGTAGTCAGTTTAACACTTCAACCCGATCAAGAAATACCTGCTCATTAACCCAAGACTCAATTCATCCTTAAACTTAATTACCACATTTCAGGTCAGTGTTACAATTTAGAACCTGGCACAGCAAACCCAGCCAGCAATAAAGCTTCTCCCACCATTCGCCTCAACCACAAATTGTGTTTACAAGGGCGATCCTCACAACTCGACTGCCTTTTACTGCCTGTCACTCCCAAATAGAACCAGACTCCGAGCAACAGCGAATAGTGTGAGCTGCTGCACAGTCAGAGTCTTTTCACACCCTGATTGAGTTTCCATTTGAAGTCAGATCCAAGCCGCCTAATGTCCTTTAAATGTTTTTTCCTAAACACAGCAGCAGTAGTCCTCGCCTTGGAGCAACTTCAAACAGCTGTCGGCAGAACCTTGTTGTTGCACGTATTCAGGAGAGTAAAAATCCCCCTGCCTGGAGGGGACGTTGTGATTGAGGCTTGTGGCTGCAGTAGGAGATAGGAGAGAAACTGAGGGCCTGTGTTGGTGTAGCAAGTCTGCCTTTGTCCTCTAGTTAGCATAGAGAATGATGTTGGTGTCTGACAAGGGCTCTCTTGACTGGGGTAGGCTTTAAATATGTGCTATGAACAAACAGTGGCAAAGCACAGAGAGAACAACAAAGAGAGATGCGGCATGGTTGTCGTAGAAGGGACTGGAGGAACTTATACCCGAAAGAGAAACTGAAGAGACACGCTGCATTGCTGTGAGACGACATGACTTACTTTCCGGCAGTATATGTGAAAAAAAGCTGAAATCCTTGTTCATATGGAGATGAGCATCACAAAACACATACAGTTAAAAGCACTCAGGGAGCCAGTCGGTGTAGAGTTGGATTAAACAGCACTGAGACAGAGTGGAGAAGCAGTTGTTACTCGGATGAAATGGAGTCGGCGACAGTGGTTAGAGATGATGACTTAGAGGAAAATGGACCCTGAAGGACTTTACGAGTCAGCATAGATACGTAGAGGGAATGGCCATGTTATGAACTTGTTTTGGAAGATCCCGCCACAGGAGAGCCAGGGGTCAGGACAGACAGACAGGGTTTACGTGTAGAGTCATGGAAAAGTCACTGCTGCCTCTCCACGGCCCATTGGACTTATGATGAAGTGATTCTAAATAGCTGCTTTGTTCCTGTAGAAGTCATCATCTTGTTCTGGACAGATGGGTGCTTAAAAGCAGCTCAGACATCAGAGGCACAACTGGGAGGCTGGGTAATTCCTCATGGTTCAAAGAAGTGTGTTTTTTAGTTGCCATTTTACTCTCCGCCACTAGATGTGAGTGTTGCACCAGCTGTTTCTCTAATCCAACTCTTGCTTTCCTTCTGCTTCAGGTAGAGTGGGTTATACCTTTGATGAACCGACTGTGATTGGCCTCTGTAGCTGTGTTGTCCTGGTGCAAGTTGTCTCTGAAAAGCATCACAATGAGGTGGATTGTGATCAAAGGAGCATAACTGCTGGAGAGCATATGACGAAAGAAAAAGAGAGAGTGGGAAAAGAAGGGATTTGTGAGTGGGACTGAAAGCAGGGAGGAGAGAGGTGGGCTATAATGAGTAAATGATCATAAGGGAAAGAGAAGAGGGGTGCATACAAGGGAGAAAATCATGAGAATGAGCATGGGTTGGAAACATTTCATCTGTCTTCAAATAATCATGTTACTTCTCTGTCTCTTGGCCCAAAGCTGCTGGTGATGTCGGTGTTTCCTGACAGCTACGTGTTAGGAGATTCTATTAAATGCTAAATGTGAAGTAGAGCGTGTTTGTTTGCACCAGGTGTAAATGACCCATTTAGGCAATCAGTGTATCCTCATACAACTGTAAGTATTGAATAACTGCGAGATGATGATTACTTCACCCACCACCTCTCATTTAAGAAAACAAAAGTTACCTCATTTTTCAAAATTGCCACCCACATCTGCGCTGTCAAGTACACTGGCCCACATAATGAAACTGTATAGTTCCGAGCACAATGACTTAATTGTCGTCTTTGATTGGGGAAAGAACTAATGTTGGATGATGAGAGACAGCGTGACAAGCAATAGAAGATGTTCTTTTACATTTGAAAGACTGTGCAAAAGCCTCTCTGTGTGTTAGGCTTGTTAGAAGGAACTGGAAGTCTTATTTATCCAGCAGAGCGCTAGTCTCTGATAAGAAGGTGCCCTCTGGGTAGCAGCGTTATCAGTTTGTGAGAAATGGACAGTGACAAACTGCCGGGGGTTGACAGTGTGATTGGGTTCTGTTCAGAATTGTGCTTTCTGCCTCCTTCTCTGCCACTTTTACAGGGAAACAAAGCTATTTCTCCTTCACTGAACTACTATGTTTTTCTTGCTTTTGTGGGTTCCAAAAATTGCGATTGATTATTTTTTATTTTGTAGCTTTTAGCTGGACAATAGCTCTGCACCTGGGTAGATCAAGGTCAAGCGAGACAGACTGCGATACACAGACAGAGCTTGTATGTAAGATGGCCTCTCCTTGTATCTCTGCAACTATACAAAACTAAATTATGGGAACTTTAGGAAAAGAAACTATTCTGACTCTGTAATGGAGAAGAACCTCTACAGAGAAGCTGGGTTCTGTAGCAACTAGTGAGAACGCCTCCTGAAAGCTATGTGGAGGAGTGTGAAGCCAAGTGGGACAGAAATATTCATCATCACAGGCTCTCCCCCATCTGATTATTTTGGCTTGTGTCGTATTCTAACTTTGATTTCATCCTCTGTGTGTATTGCATGTCTTTGAAAAAGTGACATTCAACATTGATTGCAATGAAACAAGATAAGAATCTATAGCCATGTTAGTGGCTTACACATTTTGTCCAGCAAAGTAATCTTCACAAATGAAAATCACTTTTAAGATTTTTGAGACGTAATTATAATCAGCAGAAGTAAAAAGCCAACTTTACACTATAAAGGAACCACACAACGGTCGTATGACTTCAACACCACCTTACTACTTACTACCATCCGCAGTTTATTATAAATTAATCACTGGACAAGTGGGATAGTTTGAGTTGGCAAACCATTAAGTAGATGAGAATCTGTGTTCGGCATTTAATGTCCTCAACCTCTGTAGTCTTGAACATCTTTTCATCTTGTGTTAATCAGACCTTACTTCAGGCACCCAACCGAAAAACCAATTCTAAAAACCCACTGATGCTGAGACGAAGGAACTAGAAGTTCAAAAATGCTAACTCACTTCCAGGTTTCAGGACTCATTCCTGTGGCACTCTATCACCAAAGTGAATTATTTGACAAATGAATGTCTGACGATAATAGATGATGGAACTATGACAAGATTACCACAGTGATGACAACTCTTTCTAAGGGGGAGATGAATGTGTTCTAAATTTCATGCAAATCCATCCCATAGTTGATGACACAATTTGCTTTAATCACAAATGTCAGAAGTCCTCGCCCAGGAACAATTATTGTCTGAGCAAAAATGTGTTCCAAAACATCCTGTCAATGTTGAGATATGTGCCTGGATAAGTAAAAACTCAATCTGCTAGTGGTGCAACAAGAAGTCACCAAAGTCATTAGGATCTGCAAAAAAATCCATAGGGGTCCATCCAATACTTGTTGAGATATTTCAGTGAGTGACCCACTGAACAACACTGCCGTCCACAGACCATAGTGCTGGTGGCGTCAAAGGGACATCAGGTAACAAGTATAAAATAGATATAGAATTTAAAGAAAACACTGTCCTGCATTTCAATATCAGTCCACTTTCACTAGATATATTATCTGAATGACAGACTGAATCATTCATGAGTGACATCGCAGGAGACCACATACCTGCTGTGTTCCTCAGCCACTTTAGTCAGGTACATCTGCCCGGCACATGTCAGCTAGAATCTCTAGCAGTCCTTCTATGTCTCCGCCCTTTGGGAGAAGAGGGAGTCTCTGGGATCTGGGGCCCATTACATCCAGGTGAGGGACTCTCATAAGCATCCCAGGACCTGTTAAAGCCACTCAGCTCTGCACTGCGCTGACACATACTAAAGCTGCAGGGCCTCTGAATGGATTACCAGCTGTTTACTGTTATGGGTTTTTCACACACAGGCAACCAGGAGAATAAAGATTCTGTTTTATGGCAGATAGTGTGGGTTGTGGCAGAGCTGTTTAATTCGTATTGTCTTTTTTTGTTTTATTTTGGGTTTCTGCGTTAATGTTCAATTGCATTTTGAGAGTGTGGTTTGCTAGTTACTGGAAGAGAGCGTTTATTTGGGGAGAATAAAATTAGATTGCACCCAACTGAGAGAACAAAATGACTCTGTCTGCGGTCATGTTGCTGACCATGCTGCAAATACAAACAACGTTCACTCTGGGATTTTTATCACATTGTTGATTCCCCAAATCTTATTTACAGCCAGCCCTGAGGAGAAGTTAGTGTGAGTGTATTTTATCCTGCATGCCTGAGAGTGAATGAGACAGCAATCTGTGGATTCGCACCTTGTGTATAAGCGAGTAAGTCTGTATCTGTTTATACATGCACAACATCTTTGTTTCTGGCTTACACTGTATGTGTGTGTAAATGCAACGGTGTGTTCATTTGCACTCGGGCTGAAGCATCATCTGCTTTGCCGTGCCTGTGCCCCTGTGGGTCTGAGTCACCGTTTGAGGAGCTCGTGCCAGACGTTTGAGGAAATAATGGCGATGTTCCTCCCAGATCCGATTTGGTTGCATGCCGAACTAACACCTTCTGTACAGAGCTGATCTATAGCCTCTGGCAACTCCCACACCGCCAAGCCACCACCATTACTCTGCAATGAGCAGAATTTTACCTCAAAGTCATGTTACCTCCATCATTGTTGGCATGAGCCCAGGAGCAGAGATGGCTGGGTGGATGATTGGGTGGAAGGAGGATAAAGGGATGAGGAGCGGGAAGAAAATGGGAGAATGATCTGGCAAGCAATTGGTGTAGGCCTCTGCGCAGTAAATGCATCCATAGATGTAAATATTACAGAAAGAAATTGATATGCACCTTTTTCTCACATCAATATACAGCGTACATGGCCTACTGTACAGCCTCACCCTTCCTTCAAGTCTCTTATTCATCGGTCAGATTCATTTAGAAGAGCACCGAGCTGCCGTACCTCCATGGAGACAGTGAAAGCTAAAAATAGTACGCAGAAGTGATTTTTATACACACATACACCATCTCTTATCAAAGAGTATGATGTCAACAAAGGTGCCAAATGGGCATAGGGACAAGCACTTTATTAGTTTCTCTCCAGCACTGATATAAAAGCCAAGGTCAGAGGCATTGCCAAAAAGAAAGCATGAAAGCAGCCGTAGCAACAATAACTGTAGAGGTACCAGGCTTAAGGAATGATCAATTATGCACACCGGGCAAACAAGGATTCCTCCTTCATTTCTTTTGCGACTGCTAATAAAGCTCTCCTTTGGAAGTTTAAAGTTCCCTACTTAGTCTGACAAAGTAAACTCTCAAAATGTCAGGAAAGATTTTAGTTTTACGGAACTAGGGCGAGCACAATTGCCTTGTTAACTCATTTTAAATCACACTTCACTCAAACTTGACACAAAGAAATAGAACGGCCAAAACAGTCTTGGTTTGTCTTTTTTCAGTCAGGTTTGGTTGAAATAAATCCTCAATTCACGGCTCAAGATGTGAAAATATTCCTTATCGACATGCTGTTTTCACCCACAGCTGATGCCGACTCTCTCTCTCCTCTGCTGCTTCATGCCCCTCCTGTCCCCTACCTGCCTACAGTGTCTTTTTATCCCCAAAGTAATAGTCCTCGTCAGAGCTGCTGAAATCACCTCCGTACTATATCTCCTGTCGTCAAACTGGCATCCATCTGTCTCAGTGGCTGTGTTGAGTGTTCACTGGAAGGCAGCTGAGCCCAGATGAGCTGAGCCCCTGTCTTCCATTGTGACATATGTGTTATATTTACATGAATGAATGTGAAAAAGAAATGTGACTTTAGGGCCATTTAGATAATCCTGCAGAAATGATTTTCAATAAGATCAATGCATTATTTGGATTCATTCATACACAACCTTTTTTAAATACATCGGCTTACAGACTCTAAAGGACATAAGCACAGCCCACTAGCTTCAGCACTGTAGTACTTGATGGTTGCTAGTCTTATAATGACAGGTGATTCTGGACGTCAAGTCGGGGTTTTGGAATTGAAAGTTTGGAAAGTCTAGCTGTATTCCAGAACACATTTCATTAGGCACTGAAGGGGAAACTTGTAAAACGCATCAATATGCATTAAATAGTAGGCTAATACCAACTTGTCTGTCAGTGGGGTCGTTTTGTAAGCTCAAGCAAATTTTAACCAATCACATGGCGGCCATAGCCTATAATTAATTAAACGTCAATCTTACCGTTCAGTGTGCTCCTCCAAATCAACACTGCTTGCCACTTGAGGATCATTATGGCCGAACAGTTGGTGGATTTTTTTCTGTATTTGGAAGCCTGAGCCTCTAATGCCTGCTTCCCTTTCTCTCTAAGCTTTTCAGCTCCTCCTTTACTTTGTCACATTTTCATCTGATCTCCCTGTTGTTGATGCACGTCACCAGAATGTTACAGCGGGCAACGAGGCCAATTATCAAACAAAATTTCCCAGCAAGTGGTTGTAACTCAAAACCAACTGTAATAGTGGAGTACAACCAGGGGAGGGAGTATATATAGCTGCTAGCTTGACATTTTTTGTAAAGGTTAATACATATGCAACTTTTATCCAGGTTGATTGATGGTAATAATTGGTAGAAGTCAGCCAGTGAGGAGAAAAGCCAGACCAGTTTAAACAAAAGTGTCTAGCTGGCCCAATAATGCAGCGGCCCACTGGACCCTGTCCCAGCGCGCCAGGTAGCCAGTCCACCTCTGATCGCAGCTAGTCACTACAGTAAAAAATAGCTACAGGAAAGAGCACAGTGAGCAGCAGTTAGCGATTATAGCATTCCCTAGAGGTTTGGAGAGACCTTCAAATTCTAACCATTTCTACAAATGACAACTTTAAGCTGTCAGTGGTTTGTTTTCTAGCACCCACGTGCATGTCATCTCACGATTATGACCCTCGGAAACCTGCTTATGACCACTGCATTTGCCCTTTATTGAACTTGATGATGATAGATAAGGAATTGAAGCTGTGGCTTCAGCCTGTAGCAGAGCCACACTTGTGTGAGAATAAATGAAGAAGGGCCCCTGCCGTGTATGCTCTAGAGTATAAAACACCTAAACAATGGCTGTCATGGTCCAGAAGATTCTTAGAAAGTGTGACATTCAAGTCTATTTTTCTTTTTCAGTCACGTACTGAGATGCTGAGTGAAAACCCTGTATGTATCACCAAAATGTCAGCTTTCCAGGAAGAGAAATAGCTTTGTGTAAGACTTGACAACCATCTATTTTCGAGTTTATATAATGAGGTTTGCAGGGCGTTCACAGGCCCAGGGGGTTGTAACATTTTCAAAAATAGGATTTACAGTATTTTTTTACCTGTCTGCCTTGAACACATAGCTCTATATCTTGTTTACACACACACACACATGCACACACACACACACACACACACACACACACACGCACACACGCACGCAGACTGACTTCACTTATCAGTTGAATCAACAGCTTCCTTTAAGGTCCCTTGGGAGGCGTGGTGAGTGAGACTTATAGTTTCTGACTGGAAGAGAACACGACTCCAGACGGATCAAGTCAAATAAAAAGGGAGGACTGGAGATTGCAGGGAGGAGAGAGGAGAAGAGAGAGGGAGAGGAGACATGACAAGATAGGAGCAATGGGGGAGAGAGATCGGGAGAGGGGGAGGAGCGTGGGAGTCAGGAAGAGAACGAGCGGAGGAGCTGGAATAGATAGCGAGAGGCAGCTGAGGTGGAGAATGGGAAATAAAGTAGGCCAGGGTGGTGCAGGGATTAAGGTAGAATCAGGTGAGTCACTGCATTACTGCTCTAACCGCCACTGCTAAAAAAGGTACACTGTAGCCTCTGAAATAGCAACAGCTCACCAGCTGGTTTCATGCAAACAAAAACAAGAAGACTAAAATCTAGTATCAACTAAAATCAGGTCAAACAGTAGTTGGGATGTGGGAGGGGAGTAGGAGAGTGTATCACATATTGTTTATTCCCTTGAATAAATATGAAACTGGTCACAGCATTTAATGCAGTCAAACTGTGGGACACTTTAGGGCAATTTTATAATTGGACACACAAATATCCCAACTCATATTTTCACTGACCACAAGGCATTAACAACCTTAATTTTCTCTCACGAACATTCGGTCTCCTGTCATGTCTACTACTACATACATGTTTACTACCTAATATCTACTTGGTAAGATCCTCCTATGTGTTTAGAACAACTTGAAGAGACAGCTGAGTGAAGTTACTACTCAGTCTAAGACTGACAAAATATCAAGAAAGGGGATCATTTTTATACCTTTTTTTTTTAATTTTTTTTACTAAACATACAAATACATCTGTACACCTTCTGAATTCACATCTATTTCTTTTACCAAATACAATACAAAATACCAAAGACAAACTCAATTGTCAACTCGCTTCTTTGAAACTTGACATAAATGAAACAAAACTCATCAAAACAGTCTTTCCACAATCGTCCCTGGTTTGGTCAAAATAAATCCTCAATTCACAGAGTAAGATGTGAAAATATTCTGGCTGCTCAACAACTTCAAGCTGTCTTCTTGTCCCCAGAGTCATAGTCCTAGTCAAGCCACTGTAAATCACCTCCATTCTGTATCCCCTGTCTTCAAACTGACATCTTTGAGGAGGTGTGCAGTCCCAGTCTGGGAGGCTGGGAGACTGCTGAGCGTGGGCAAGCTGAGCCCTGCTGACCACGGCGACTCCCCCTGCCATCTGAGGTTGCTGTGCAGGCAGCTTAGACCCACAGATGACTGAGATACTTGCTGATGGCAGCCAAAGATAGCTACAGCAAAGAGTAAAGTGAGCAGCCATCACCCTTTAGTTATGGAGCTTTTTCACAAATTACGCCTTTAAATTCCTTGCAGGATGGCAGTAACAAGGAACTTGGTCTTTTGCTGCAGATTTTGTCAAGCCGCAAATACACCAGGACACACTCTTATTCTGGAAATTCTTTATTTGGAAAAGGGCCAAATACTCTATAGCAGACATTTTATCCATCACTCCTGATCACATGTCCACTGTAGTTTTTGTTCAGAGCTGACAACACTGTCAAGTTCTGCTGAGTTATGATTTGCATATCAATGCCCACATGTGAGCCGTAACAATTGTTGCTATTTTCTCCTGACCTCTCACAGATCTGCTGCTGACTGTGTTCTGTTTATTGCACTATTATCTCTTGTGTTGTGCATAAAAATCTCATCAGGGTGGCTGTTTTCTGAGACGGTTGAACCAGTATGTAGAACTGACAATTAATAGTCCAGTTGACATTTGTTTAAATCAGACATTTAGTCCCTGTGCATTCTTTTAGTCCAAGAGAAACTGAACCTCTTAACCCTGTCTGTATGCTTTGCACTTGATAAAAGCTTTGTTAGAGTGTGACAATACATCATTAGTCATGTTAATTTTATGATGAAGGTGACCCAGTAATGTCTTAGACGCATTCATACCACCATACACTCTCTGAAAGCATAATTGGGGGCCATTGTAAATCATGTTTGGTCTGAAAAATATCCTGAGAATTGATCGGCTGCAGCACACCTGCACGCAGAGTGATCTGGACCTATGGGGAGTTTAGACAGTCATTGTAATTAACTGTGTGACTGTTGGGGCTGGATCTATGTTCAAACAACCTTCCTTATTATTTAGCACATGGCACTGCCTTAAAGATGCAAAGCAAGGGAAACTATCCACATAATTCTCATAAATGCCTTCAAAGATGTGTTAGGCAAGTTGCAGGTGATTTAAAGTAGTGATACTGCTCCCAGACAAACATGTATCTTCGAGCAGTACCCAACCAAAATTCACACATGAGTACACATGAAGTTCTATATGAAGTGAAACAACATGTCAAATAAATCCTGAGAGGAATTAAGCAGATAAAATGCTAAATTCATGGGAAGGGATCAAAAGGCAGCTAAATCCATCAGTGCCGACATCATTGAATAGTTGGCGTGTGGTATGCAGTCTATTTCTCCTTAAGGACACAACCGACATATTTCAAATCCCAGCATCTGAAACTGCTGAGTAGCCATCTTGCTCCTGCTGCTACGTTTTAACTTTTGTGATTCATTTATGCTTAAATGCTCATCTTTGCTGTAGGTGTTGCTTTCAGGGTAAAAACCTTTATAAAAATTAAATATTAAAACATAGCTCGCACTTGATTGCTGAGCTTTGGTCATTAACTATGAGGTAAAAGAGTCCCTAAAGCCAAATGACCAAATATAACCCTCCAATCATTCATACAGATGAAACTTTGCAGAATCAGGAAGCTATTACGAAAACTGTATAGAGGATGGCAGGCACATTCAAACATATAAATCAACCTCTTCCTGACATTCATGCGCCAATAAATCAGTTGTTGAAATGTATTATGTTGTGTTCTCATTAACCTTTCATTGAATGTTTCTTGAATGATTGACCTAAACATTTACAAAGGTAACACACACGACACATGAATTCCTTCCAGAGCTTATATCATATTTCAAGTGAGAGAGCCTGTCCACAAATGGCTATTAAATGAGCATGTAATGCCGAGAGTGTCAGTACGGGGGATGAAAGATTCCTGTAAGAGTGATGTAGGTTTGTTGAAATTCCTGTATTGTCTCAGGTTATCATGAAGCTAAGTGAGGTAACCAAACGAGTCAGATACACAAAATCTAATTTCATGTGTAAAGGAGTAGCAGTAATGTGTCTGTGTGAGTAGTTTTATACCTGGAACAATTTATCTTGTCTTTGCCTCCCGTGTCCTGAAAGCTTGCTGTATCTATCCTGTTGTGTTGTAGTGAGTGGGCAGTGTGCAGCAGGGAGTGTGTGTGGGTTTCGGTGGGCAGTAGCTCTGTTGATGCTACTGTATATGTAGGCAGACAGAAGGCTTAATAAAACAATCTCCAGCATTGCTTTTGTTGAGCATGATTGCCTCTCATCATGATCTGTTCATAATGATACTCTCTTGGGGGAATTCTATGTTATAAGATTGCACTGTATTGAAAATGTAATTGCATTGCATTTGGTGTATACTGATAAAAAGTTGCTCATGAGAACATTTGAGAGTTGTACCTAGGTTTACCTTTTATCCTTTTTGGGGAATGAATGACTACCCTGCATACAGTGCTTTGAACAACATGATACAAGGCAGCATTTATGACAAGGTTTTAATAATTATATGTAACAAAATGTATAAAAAGGATACTATTTAATAGTATACTTTAGACTGTATTACTTATTTATGTTGTCTTTTTTTGCCAAAAAGAAGATCAATAGTACGCTCATGTCAGTACAATAAATATGAAGTTATAGCCAGTAGCCAATTAGCTTAGCTTACCATAAAGACTGGAGACTGAGGGAAACATGTAGCCTGGCTCTGTAAAAAACAGTAACAAAAGTTTACAGTTACTTTGGTCGTCAGTTTTTGTACCTACAGTATTCAACAAACGATATATGACATGTTAATCAGTGAGCTTTAGAGGCCCATTTAGGCAGATTTTGTTACATTTTGGAGTCTTCTTCTTTGCCTCCTCCATCAGTGGAGCACTTTTCCTTTTGCAGTGTAGCGTTTCCACTGTTACCAGCCATTACACTGTGCAACCAGTACAGACTTCAACATGATGAGCTAAAGCAAAGAAGTTGTCTAGCAGCTTCAGGGAATTGTATTGTTGATTTGGGCGGCCCCTATGGACAAAAGCAGTATGAGTGAATCGTGTTATAAAGGTATTGATCTGACCAGAGCGTGCATTTGTTTTGAAAGTGAGTGAACGAAGCAACTTAGTTTTAATGCTATTTTTCTTTATTTTGTTTGCAGGATACATAATAATGAGGGGGCGGTGTCTTATTGTTGCTATGTAAGATTAATAAATGTAATATGACAACGGTGATTCAACAATGTTTTAATGCTGTTCATACACCTAGGTTAGATGTAAGTCCACTGCTTACAGATCTGGTTGCTGGGTTGATCGGTCTTGAATCTTTCAAATCCAGCAATAATCTCCATCTGTTGAATCACTGACCAAGGTTCACTCCCAGTTCCCGTAGCTCTCTTCCTGGGACGATTGCATCGCTTGGTTTGGCGTTTGGTCCTACGGGTCTGGCTGGGTGGTCCGAGGATGCCTTGATCATCTCAAGGTCCGCTGCAGTTAATGCAATCCCTGCTCTTCCTTTTCAGACATTAATTAGTGTTCGTATTTTTGTAGGCTGCCAGGCCATCCAGGTTCCCTGGCCAATTTATCCACTGACCCAGCCATAACCATAAAATATAATGTCTGATTCCTTTTAACTGACTATAAATTATTACAAAACTTCCCCTGCCAAATTATAAACATAGGCTCTTCCTGGTCTGCCGTAAATCATTTTGTATGCTTTTGCAGGGAATGCCACCTGGTGACAGGCGTAAAAACTATACAGAAATAGCCAATCTTCCTGCTGATGGTCTCTTCTGCTCATGTCAGTCATATAGGGGCATCAGTATTAAATTGACACTGTTCCATAAGCAGTTTAAAGGTTCTTGTTGTAAATTTTACATGTTCCAATCAAGCAAAATCAATGTACCTTTTAAAGTGTCATGTTCAACTAAAGAACATTTTCTATGCTGTTGATAAAAAATATGGTTATTTCCCAATTCCAATTTCCTCTGCTTTATGTGAACATTTACCACAGCAGAGAAATCATCTGCAGCACTGAGTCATTAATCACCCACCTGCTGCTATTGAGAGTATTCTTTGAAATAAACCTCATAAATTGTGAAAGACAGTTACTGATCCTTTACTCAAAGT